>NC_140004.1:32384196-32519972 GCF_964263955.1 Coregonus lavaretus | reverse complement strand
TTTTAAATGTTTTTTTTTTCACTTGCTTTGGCAATGTAAACATGTTTCCCATGCCAATAAATCCCCATTGAATTGAGAGGAGAGGAGAGGAGACAAAGGAGAGGGGAGAAGAGAGAGGGGAGAGATCTTAAACTATGGGGGAGAGTGACATCGCTGATGCCCAATATGGCAACCCACAATACCCCTGTTATGAGTAGAGGGGTTAGAGGGGCTGCCATTATCCTGTGGAGTTGGCTCAATGTCCAATTACCATGTGGTGGTTAGCAGGGCCCATCTCAGGGAGGACAGAGAGAAACAGGCAGTACTATGAGGGATCTCTTTGAGTCACAGGCAGGTGTTGATAATGGTGTCAGTTGTACAAGGACAATAGATTGAGCTTTTCTGCGGAGCCAGGGAGGGAGGGAGAGAGGGAGAGTGGCTTAACATATACGGTCTATGAACATTGCTGGCTCCTCAGTTGGTGCCTCTGGCTTGGTAAACAAGACCAAGGGCTATGTTTTTGAATGTGGTCGCTCGTCCCATATGGATAGATAAATGTTTCAAATGTGGGCTGGTGAGACAGACAGTAAGTCAAAGTAACTACAGAGTTAATAAGCATGCCATGGACAGACCAAGATAAAGTCTCTCTCTTTCCATGGAAAGTGTTACCACATACATTGCCAAAGCAAATACAAATGCAGATAGATAATAGTTATAACAATGAACAGGAAAATACAGTAAGAAATTAATGAGGACAATAATTAAATAGTGAGAAAGACACAGGTAGCAATGTTATTGCTCTGGTTGGTCGTTCCACTGACCCTACGGGTGTTGCAGGAAGCTAATTATTTAGCAGCTATTATGGCATAAATGGATTTTTCTCCTAATAGCCATTGGATTTTTTCCTTTTCTGTTTTTGTTTCAAAATTTGTTTTCAATTTTGGGGAAGAAAACTCTGTATAGTTCTGGCAGTGTAGGAGAAAATGCAGGTTTCTATGGCCAGGCTGTGGTCCTGTGTAGCTCAGTTTGTAGAGCATGGCACTTGCAACACCAGGGTTGTGGGTTTGATTCCCACGGGGGACCAGTATGAAAATGTATGCACTCACTACTGTAAGTCGCTCTGGATAAGAGCGTCTGCTAAATGACTAAAACGTAAATGTGCTCATTGAGTCTGTACATAGTCTGTGTTTTTCTCAGTTTTCTATCAGTCACGGTGGTCAGAAAGGCATTTCACTGTATTGTTCATGAGACATTAATACTTGAAACTAGTCTGCCACTGTGTACTGTGTTTAGAGCCAAATAGCATTGAACTTGGATTATATTTTTTGTGGTGTCTTTCCAATAGGTGATATATTTTTCTTTGTGATAATTTGGTTGGGCCAGATTTTCTGAGTGCTGTCCTGAGGCTTTGTTGGTAGTGGTTAGTGAACTTAGCGTCAGGACCAGCTGGCTGAGGGGACTCTTCTCTATGGTAACCTCTTGGCATTTGAGGGCTTTGTAATGATAGGAGAGGGGGGTCACTTGTTTTTGAAATTATCATAAAACTTATTGGCTCTTTTTTGGATATTAATCAGAAGAGGGCATTGGCCTAATTCTGCTCTGCATGTGTTGTTTTGAGTTTGAGTTTTTCTCTGGGTGTTTGTCCCATTTGTCAAATTCTTCACACTTCACTGACATATAGTGCAATTGGTTCTATTATTGATTAGAATATTTTGAGCTAGTTCCTAATTGGTATGACTGGCCAATGGTACACAGCCATTCTGAAATTAGCCCACCCAACTACCTCATCCCCATATTGTTATTTATTTTGCTAATTTGCACCCCAGTATCTATTTGCACATCATCTTTTGCACATCTATCATTCCAGTGTTAATTACGAAATTGTAACTATTTTTGTACTATGGCCTATTTATTTATTGCCTTACCTCCATAACTTACTACATTCGCACACACTGTATATATATTTTCTGTTGTATTTTTTACTTTATGTTTTGTTTACCCCATATGTAACTCTGTGTTGTTGTTTTTATCGCACTGCTTTGCTTTATCTTGGCCAGGTCTTGGCCAGGTTGCAGTTGTAAATGAGAACTTGTTCTCAACTGGCTTACCTGGTTAAATAAAGGTGAAATAAAATAAAAAATAAATAAAAATAAGTCTAATTTAAGAGATATTTTAATGGCATAGAAAGCCCTACTTGCATTGTCTCTCAGTTCATTCACGGCCAGGTTGAAGTTCCCTGTGGAGCAAATTTTTTGTCCCAAATATGTGTAGGTGCACTGTAAAACCTTTCCCTGTACATTTACAGCATTATACTGGCCCCACAGTTGCCAGCTTAATATTGTAATTTTGCTTTACTGCAGAAATGCTGTAATGTTTTACAGTAAGGAAAATAGTACTGTAAAGCAAAATTACTGTATTAAGCTGGCAACTCTGGTGCCAGGATAATGCTGTAAATGTACATTCTACCTGAAATCTAAATGTAAGAAAAACAATACATTTGTACATAAAATCCATTTATTCAAATTGGTAACAACATACAAAATGAATTAACAAAATAATTGACAATAGAAGTAACAATAAGTTAACAAATAAGAGAATCATTACAACACTAATGTAAAAACTACATTGTGTGCCTGAGCGTGTGGGCTGTGGGGGAGAGAGAGACAAAGAGAGAGAGGGAGACAGAGTTAAAATTGGGATTGGGTACAATCCTAGATCTTCCGATTCAGAGTTCAGAGCTCCAACATGCAGGACTAAGTGAAATGAAACAATGAAAATGGTAATTAGAAAAATAGAAGTGGTAGCCTGATGGTCTGGGGGTAGAAATTATTGGACAGTCTTCCAGTTTTCGCCAGAATGCTCCTGTGACACCCGTGTCTGAGTAATGGAAACGGAGAGAACAGGCCATGGCTTGGGTGGCAGAGGTCCCTTCCTGCGAGACCTGGTGTTGTAGCTGTCCTGGAGGGCAGGCAGTGTGCATCCAATGTTGCGTTCGGCTGCGCATATCACCCTCTGAAGCGCCTTGAGGTCCGCGGCAAAGAGCATCCAGGCGAGAGAAGTCAGAGCAGTATCAGGTGTTCCTCATTGGGCTCCGTAAAACAAACCTCCTCAATTCTGATTTGTCAGCTCTTCTCAACCTGAGGACAAGCATAGAAAAATAATGAATAGAATGAGAGACGGAGTGCACCAGGGCTGTTACTCTGTGGGTAAAAAGACAGGGGACAAGGGACATATCAAGCTGGTGTCGTATGTGTGTGTATGTGTACTTACCTCACTAAAGGTCTTCATTCAAACTCAGTGAGCTCTTGGAAGAATGGGGCAAGGTAGGGATTGAGAACAAACAGCTGGCTTCCTCTGGGCCACCTTGTCATGCACTTTGTCCCATCTTCAGGATTCATCATCTTGGGTTGATTTGAACCTACAGAATATATCCAATATAGTTTCTGAAATCAGTGGAGCCATTTAATAAATACATATAAGACAGCTAGATACACCTACTTCAAACCCCAGGAAACTAATACAACATTGCTATAGCCTAAACTAAATCAGTTTATTTTACCAGACTCACAACATTTTCCTGTCTAGCTGTGCCACCAAATGTTTGCATACTACTGGTAAAGTGAACAGGTTTAGCTAATACTGTAACATTATGGAACAATGTTTTTTTAATTAAACAAATGGTTAGCGGGAGAGGCTATTTGGACAAGCCATTTTCTCTGTAGTAATGGTGGAAACATAACGATCACCAATCTGCGCTCAGTGTATTCTCTATGGCACTCAGAGGCTGCGATACAACCTATAATCACAATATTCTCTGGGTGATGTTTTTCTAGGTCGCACAGCTATATATTTACGAGCAATTTAGAGCAGACCGAAATGGCTTTTGTCAACTTGAGCTAGCTAGCTAGCAAACATTAGCCAGCAAACTAGCTAGGTTAGCTAAGGAAACAAGCAGTAATTCAACGTTGGCTAGCAATAAATATACTTACCTACCCAGCAGCTTCACAGCCGCTTCAAGAAGATATTTACTAAAATAGTCTGAGCTTCATGTGTCTCACCCGACAGCATGAGGTTGGCGCCTCATTTGAATCTACAGTAGGGATAAGCTATTACTGTAAAAATAATACAGTATGTTAGAGTAATTTTTACAGGAGGCTTCTGAATTACAGTTAATAACAGTATTTTTCAGCATTTTACCCAGAATGCAGTGCAATCTACAGCATGGATGTTGTAAAACACATTTATGGTGTTATACTGTGCATCCTACAGTGTTTTACTGTTGAAATTACAGAAAAGTCTTACAGTGTGTGTGTGTGTGTGTTATATGCGAGTGGAGTCCAGTAAAAAAGTATATAGTTTCCCTGATGTTACAGGAGGGGGTCGCAGTTTTGGAGCGACCCTCTAGGTGTCATCCTCCGACAACCTCAGGCACCTCCTCACTCACAGTCTGGACTAATCATTATCTTATTGGTGTCACCTGTGTCTACCTGTTCACCTGTGTATTTATGCCCTCACCTCCCTGTGTTCCCTTGCTCTGTTTTCTCTGCTAGTTCTCGATGCCAAACAGTACTAATCAGTGTCTGATCGCGAGACATATGTACAGGTACTTGAGAAGTGTTCTCCCTGTTTCATTGTTGTTTTCAGTCATAGTTAGTATTTCGTATGTTTGCTGTCAGCCTGTTTATGGAGACCAATTTGCTCCTCCTTTATTTTTTCATGACAAGTCCGTTATTTTGTATGCTGGTTTTGGGACCACCAGTAAAGATACTTGTTTCACCATCTCTGCCTACTGCCCACTGTCTATCCTGCACCGCACCTGGGTCAGGTCCAGTGCCCAGGTCTGACAGAACTGTTGCAGATTATCTAATTGTTGCTGTAGCCCCTCTTTTGTGGGGGACAGCAGTACTTGATCGCCTGCATACAGCAGGCATTTTATTTCTGTGTCATTAAGAGTGAGACCGGGGGCTGTTGATTGCACAAGCATTTTGGCCAATTCATTTATATAGATATTAAATAGACTTCAGCTCAAGTTGTTCCCCTGTTTTACTCCGCTCCCTTCAGAAAATAAATCTGTGTCTTTATCTCATTTTGACTGGACATTTATTTTGAGGAAAGGATCAGGCAGAGCTCATTTTCCAGTTTATAAGAGTTTATTCAATCAATTGCAAGGACGTTCCCTCTCAGGATAAAGCCAGAGAGTAACTTGATTATTTACAAGTCACACCGTCTTTATATACTTAATCTACACAAAGAGCTGTTTACCCCTCCTAGAGGCAGGTAAGCTTACAGAAGAGATAAGGGGTAATTGGCTCCACTCCCTTAGAAGAATAGTATAAACAAGAACAGGTTCTTACCAGTTCTCACAGCCTATGTGTCTAAGATAGAGGATTGATAAGATCTTTAGAGCCTAAACAGACAAAACGAAAATTCAGCCTGGCTCGGTTTTTAGTGCCCTAAATATAAGGAGCCAGTAATAAATCACTCCTCTCTGCGGTACGTAAAGAGGTTACTAGACAGCTGTGGAAAATTAACAGTTGAATAGTATTATTCAACTCAAGTATTTACACAGCATTAGACTGTAACAAAATAATTTTGCTCCAGAAATTTGATGACATGTTTTTCCACCCAAACCACTTTCAATTAATTTGAGTAAAATGCCTTCATGCCAAATTGAATTAAATGTTTTTAGGAAATCTACAAAGCAGGAGAAAATGTTAGTTTTTTTTTTTTTTTACATGTTTATCAATAGGGTATAAATATGGTCAGATGTTCAATAATTTGGTAGGAATCCAATTTGACTTTTGCTCAGGACATTGTGTTCACTGACAACGTGCAGTAATCTGCTGTTCATGATGGCGTATAATGTTTTCCTGGTGTATGGATACAAATTATGGATGCTCTCTACTAATTTTCTCTTCACCCCATGGCAAAATGTGTAGAATTGCAGGAAATTAATTTTAAAACGTAACATTTTCTCTACACTGTCAAGACGGGGGCAATAAAATGTTTAGCAAAAAATCTTTTTTTTTTTTTATAATCTAGTTTAGGGCTCCCAAAAGGCTAGGGCTGGCCATGGCTACCAGTATAATGCATTTAGTTAAGAGAGTTAAAGTCCAGGAAGCAGAAAATGGAACTTATCTGATATTTATGTAGTGCTGTATATTAACTAATATACATGGGTTCTAACTTATTTGTTAGTTTACAATTGTACAATTTAGGCTCCCTGCATATAAAAACCACAAAGATTGCCGGAAAGCCCCAAACGCAAGATCGTAATTTCTATGACTCACATGGTGGAGGAACATATTGTCTGTAGCCTACTGTACTGTGTGCACATAGTAAGCTGGTGGGAAATGGCTGTGATGATTTTTCTACAATATTCACAACATATTGACACAATTACAATCTTTATATACTGAACAAAAATATAAACGCACCATGTAAAGTGTTGGTCCCATGTTTCATGAGCTGAAATAAAAGATCCCAGAAATGCTCCATTCGCATAAAAAGCTTATTTCTCTCAGATTTTGTGCACAATTTTGTTACCATCCCTGTTAGTGAGCATTTCTCCTTTGCCAAGATAATCTATCCACCTGACAGGTGTGGCATATCAAGAAGCTAATTAAACAGCATGATCATTACACATGTGCACCTTGTGCTGGAGACAATAGACTATTTTCCAGTACACAACACACTGACGTCACGCACAGATACGCGCGACTCTTGGCGGCAGTAAGAAAGCCATCGCCAGCTGCGCCCATTCAACTTAGCCTAGATTTATGTTTTTATTACTTCTAAACAAAATATTTTTGGGGGGATTCTCATACACTTACAATGATGTTTTAATTCTTGCTAGAACAGTCGCTAAGATTATATTTGGTTTTGATCTTTGCAAAATAACTATTGTGGATGCAGCAGTTGTTAGCTAGAATGCTAATACTTATTTATATAGACTGTAGCAAAAGCTAGCCAAAGAGCCATTTTACTGGTTAAAGTTGAAGTGTTTTGAAGTATAATGCAGTTGATTTGCGATGATGGCACAAACATCATATTAAGCAGGACATTCATACGAGCCTTAAAATCCAATTATATCCCAAATGTAGTGTGAAATGCACTCATAAGCAACATGTAAATAGAGGCTTTTTTTGCTGGTATTCTATAAGAACTCCCCCTTGTTCTGCAACCAACTTGAGCGCATCGCACTCGTGCGGCAATGTTTGCAAACACAGAAAGGGGTCTATAAAAAGCCACTCTAAAATGTGCAGTTTTGTCACACAACCCAATGCCACAGATGTCTCAAGTTTTGAGGGAGCATACAATTGGCATGCTGACTGCAGGAATGTCCAGAGCTGTTGTCAGAGAATGTACTGTTTATTTCTACACCATAAGTCGCCTCCAACGTCGTTTTAGAGAATTTGGCAGTACGTCCAACCGGCCTCCCAACTGCAGACCACGTGTAACCACGCCAGCCCAGGACCACCACATCCGGATTCTTCACCTGCGGGATTGTCTGAGACCAGCCACCCAGACAGCTGATGAAACAGGAGTTTTTTCTGTCTTTAATAAAGCCCTTTTGTGGGGAAAAACTCATTCTGATTGGCTGGCTGGGCCGCTGGCCAGTCATGTGAAATCTATAGATTAGGGCCTAATGAATTTATTTCAATTGACTGATTTCCTTACATGAACTGTAACTCAGTAAAATCTTTTAAATTGTTGCGTTTATATTTTCGTTCAGTGTAGAATACATTAGCAAGCCAGTAGCAAATGAAACAGAAAGTGAATTCTCTCCTCCCTTTCTCGCTGGTTTTAGCTTGAGGCTATCACTGTCTAACTGGCTAGGTTTAGGACATTTGCTAGCCCACACAAGTGACAAACTTTATTTATTTTTTTTATTTTTTTTTGGGGGGGGGGAATGGATCAGCTTAATATTGCAGATAGATTGTATCTTCTATCAATGTAATTGTCTGCATCACTTCCAATCCCCCATGTTTATTTTTATTTTTTATATATATATTCCCCTTTATTACTTTTCAACCCCACCATCCTTTCCCTACTTGGAGTAAATTAGTGAACAACAACGCCCAGGTGTCACGATCGTCGTAGGATTGAGTAGACCAAGGCGCAGCGTTGCAAGCAAACATATTCTTTAATGCGTGAAACACGATCAAAACAAACAAAGACGATAACGTGACAGTACAAGGTGAAACTAAACTCACTCGAAACAAGAACCCACAAAACCCAAGGAAAAACCGACAGATTAAATATGGCTCCCAATCAGAGACAACCAGCCGACAGCTGACACTCGTTGCCTCTGATTGGGAGTCACACCGGCAAACATAGAAAATAGACAACCTAGAACACCCACCGAAGAAACAAAAAACATAGAATGAACACACCCTGGCTCAACATAATGAGTCCCCGAGCCAGGGTGTGACAGTACCCCCCCCTAAAGGCGCGGACTGCGACCGCGCCTAAATACGAGCAAAACAGGGGAGGGCTGGGTGGGCATTCCTCCTCGGTGGCGGCTCCGGCTCCGGGCTTGATCCCCACTTCCTCTCCAACCCCCCAAAGTACTCCTGGTCCTGTCTAGCCCCGCTGGCCGGAGCCGGACTGACGACACGCGCCCCTGGCTTGGTGCGTGGAACAGGAACGGACCGGACCGGGCTGACGATACACACCCCTGGCTTGGTGCGTGGAGCAGGAATGGACCGGAATGGGCTGGCGACGCGCACCACCGACTTGGTGCGGAGAGCAGGAACGAGCCGGACAGGGCTGACGAGACGCACCACAGACCTGGTGCGGGGAGCAGGAACAGGCCGGCCGGGCTGGCGACGCGCACCACAGGTTTGGTGCGGGGAGAAGGAACAGGCCGGGCCGGGCTGGCGACGCGCACCACAGACTTGGTGCGGAGAGCCGGAACGAGCCGGACAGGGCTGACGAGATGCACCACAGACTTGGTGCGGGGAGCAGGAACAGGCCGGGCCGGGCTGACGACACGCACCACAGGCTCGATGCGGGAAGCAGGAACAGGCCGGGCCGGGCTGACGACACGCACCACAGGCTCGATGCGGGAAGCAGGAACAGGCCGGGCCGGGCTGACGACACGCACCACAGGCTCGATGCGAGGAACAGGAACAGGCCGGACCGTACTGGGGACACACACCACTGGCCCTACGCAGGGATCAGGAACGGGCCGGACCGGACTGGTAACACACCCCAGTACCTCTCGCCGTGCCTCCACACTTTCCCTCTCCTCTGTGACCAGTGGCCCCCTTAACCTGGCGGCCTCCTCTTCACACCCGCTGGACCGCTCCATCGCGGCCTCCTGCTGCCCCGTCGTCCACGTCGTGAGCCCCCCCCTAAAAATGTTCTGGGGTTCTCTCCTCCCCGTGGACCAGGCCTCCCTAGCTCTCGCCAGACTCTCGATCCATTGCTTCATAGACCAGCCTCTCTCCTCTTCACTTAGCGTGGCCCAGCCGAAACTCCTACTCCCCTGATCCCAGGTCCTTCCTCTCTCCTCTTCACGCTGCTTGGTCCAGTTTTGGTGGGTTCTTCTGTCACGATCGTCGTAGGATTGAGTAGACCAAGGCGCAGCGTTGCAAGCAAACATATTCTTTAATGCGTGAAACACGATCAAAACAAACAAAGACGATAACGTGACAGTACAAGGTGAAACTAAACTCACTCGAAACAAGAACCCACAAAACCCAAGGAAAAACCGACAGATTAAATATGGCTCCCAATCAGAGACAACCAGCCGACAGCAGACACTCGTTGCCTCTGATTGGGAGTCACACCGGCAAACATAGAAAATAGACAACCTAGAACACCCACCGAAGAAACAAAAAACATAGAATGAACACACCCTGGCTCAACATAATGAGTCCCCGAGCCAGGGTGTGACACCAGGCCTCTACTTCCGGTCTATACTTACTATCTACACCTTATGGACAGAGTTAATTTTACAATAATTATATACACACATATATATATATATATATATATATATATATATATATATATATATATATATATATATATATATATATATGTATATTTATTAATTTTTTTGCTCCTGAACTTCTTCTACTCTCAACCTCTCCGATCATTTTCATGATGTCCATCCGGTTTGCTTCTAAATGCCATATCTTTCTAACTGTGCTCTTTCCCAAAAGCTCCCAACATACAACCTATATACTTATTATGGACACAGTATGCTTACATTATTAGCTATCTTTGTTATTATTTGTTGTTATTTGTTATTAGTCCCATCCTTCAACTCTATTCAATACCTCCCATCTATCTCTTAACACCATCCATATAGGATTTCTATTTGCCATATATATTTCAACCGTACTGTGATGTTTTACAAAAGTTCTGAACCTTTCTATTCTCATTGCTTCTACAGATTGTGAATTAAAAATAAACATTTTTGCTAAAAGTATTATTATATTATTGATTGATTGACTATGACTTTTCAGATCACCCAGTAATGCTATCTGCAAGGTTAGTTCCAGGTAAATATTGCAATCCTTTAGCCATTCCTGGACCTGTGTCCAAAAACAAGCTACAAATGGACAGAACCAAAACAAATGATCTAATGATTCTCTCTCTTCACAGCAAAATCTGCAGAGCTGGGAAGATTGTATCCCCCATATAAATAACATTCTATTGGTAGCAAGAATTTTATATAATAATTTAAATTGAAAGATTCTAATTTTTGAATCCGGTGTCGTTTTGCGTGTCAGTTCATAAACACTATGCCATGGGATCGGTACGTCAAAGATCTCTTCCCAACTATTTTGCAATCTATATGGGACGGCTGTCAATCCTTTGGTCCTTAAGTGAAACTGATATACTTTTTTATTTATCACAGTTTTCCTTAACCAATTATGTTCTTTAATGCCAGGCCGACAGACAAGTTCCTTACTTTCTCCCCCTTCAACTTTCCTCTTCCACTTTTGCGGTAAGGCTGCAATTATTTGGTTGTAATTTTGGGTAGAGCAGACATTTCCATATGTTTTTGTTAGCTGCATGTGCAACATAACTCCACCAGTCCTACCGATGATATCATTTACGAAGATTATACCTTTTTTAAACATTCTGTCAAAAAATAAAGTTTTTTTTGTCAATTAGTATATTTGAATTTAACCACAATATTTGTTGCATTATTTGTTCTGTCGTTTCTGGAGGATTAAATTGAAATTGCAACCAACTTTCTATGGCTTATTTTAGAAATAGTGACATTTGGGAGATTATTTCCTTTTCAAATAACTGAAAGTGAGAGGTTGTAATCTGAATAAAGGGAAAAAGGCCTTTCTTGAACATTGGGTGAGACAATCTTACTAATTTGCTTGAGAACCAGTTCGGATTTAAGTATAACTTTTGGATGACTGAAGATTTTAGTGATAGGTCTAATGCTTTAATATTTAATAATTTCTGTCCTCCGAATTCATATTCATTATATAAATATGCTCTTTTAATTTTGTCTGGCTTGCCGTTCCAAATAAAATTGAATATTTTTTTCTCATATAATTTAAAAAACTGTTTGCTAGGCGTAGGCAAGACCATAAGCAAATAGGTAAACTGGGATAATACTAAAGAGTTAATCAGGGTGATTTTTCCACAAATTGACAGGTATTTTCCTTTCCATGGTAGTAAGATCTTATCTATTTTTGCTAACTTTCTATTAAAATTTATTGAAGTGAGATCATTTATTTCCTTTGGGATATGTATTCCGAGTATATCCACATCACCATCAGACCATTTTATTGGTAAACTACATGGTAATGTAAAAATTGTATTTTTTAGTGATCCAATACGTAATATAGTACATTTGTCATAATTTGGTTTTAATCCAGAGAGGTTAGAAAATGTATCTAGATCCTCAATGAGGCTGTGGAGGGATTCTAGTTGTGGATCTAAAAGAAAACATGAATCATCTGCGTACAATGACACCTTTGTTTTTAAGCCCTGTATTTCTAATCCTCTGATATTATTATTGGATCTGATTTTAATAGCCAACATCTCGATGGCCACAATAAATAGATATGCCGATAGTGGACAACCTTGTTTCACTCCTCTTGACAGTTTAAAACTTTCTGAGAAATAGCCATTATTTACTATTTTTCACCTAGGGTTACTATACATGATTTTGACCCATTTTATAAGAGATTCTCCAAAATTGAAATGCTCCAGGCATTTATATATAAATTCCAGTCGAACTTTATCAAATGCCTTTTCGAAGTCTGCTATGAATAGCAGGCCTGGTTTCCCATATTTTCCATAGTGTTCTATTGTTTCCAATACTTGCCTTATATTATCTCCAATGTATCTTCCATGTAAAAAACCTGTCTGATTAGAATGAATAATATCCGACAATACCTTTTTAATTCTATGCGCTATACATTTTGCTAGGATTTTTGCATCACAACACTGAAGTGTAAGGGGCCTCCAATTTTGTAAATGGACTGGATCTTTATATTTTCCACTTGTATCCTGTTTCAGTAATAATGAGATCAGACCTTCTTCGTGAGTGTCAGATAATCTACCATTTACATAGGAGTGGTTAAAACATGCTAATAACGGTCCTCTTAGTATATCAAAAAAGGTTTGGTATACCTCGATTGGTATGCCATCCAACCCTGGAGTTTTCCCGGACTTAAAGTCTTTAATTGCATCCAGAAGTTCCTCCTGTGTAATTTCACCTTCACATGAGTCTTTCTGTGTGGCTGTTAATTTGACATTATCAATAGAAAAAAAAATCTCTACAATTAGCTTCAGTTAGAGGAGATGGAGGCGACTGAAAAGAAAACATATGCTTAAAATACTTTGTTTCTTCCTTCAAAATATCATTAGGTGAATTATGGGTGACTCCGTCAATTGTAACCAGTTTCATTAAGTTCTTTTTGGTAGCATTCCTATGTTGAAGATTAAAAAAGAATTTTGTGCATTTTTCCCCATATTCCATCCAGTTTGCTTTTATTTTTATAATATATTACACTTGATCTTTCTTGAATAAGTTTTTCCATTTATTTTTGTTGTTCCTCTAATTTATTCTGAGCCTCTATGTTACAGTTTTTATTGCCATCTATCTGTTCTGTTAGACTTTCTATTTCCTTTCTTAGTATAAACTCTTTTGACCTAAATTGCTTTTGTTTTCGAGATGAGTACTGAATTGCATGGCCTCTAAAGGCACATTTAAAGGTGTCCCATACAATAAGGGGATTCGCTGTACCTATGTTATGTTGGAAAAAGTCAGTTATAAATTCCTTTGTTCTAATTATAAATAAATTATCATCCAATAGGCTTTGATTAAATTTCCAATATCCTCGCCCACGTGGAAATTCAGTCAGAGTAATGTATATGCCTATTATATGATGGTCCGACCGCATTCTGTCCCCTATCAACACTTTTTTTTACTTTTGGTGCCAACGAGAATGAGATAAGAAAGAAGTCAAGACGACTAGCTTCATTCAGTCTCCGCCATGTATATCTCACTAGATCAGCATATTTAAGCCTCCATATATCTACTAGTTCTAATGTATCCATGACATTCACAATTTCCTTAAGAGCATGTGGGTGATTGTTTGTGGTGTGATTTCCTTTTCGGTCCATTGAGCTATTTAAAACAGTATTATAATCCCCCACCATAATAATATTGTCTTGAGTTGCTTGCAGGCTTGATAATTTATTATATATATTGTCAAAGAATTGTGGATCATCATTATTTGGTCCGTAAAGGTTAATGAGCCATATCTGTTTATGGTCCAATACCATATTTAAAATAATCCATCTACCTTGCGTATCTATTTGGACAATTTGCACATTCGGATCGAAATTACTATTAATTAATATCATCACCCCTTTTGAATTTCTTTGCCCATGGGAGAAGTATATTTCCCCCCCCCCCATTCTTTTTTCCACGCTACTTCATCTCGAATTGTTGAATGAGTTTCCTGTATACAATAGATATTATATTCCTTCTCTTTGAGCCATGTAAATATTGTTCTTCTTTTGTTATTATCAGCTAAGCCATTACAATTATAACTGGCTATACTTATTTCACCATACACCATAATGAGATACAAGTTTCAAGTCTATTTATCATTATATATGTTTGTAAATTTACCAATAAAAAATAGCGTAATGATTGAGTGTCCATATAGCTGTACCGTGATATTTGCATTGCTACGGAGTAACCCTTCAAGTGACAAACTTAGCTACCTTTCGTATGGCAAGCCTAAATAAGTTCAGAAGTAGAATTTTGCTTAACAAGTCACATTGTAAGCTGCATGGACTCCCTCTGTGTGCAATAATAGTTTTTAACATTATTTTTGAATGATTACCTTATCTCTGTACCCCACACATACAATTATTTGTAAGGTCCCTCAGTCGAGCAATGAATTCCAAACACAGATTCAACCACAAAGACCAGGGAGGTTTTCCAATGCCTCGCAAAGAGGGGCACCTATTGGTAGACACTGAATATCCCTTTGAGCATGATGAAGTTATTAATTACACTTTCGATGGTGTATCAATACACCCAATCACTAAAAAGATACAGATGTCCTTCCCAGAGAGGTAGGAAACCGCTCAGGGATGTCACCATGAGGCCAATGGTAACCTTAAAACAATTACAATGTTTAATGGCTGTGATAGGAAAGAAACTGAGGATGGATCAACACATTGTAGTTACTCCACAATACTAATCTAAATGAAAGAGTGAAAAGAAGGAAGCCTGTACAGAATAAAAAATATTCCTGTTTGCAATAAGGCACTAAAGTAAAACTGCAAAAAATATGGCAAAGAAATTAACTTTATGTCCTGCATACAACATGTTATGTTTGGGGCAAATCCAACACAACACATCACTGAGTACCACTCTTCATATTTTCAAGCATGGTGGTGGCTGCATCATGTATGGGTATGCTTGTCATCGGCAAGGACTAGGGAGTTTTTTAGGATACAAATAAATGGAATAGAGGAAAAATCCTAGAGGAAAACCTTGTTTAGTCTGCTTTCCAACAGACACTGGGAAACAAAAGTTTGAAGTTTACATACACAAGTTTACATACACTTAGGTTGGAGTCATTAAAACTCGTTTTTCAACCACTCCGCAAATTTCTTGTTAACAAACTATAATTTTGGCAAGTCGGTTAGGACATCTACTTTGTGCATGACACAAGTCATTTTTCCAACAATTGTTTACAGACAGATTATTTCACGTATAATTCACTGTATCACAATTCCAGTGGGTGAGAAGTTTACAAACACAATTCCAGTGGGTGAGAAGTTTACAAACACTAAGTTCACTGTGCCTTTAAACAGCTTGGAAAATTCCAGAAAATGATGTCATGGAGGTCTAAACCTATCGATGTTACATTGAACTGGGTGAATGGAATATGAATGACAGTCATCCAATATGCTGTAATAGAAATAAGGCCATGCTCATGAAAAAATAATATCGTCCTCCCTCATCTTAAACAGCACCGACCGCCACTGATATACAGTGTGGAAAAAAAGTATTTAGTCAGCCACCAATTGTGCAAGTTCTCCCACTTAAAAAGATGAGAGAAGCCTGTAATTTTCATCATAGGTACACGTCAACTATGACAGACAAAATGAGAAAAAAAATCCAGAAAATCATATTGTAGGATTTTTAATGAATTTATTTGCAAATTATGGTGGAAAATAAGTATTTAGTCAATAACAAAAGTTTCTCAATACTTTGTTATATACCCTTTGTTGGCAATGACACAGGTCAAACGTTTTCTGTAAGTCTTGACAAGGTTTTCACACACTGTTGCTGGTATTTTGGCCCATTCCTCCATGCAGATCTCCTCTAGAGCAGTGATGTTTTGGGGCTGTCGCTGGACAATACGGACTTTCAGCTCCCTCCAAAGATTTTCGATTGGGTTCAGGTCTGGAGACTGGCTAGGCCACTCCAGGACCTTGAGATGCTTCTTACGGAGCCACTCCTTAGTTGCCCTGGCTGTGTGTTTCGGGTCGTTGTCATGCTGGAAGACCCAGCCACGACCCATCTTCAATGCTCTTACTGAGGTAAGGAGGTTGTTGGCCAAGATCTCGCGATACATGGCCCCATCCATCCTCCCCACAATACGGTGCAGTCGTCCTGTCCCCTTTGCAGAAAAGCATCCCCAAAGAATGATGTTTCCACCTCTATGCTTCACGGTTGGGATGGTGTTCTTGGGGTTGTACTCATCCTTCTTCTTCCTCCAAACACGGCGAGCGGAGTTTAGACCAAAAAGCTATATTTTTGCTCATCAGACCACATGACCTTCTACCATTCCTTCTCTGGATCATCCAGATGGTCATTGGCAACCTTCAGATGGGCCTGGACATGCGCTGGCTTGAGCAGGGGGACCTTGCGTGCGCTGCAGGATTTTAATCCATGACGGCGTAGTGTGTTACTAATGGTTTTCTTTGAGACTGTGGTCCCAGCTCTCTTCAGGTCATTGACCAGGTCCTGCCGTGTAGTTCTGGGCTGATCCCTCACCTTCCTCATGATCATTGATGCCCCACGAGGTGAGATCTTGCATGGAGCCCCAGACCGAGGGTGATTGACCGTCATCTTGAACTTCTTCCATTTTCTAATAATTGCGCCAACAGTTGTTGCCTTCTCACCAAGCTGCTTGCTTATTGTCCTGTAGCCCATCCCAGCCTTGTGCAGATCTACAATTTTATCCCTGATGTCCTAACACAGCTCTCTGGTTTTGGCCATTGTGGAGAGGTTGGAGTCTGTTTGATTGAGTGTGTGGACAGGTGTCTTTTATACAGGTAATGAGTTCAAACAGGTGCAGTTAATACAGGTAATGAGTGGAGAACAGGAGGGCTTCTTAAAGAAAAACTAACAGGTCTGTGAGAGCCGGAATTCTTACTGGTTGGTAGGTGATCAAATACTTATGTCATGCAATAAAATGCAAATGAATTACTTAAAAATCATACAATTATGATTTTCTGGATTTTTGTTTTAGATTCCGTCTCTCACAGTTGAAGTGTACCTATGATACAAATTACAGACCTCTACATGCTTTGTAAGTAGGAAAACCTGCAAAAATCGGCAGTGTATCAAATACTTGTTCTACCCACTGTATATATGTATACAGTGGGGGAAAATAATTTTTAGTCAGCCACCAATTGTGCAAGTTCTCCCACTTAAAAAGATGAGAGGCCTATAATTTTCATCATAGGTACACGTCAATTATGACAGACAAAATAAGAAAAAAAAATCCAGAAAATCACATTGTAGGATTTTTAATGAATTTATTTGCAAATTATGATGGAAAATAAGTATTTGGTCAATAACAAACGTTTCTCAATACTTTGTTATATACCCTTTGTTGGCAATGACACAGGTCAAACGTTTTCTGTAAGTCTTCACAAGGTTTTCACACACTGTTGCTGGTATTTTGGCCCATTCCTCCATACAGAGCTCCTCTAGAGCAGTGATGTTTTGGGGCTGTCGCTGGGCAACACTGACTTTCAACTCCCTCCAAAGATTTTCTATGGGGTTGAGATCTGGAGACTGGCTAGGCCAATCCAGGACCTTGAAATGCTTCTTACGAAGCCACTCCTTCTTTGCCCGGGCGGTGTGTTTGGGATCATTGTCATGCTGAAAGACCCAACCACGTTTCATCTTCAATGCCCTTGCTGATGGAAGGAGGTTTTCACTCCAAATCTCACGATACAGGGCCCCATTCATTCTTTCCTTTACACGGATCAGTCGTCCTGGTCCCTTTGCAGAAAAACAGCCCCAAAGCATGATGTTTCCACCCCCATGCTTTACAGTAGGTATGGTGTTCTTTGGATGCAACTCAGCATTCTTTGTCCTCCAAACACGGCGAGTTGAGTTTTTACCAAAAAGTTATATTTTGGTTTCATCTGACCATATGACATTCTCCCAATCCTCTTCTGGATCATCCAAATGCACTCTAGCAAACTTCAGACGGGCCTGGACATGTACTGGCTTAAGCAGGGGGACACGTCTGGCACTGCAGTATTTGAGTCCCTGGCGGCGTAGTGTGTCACTGATGGTAGGCTTTGTTACTTTGGTCCCAGCTCTCTGCAGGTCATTCACTAGGTCCCCCCGTGTGTTTCTGGGATTTTTCAGGTCTACAATATTGTTTCTGGTGTCCTTTGACAGCTCTTTGGTCTTGGCCATAGTGGAGTTTGGAGTGTGACTGTTTGAGGTTGTGGACAGGTGTATTTTATACTGATAACAAGTTCAAACAGGTGCCATTAATACAGGTAACGAGTGGAGGACAGAGGAGCCTCTTAAAGAAGAAGTTAAAGGTCTGTGAGAGCCAGAAATCTTGCTTGTTTGTAGGTGACCAAATATTTATTTTCCACCATAATTTGCAAATAAATTCATAAAAAATCCTACAATGTGATTTTCTGGAAAAAAAATTCTCAATTTGTCTGTCATAGTTGACGTGTACCTATGATGAAAATTACAGGCCTCTCTCATCTTTTTAAGTGGGAGAACTTGCACAATTGGTGGCTTACTAAATACTTTTTTCCCCCCACTGTATATATATAGTGCCACCCAAAAGGGCACTTGGCGAGTGGGAGGGCAAGGGGTAGGTGCTCGGGCACAGTTAGACCCCTATCTGTGCACGTGCCTGGTACACAGACCTGCGAGCCACTTCAGCCCCTCATGATGAGTTCAGATTTTTTGTGGCCCCTACCCCCATCAAAGTTGCCCATCCCTGGTGTACGCCTACTGAGTCTCAAATCTGAGAAAATATTATATATTTTAAAGATAGGACATGAGTACATTTCCAGAATAACTCGCCCACCTAATGTGAGAACAGAAAGTGTTTAAGCAACTTTAAATGAAATGTAATAGGCCCACAAATTAGAGTTAACGAAACCTAATTATAATCTTAAATGACATTTCCTGCCTCTCAGGTACTTCTACAGTTTGAGTTAAAAGGAATCCGAGACACCTGGCAGAATTAATGCTGAGTGAATGTTACTGTAAGTTGAGGTAAAGTGGAGTCTGATATTGTACTTCCCTTTTCATCTCCTCCGGCTTTCTCTCTGTCGATTTATTCTAATGACAGCAAAAAAACACAAACCAGTCTGTGAAGCTGAGCGTTTTGAAACAATTTATTTAGACAATCAATCTTTTTCTCTCTGTTGGTTGAAATCGAGTGTGGGCATCCTTCACACTTCAGCTAATCTTTTCTTCCTACCAATTCATAACAGAAGCATTAAATTAGACTAAGATGTGGAAAATCAACTATTCCCGCCCACCCAACCTGGCCTCAGACTAGACGTAACATAGTACATGTAAATCCGGGACACTGAAATTAGTATGATATGTTACGTTTCGTATGGTTACATAAGATAGAAGGTTACTAAAGGCAAAAGCGAAAGGAGGATGGTTGGTCGGAGTGGATTGGCGGGCGTACAACGCGAACGTCTAGCAATCCAAAGGTTGCATGTTCAAATCTCATCACGGCCAACTTTCTTTTTTTTCTTCTTTTTTTTTTGGGGGGGGGGGTCCCTTCTGACCCACTGGAATTGTGATACAGTGAATTATAAGTGAAATAATCTGTCTGTAAACAATTGTTTGAAAAATTACTTGTGTCATGCACAAAGTAGATGTACTAACCGACTTGCCAAAACTATAGTTTGTTAACAAGAAATGTATGGAGTGGTTGAAAAACAAGTTTTAATGACTCCAACCTAAGTGTATGTAAACTTCTGACTTCAACTGTATATACACATACATATACATATCATTTAAAAAAATATATATTTCCCTTTATTACTTTCCAACCCCACCACCCCTTCCCTAATTGGAGTAAACTAGTGATCAACAATGCTTAGGCATCTACTTCCAGCTTATAGATACTATATATATTTTATGGACACAGTCAATTTTACAATAATTCTATTTTGTTTCTTTTTACTTCTGAACTTCCTCTACCCTCAACCTCTCCGATCATTTTCATGATGTCCATCCGGTTTGCTTCTAAATGCCATATCTTTCTAACTGTGCTCTTTCACAAAAGCTCTCAACCTATAACCTAAATACTTATTATGGACACAGTATGCTTACATTATTAGTTATCTTGTTGTTATTAGTTGTTATTAGTTGTTATTAGTCCCATCCTTCAACTCCATTCAACACCACCCATCTATCTCTTAACACCATCCATATAGGATTTCTATTTGCCATATATATTTCAACCGTACTGTGATGTTTTACAAAAGTTCTGAACCTTTCTATTCTCATTGTTTCTACAGATTGTAAATTGAAAATAAACATTTTTGCTACAAGTAGTATTATATTATTGATCGATTGATTATGACTTTTCAGATCACCCAGTAATGCTATCTGCAAGGTTAGCTCCAGGTAAATATTGCAATCCTTTAGCCATTCCTGTGTCCAAAAACAAGCTACAAATGGACAGTACCAAAACAAATGATCTAATGATTCTGTCTCTTCGCAGCAAAATCTGCAGAGCTGGGAAGATTGTATCCCCCATATAAATAACATTCTATTGGAAGCAAGAATAATTAAAATTGAAAGATTCTAAGTTTTGAATCCGGTGTCGTTTTGCATATCAGTTCATAAACACTATGCCATGGGATCGGTACGTAAAAAATCTCTTCCCAACTATTTTGCAATCTATATGGGACGGCTGTCAATCCTTTGGTCCTTGAATGAAACTGGTATACTTTTTTTATTTATCACAGTTTTCTTTAACCAATTATGTTCTTTAATGCAAGGCCGACAGACAAGTTCCTTACTTTTCCACCCTCCACTTTTCTCTTTCATTTTTGCGGTAATGCTGCAATTATTTGGTTGTAATTTTGGGTAGAGCAGACATTGCCATATGTTTTTGTTAGCTGCATGTGCAACATAACTCCACCAGTCCTACCGATGATATCATTTACGAAGATTATACCTTTTTCTTTTTTTTTTTTATCAAAAAAAAAGTTTCGAAGTTATCAATTAGTATATTTGAGTTTAACCACAATATTTGCTGCATTATTTGTTCTGTAGTTTCTGGAGGATTAAATTGAAATTGCAACCAACTTTCTATGGCTTGTTTTAGAAATAGTGATATTTGGGAGATGATTTCCTTTTCAAATAACTGAAAGTGAGAGGTTGTAATCTGAATAAAGGGAAAAAGGCCATTCTTGAACATTAGGTGAGACAATCTTACTAATTTGTTAGAGAACCAGATCGGATTTAAGTATAACTTTTGTATGACTGAAGCTTTTAGTGATAGGTCTAATGCTTTAATATTTTATCATTTCTGTCCTCCGAATTCATATTCATTATATAAATAGGCCCTGTTAATTTTGTCTGACTTGCCGTTCCAAATAAAATGAATATTTTTTTCTCATATAATTAAAAAACTGTTCGCTAGGCGTAGACAAGACCATAAGCAAATAGGTAAACTGGGATAATACTAACGAGTTAATCAGGGTGATTTTTCCACAAATTGACAGGTATTTACCTTTCCATGGTAGCAAGATGTTATCTATTTTTGCTAACTTTCTATTAAAATTTCACGGCCAACTTTAGCATATTAGCTAATTAGCAACCATTTAAAATACATACTACTTTTTAGCTACTGAAAAAAAGGCTGTCTTGCTCCTCTCCTCTCTAACTAACTTCCCCTCACAGTCCGTCAGTTTCCCTTAAGTCCCGTTAGTTTGGCTGCTCAGCCTACCTTAGTTATCCCTCACCCATCATAGCCCTGCAATTCCCAACCAATCAGAGTGCTTGGAAATGCACATCTGGACACTGCACCCGCCCACTCAGGTCAGAGTGTTATCGTCATCCAAAGGGAGAAGACGCATGTTTCTGAGGACTTTTTATTGTCAACAGTAACACGAATGTCTGAATGTTGTGCATGCATCGAAAAAACCACAACAATAAAATTCCAAGTCATTCGGATTACCAAAATCATATAAACATCTTCAAAGGAAACAGCTGTGTCTGTGTGTGTGTGGTGGTGACTATCAAGAGTACAGTGATGGGCCTCAACATCATGTTCTAACCGGACAGCACTATAGAGGACAGAACCAAACCAATCAGTTATAAGTATATAGAGGGTGAGGGCAAACACAGCCAACCGCTCAGACGGGTGAGGGCATACCAGCCAACTGTTTTTACATTGTCTGTCATTTCTCCGGATTTAGCGACCAATAGTTTTTACAGCTACTTTGCAACTACTTAGCATGTTAGCTAACCCTTCCCCTAACCTTAACCATTTGAGCTAAACCTTCCACTAACCTTAACCCTTGTAATTCATAAGATATCATACATTTAGAAAATCTGTTACATATTGTACGATTTGCATATCGTAACACATTGTAAGTTTTGCAAATTTGTATCATATCGTACGAATTGTAATTCGTAACATATCATACGAAATGGATGATGGACATCCACAAATGAATACATTCTTTACGAAACGTAACTTATCATACTAAATGGACAGTCTCGGATTTACATACAGAATAATACGAAATGCTCTGAGACCAGGTTGGCCCACCAGCTCCTTGAAGTTATATGGGAATGAGAGTTTAAACATTGCCAGCCAAGGCAATTTACTATATTTAGAAAAGCAGACTTAGAGAACGTGTTTAATTAAACAAACATATGCATACACAATAAGTGCGTGCACAGCAAGGTAAATATACCTTAATGTTAACTTGCACACATTTTATGGATACAAGCAAATGTACCTGCAGAAGCATCAGACACATTAAAACTAAAAGGGCCTCTTACACAAATACACACGTGTGCACTACCAGGTTCAAGAAAAGCTTTTATCCCAGTGCAATCCGCCTATTAAACCAAGCAACCTGACTATTGTTTTTATCTTACTTTTAGCTTTTTAGTACTACATATGACTGAACTGTCTTTTATGATCTTACCATTTAGCACTTTTAAATTGGATTGATGTGCTATGTATGCTCTATTTATTATATTATTACTGTATGAGTTTATGTGTTTATAATGGCGCCGGAGGAGTTAGCTGATGTTTTACGGGCTCCAAACCAATTGTGCTATTTTGTGTGTTTTTTTCACGTTGTTTGTAACTTATTTTGTACATCATGTTTCTGCCACTGTCTCTTATGACCGAAAAGAGCTTCTGGATATCAGTACAGCGATTACTCACCTTGAACTGGACAAAGATTTTTTCTTTAACAAGTCGGACGCGAAGGATTTACTGCTGATACCGGACCAGGCCCAAATCCCTGTCATGTATTTGTCACATACTGTCACGGTTTCGGCCGAGGCTGCTCCTCCTCCTTGTTCGGGCAGGTTTCGGCGGTCGGCGTCCCCGGAGTACTAGCTGCCACCGATCTATGTTTCATGTTCGTTTGGTTTTGTCTTGATGTTGTACACCTGTGTCTAGTTAGTCCTCATTAGTGTCCTATTTAGTTCTCGTTGTGTGTGTATGGTGTTGTGTGTGATTGCTCTTCTGTTTTGGTGTTCTGAGCTACGTACTTCCCTCCGTTGTTTGGAGAGGTTTTCGCACATGTTAGTGCGCCTTTTGTTTGACGCCTGTGTGCGCCTTTCTTTCGCCTCCGGGCTTATTGTGCTCGTTTACTACGTGAATAATTAACTAAAGTCTTTTGGACTTAGCTTCTGCGTCCTGCGCTTGATTCCTGCACCACACCCACCTTCAGCACCCCTGACACATACACGTGCTTATCAGATGTTATTGCGGGTGTAGCGAAATGCTTGTGCTTCTAGCTCTGACAGTGCAGTAATATCTGACAAGTAATATCTAACAATTTCACAACAAATACCCAACACACAAATCTAGTAAGGAATGGAATTTAAGAATATATACATATATGGACAAGCAATGACAGAGCGGCATGGACTAAGATACAGTAAATATTATAGAATAGAATACAGTATATACATATGAGATGAGTAGTGCAAGATATGTAAACATTATTAAAGTGACTAGTGTTCCATTTCTTAAAGTGGCCAGTGATTTCAATAGGCAGCAGCAGCCTCTAATGTGCTAGTGATGGCTATTTAATAGTCTGATGGCCTTGAGATAGAAGCTGTTTTTCATTCTCTCGGTCCCTGCTTTGATGCACCTGTACTGACCTCGCCTTCTGGATGATAGCGGGGTGAACAGGCAGTGGCTCGGGTGGTTGATGTCCTTGATGATCTTTTTGGCCTTCCTGTGACATTGGGTGCTCTAGGTGTCTTGGAGGGCGGGTAGTTTGCCCCCGGTAATGCGTTCGGCAGACCGCACCACCCTCTGGAGAGCCCTGTGGTTGCGGGTGGTGCAGTTGCCATACCAGGTGGTGATACAGACAGGATGCTCTCAATTGTGCATCTGTAAAAGTTTGTGAGGTTATTAGGTGCCAAGCCAAATTTCTTCAGCCTCCTGAGGTTGAAGAGGCTCTGTTGCGCCTTCTTCACCACACTGTCTGCGTGGGTAGACCATTTCAGTTTGTCAGTGATGTGTGCGCCAAGGAACTTGAAGCTTTCCACCTTCTCCTCTGCGGTCCCGTTGATGTGGACAGGGGGATGCACCCTCTGCTGTTTCCTGAAGTCCACGATCATCTCCCTTGTTTTGTTGACGTTGAGTGAGAGGTTATTTTCCTGGAACGACACTTCCAGAGCCCTCACCTCCTCCCTGTAGGCGGTCTCGTCATTGTTGGTAATCAAACCTACTACTGTTGTGTCGTCTGCAAACTTGATGATTGAGTTAGAGGCGTGCTTGGCCACACAGTCATGGGTGAACAGGGAGTACAGGAGGGGGCTGAGCACGCACCCTTGTGGGGCCCCAGTGTTGAGGATCAGCAAAGTGGAGATGTTGTTTCCTACCTTCACCACCTGGGGGAGGCCCGTCAGGAAGTCCAGGACCCAGTTGCACAGGGCGGGGTTCAGACCCAGGGCCTCAAGCTTAATGATGTGCTTGGAGGGTACTATGGTGTTGAATGCTGAGCTATAGTCAATGAATAGCATTCTTACATAGGTATTCCTCTTGTCCAGATGGGATAGGGCAGTGTGCAGTGTGATGGCGATTGCATCTTCTGTGGATCTATTGGGGTGGTAAGCAAATTGAAGTGGGTCTAGGGTGACAGGTAAGGTAGAGGTGATATGAACCTTGACTAGTCTCTCAAAGCACTTCATGATGACAGACGTGAGTGCTACAGGGCGATAGTCATTTAGTTCAGTTACCTTTGCTTTCTTGGGTACAGGAACAATGGTGGCCATCTTGAAGCATGTGGGAACAGCAGACTGGGAAAGGGAGAGATTGAATATGTCCGTAAACACACCAGCCAGCTGGTCTGCGCATGCTCTGAGGACGCAGCTAGGGATGCCGTCTGGGCCGGCAGCTTTGAGGGGGTTAACATGCTTAAATGTCTTACTCACATCGGCCATGGAGAAGGAGAGGCCACAGTCCTTGGTAGTGGGCCTCGTCGGTGGCACTGTGTTATCCTCAAAACGGGCGAAGAAGGTGTTTAGCTTGTCTGGAAGCGAGACGTCGGTGTCGGCGACGTGGCTGGTTATCTTTTTGTAGTCCGTGATTGTCCATCCAATTGCCCAACGTGCAATCATTGGAGAATAAACTGGATGAGTTCCGTTCAAGACTATCCTACCAACAGGACATTAAAAACTATAATATCTTATGTTTCACAGAGTCGGGGCTGAACGACGACATGGAAAATATACAGTTGGCTGGGTTTTCCATGCATCAGCAAGACAGAACAGCTGCCTCCGGTAAGACAAGGGGTGGCGGTCTGTGTCTATTTGTCAACAACTGCTTGTGCGCGAAATCTAATATTAAGGCAGTCTTGAGGTTTTGCTCACCTGAGGTAGAGTATCTCATTATAAGCTGTAGACCACACTATATACGAAGAGAGTTTTCATCTATATATTTCGTAGCTGTCTATTTACAACCACAAACCGATGTTGGCACTAAGACCACAATCAACGAGCTATAGAAGGCCATAAGCAAACAAGAAAATGGTCATTCAGAGGCGGCGCTCCTAGTGGCCGGGAACTTTAATGCAGGGAAACTTAAATCCGTTTTACATAATTTCGACCAGCATGATACATGTGCAACCAGAGGACATAAAACCCTAGACCACCTTTACTCCACACACTGAGACGCATACAAAGCTCTCCCTCGCCCTCCATTTGGCAAATCTGACCATAATTATATTCTCCTGATTCCTGCTTACAAGCAAAAACTAAGGCAGGAAGTACCAGTGACTCACTCAATACGGAAGTGGTCAGATGACGCAGATGCTATGCTACAGGACTGGAATATGTTCCGAGATTCATCCGATGGCATTGAGGAGTATACCACATCAGTCACCGGCTTCATCAATAAGTGCATCGATGACGTCGTCCCCACAGTGACCGTACGTACATACCCCAACAAGAAGCCATGGATTACAGGCAACATCCGCACTGAGCTGGAATAGGAAAGTGGAAGGGGGAGAAAGTAAGGAACTTGTCTGTCGGCCTTGCATTAAAGAACATAATTGGTTAAAGAAAACTGTGATAAATAAAAAAAGTATACCAGTTTCATTTAAGGACCAAAGGATTGACAGCCGTCCCATATAGATTGCAAAATAGTTGGGAAGAGATTTTTGACGTACCGATCCCATGGCATAGTGTTTATGAACTGATATGCAAAACGACACCGGATTCAAAACTTAGAATCTTTCAATTTTAATTATTCTTGCTTCCAATAGAATGTTATTTATATGGGGGATACAATCTTCCCAGCTCTGCAGATTTTGCTGCGAAGAGACAGAATCATTAGATCATTTGTTTTGGTACTGTCCATTTGTAGCTTGTTTTTGGACACAGGTCCAGGAATGGCTAAAGGATTGCAATATTTACCTGGAGCTAACCTTGCAGATAGCATTACTGGGTGATCTGAAAAGTCATAGTCAATCGATCAATAATATAATAATACTTGTAGCAAAAATGTTTATTTTCAATTTACAATCTGTAGAAACAATGAGAATAGAAAGGTTCAGAACTTTTGTAAAACATCACAGTAGAGTTGAAAAATATATGGCAAATAGAAATCCTATATGGATGGTGTTAAGAGATAGATGGGTGGTGTTGAATGGAGTTGAAGGATGGGACTAATAACAACTAACAACAACTAATAACAAGATAACTAATAATGTAAGCATACTGTGTCCATAATAAGTATATAGGTTGTAGGTTGGGAGCTTTTGTGAAAGAGCACAGTTAGAAAGATATGGCATATAGAAGCAAACCGGATGGACATCATGAAAATGATCGGAGAGGTTGAGAGTAGAAGAAGTTCAGGAGAAAAAACAAACAAAATAGAATTATTGTAAAATTGACTGTGTCCATAAAATGTATATAGTAAGTATAAGCTGGAAATAGAGGCCTAAGCATTATTGTTCACTAGTTTACTCCAATTAGGGAAAGGGTGGTGGGGTTGGAAAGTAATAAAGGGGAATATATTTGTATAAAAAAGGATATGCATGTATATATATATATATATACACAGTGGGGAAAAAAGTATTTAGTCAGCCACCAATTGTGCAAGATCTCCCACTTAAAAAGATGAGAGAGGCCTGTAATTTTCATCATAGGTACACGTCAACTATGACAGACAAAATGAGAAAATAAAATGCAGAAAATCACATTGCAGGATTTTTAATGAATTTATTTGCAAATTATGGTGGAAAATAAGTATTTGGTCAATAACAAAAGTTTCTCAATACTTTGTTATATACCCTTTGTTGGCAATGACACAGGTCAAACGTTTTCTGTAAGTCTTCACAAGGTTTTCACACACTGTTGCTGGTATTTTGGCCCATTCCTCCATGCAGATCTCCTCTAGAGCAGTGATGTTTTGGGGCTGCCGCAGGGCAACACAGACTTTCAACTCCCTCCAAAGATTTTCTATGGGGTTGAGACCTGGAGACTGGCTAGGCCACTCCAGGACCTTGAAATGCTTCTTACGAAGCCACTCCTTCGTTGCCCGGGCGGTGTGTTTGGGATCATTGTCATGCTGAAAGACCCAGCCACGTTTCATCTTCAATGCCCTTGCTGATGGAAGGAAGTTTTCACTCAAAATCTCACGATACATGGCCCCATTCATTCTTTCCTTTACACGGATCAGTCGTCCTGGTCCCTTTGCAGAAAAACAGCCCCAAAGCATGATGTTTCCACCCCCATGCTTCACAGTAGGTATGGTGTTCTTTGGATGCAACTCAGCATTCTTTGTCCTCCAAACACGACGAGTTGAGTTTTTACCAAAAAGTTATATTTTGGTTTCATCTGACCATATGACATTCTCCCAATTCTCTTCTGGATCATCCAAATGCAATCTAGCAAACTTCAGACGGGCCTGGACATGTACTGTCTTAAGCAGGGGGACACGTCTGGCACTGCAGGATTTGAGTCCCTGGCGGCGTAGTGTGTTACTGATGGTAGGCTGTGTTACTTTGGTCCCAGCTCTCTGCAGGTCATTCACTAGGTCCCCCTGTGTGGTTCTGGGATTTTTGCTCACCATTCTTGTGATCATTTTGAACCCACGGGGTGAGATCTTGCGTGGAGCCCCAGATCGAGGGAGATTATCAGTGGTCTTGTATGTCTTCCATTTCCTAATAATTGCTCCCACAGTTGATTTCCTCAAACCAAGCTGCTTACCTATTGCAGATGCAGTCTTCCCAGCCTGGTGCAGGTCTACAATTTTGTTTCTGGTGTCCTTTGACAGCTCTTTGGTCTTGGCCATAGTGGAGTTTGGAGTGTGACTGTTTGAGGTTGTGGACAGGTGTCTTTTATACTGATAACAAGTTCAAACAGGTGCCATTAATACAGGTAACGAGTGGAGGACAGAGGAGCCTCTTAAAGAAGAAGTTACAGGTCTGTGAGAGCCAGAAATCTTGCTTGTCTGTAGGTGACCAAATACTTATTTTCCACCATAATTTACAAATAAATTCATTAAAAATCCTACAATGTGATTTTCTGGATTTTATTTCTCAATTTGTCTGTCATAGTTGACGTGTACCTATGATGAAAATTACAGGCCTCTCTCATCTTTTTAAGGGGGAGAACTTGCACAATTGGTGGCTGACTAAATAATTTTTTCCCCCCACTGTGCCGCGACCGGGAGACTCATGGGGCGGCGCACAATTGGCCCAGGTAGGGGAGGGAATGGCCGGCAGGGGATGTAGCTCAGTTGATAGAGCATGGCGTTTGCAACGCCAGGGTTGTGGGTTCGATTCACACGGGGGGGCCAGTATAAAAAAAATATATATGTATTCACTAACTGTAAGTCGCTCTGGATAAGAGCGTCTGCTAAATGACAAAAATGTAAATGTATATGTATATATATACAGTGGGGAGAACAAGTATTTGATACGCTACCGATTTTGCAGGTTTTCCTACTTACAAAGCATGTAGAGGTCTGTAATTTTTATCATAGGTACACTTCAACTGTGAGAGACGGAATCTAAAACAAAAATCCAGAAAATCACATTGTATGATTTTTAAGTAATTAATTTGCATTTTATTGCATGACATAAGTATTTGATACATCAGAAAAGCAGAACTTAATATTTGGTACATAAACCTTTGTTTGCAATTACAGAGATCATACATTTCCTGTAGGTCTTGACCAGGTTTGCACACACTGCAGCAGGGATTTTGGCCCACTCCTCCATTCAGACCTTCTCCAGATCCTTCAGGTTTCGGGGCTGTCGCTGGGCAATACGGACTTTCAGCTCCCTCCAAAGATTTTCTATTGGGTTCAGGTCTGGAGACTGCCTAGGCCACTCCAGGACCTTGAGATGCTTCTTACGGAGACACTCCTTAGTTGCCCTGGCTGTGTGTTTCGGGTCGTTGTCATGCTGGAAGACCCAGCCACGACACATCTTCAATGCTCTTACTGAGGGAAGGAGGTTGTTGGCCAAGATCTCGCGATACATGGCCCCATCCATCCTCCCCTCAATACGGTGCAGTCGTCCTGTCCCCTTTGCAGAAAAGCATCCCCAAAGAATGATGTTTCCACCTCCATGCTTCACGGTTGGCATGGTGTTCTTGGGGTTGTACTCATCCTTCTTCTTCCTCCAAACATGTCAAGTGGAGTTTAGACCAAAAAGCTCAATTTTTGTCTCATCAGACCACATGACCTTCTCCCATTCCTCCTCTGGATTATCCAGATGGTCATTGGCAAACTTCAGACGGGCCTGGACATGCGCTGGCTAGTTCTGGGCTGATCCCTCACCTTCCTCATGATCATTGATGCCCCACGAGGTGAGATCTTGCATGGAGCCCCAGACCGAGGGTGATTGACCGTCATCTTGAACTTCTTCCATTTTCTAATAATTGTGCCAACAGTTGTTGCCTTCTCACCAAGCTGCTTGCCTATTCTCCTGTAGCCCATCCCAGCCTTGTGCAGGTCTAAAATTTTATCCCTGATGTCCTTACACAGCTCTCTGGTCTTGGCCATTGTGGAGAGGTTGGAGTCTGTTTGATTGAGTGTGTGGACAGGTGTCTTTTATACAGGTAACAAGTTCAAACAGGTGCAGTTAATACAGGTAATAAGTGGAGAACAGGAGGGCTTCTTAAAGAAAAACGAACAGGTCTGTGAGTGCCGGAATTCTTACTGGTTGGTAGGTGATCAAATACTTATGTCATGCAATAAAATGCAAATTAATTACTTTAAAATCATACAATGTGATTTTCTGGATTTTTGTTTTAGATTCCGTCTCTCACAGTTGAAGTGTACCTATGATACAAATTACAGACCTCTACATGCTTTGTAAGTAGGAAAACCTGCAAAATTGGCAGTGTATCAAATACTTGTTCTCCCCACTGTATGTATATATATATATATAAATAAACATGGGGGATTGGAAGTGATGCAGACAATTACATTGATGGAAGTTACAATCTATCTGCAATATTAAGCTGATCTACCACCATAAAAAAAAAAGAGCTAAATGACTTCTATGCATGCTTCGAGGCAAGCAACACTGAAGCATGCATGAGAGCACCAGCTGTTCCGGACGACTGTGTGATTACGCTCTCCGTAGCCGATGTGAGTAAGACCTTTAAACAGGTCAACATTCTCAAGGCCGCAGGGCCAGACGGATTACCAGGACGTGTACTCCGAGCATGCGCTGACCAACTGGCAAGTGTCTTCACTGACATTTCCAACATGTCCCTGACTGAGTCTGTAATACCTACATGTTTCAAGCAGACCACCATAGTCCCTGTGCCCAAGAACACCAAGGTAACCTGCCTAAATGACTACCGACCCGTAGCACTCACGTCTGTAGCCATGAAGTGCTTTGAAAGGCTGGTCATGGCTCACATCAACACCATCATCCCAGAAACCCTAGACCCACTCCAATTTGCATACCGCCTCAACAGATCCACAGATGACGTAATCTTTATTGCACTCCACACTGCACTTTCCCACCTGGACAAAAGGAACACCTACGTGAGAATGCTGTTCATTCACTACAGCTCAGCATTCAACTTCATAGAGCCCTCAAAGCTCATCCCTAAGCTAAGGACCCTGGGACTAAACACCTCCCTCTGCAACTGGATCCTGGACTTCTTGACGGGCCGCCCCAAGGTGGTAAGGGTAGGCAACAACACATCTGCCATGCTGATCCTCAACACGGGGGCCCCTCAGGGGTGCGTGTTTAGTCCCCTCCTGTAATCCCTGTTCACCCATGACTGCGTGGCCAAGCACGACTCCAACACCATCATTAAGTTTGCCAATGACACAACGGTGGTAGGCCTGATCACCAACAACGATGAGACAGCCTATAGGGAGGAGGTCAGAGACCTGGTAGTGTGGTGCCAGGACAACAGCCTCTCCTTCAATGTGGCAGAACATGCCCCCATTCTCATCGATGGGGCTGTAGTGGAGCAGGTTGAGAGCTTCAAGTTCCTTGGTGTCCACATCACCAACAAACTATCATGGTCCAAACACACCAAGACAGTCGTGAAGAGGGCAACGTCTATTACCCCTCAGGAGACTGAAAAGATTTGGCATGGGTCCTCAGATCCTCAAAACGTTCTACAGCTGCACCATCGAGAGCATACTGACTGGTTGCATCACCGCCTGGTATGGCAACTACTCGGCCTCCGACCGCAAGACACTACAGAGGGTAGTTTCGTTTATATAGTAAATATTTTCTTAACTCTTATTTTTCTTAAAACTGCAATGTTGGTTAAGGGCTTGTAAGTAAGCATTTCACAGAAAGGTCTACACCTGTTGTATTCGGCACATGTGACAAATACAATTTGATTTGATTTGATTTTGATGGTACTGTACTATATGTGAGAGAGCTCTAACAAATAATTCCAATGTATGTATTCCTTTTAATAACTGCAAATGGTAAATAAACTACTTGAATTTGAACACACGCAGACAATACAAATTCTACCGCCATGTTATCTCAATTTACATTGAACAGCTAATGCTTCAGAGTAGCTTTGTAAGACTTCGATGTCTCTCTGTAGGAGTGTGCCTGGACTTTGTAATCCTTTGTCAAGTGAAGTTCTTCCATTAGAACACAATCAACAATCAATTTCGCAGTGTGCCATCAGACAATGTTCTCTTCCATTCAGACAAAATTGACCAGCATTTCATTTAAGCTATTCAAACGAATTTCATCAAAGCTATGAAACAAACAAACATACATACCCTAGTGAGAGGATAATTCAACGAGCACAGTGATTCCACATGCTGCCAACAGTCCACATTACCTTGAAATATTGCCAATTACACAAAGAGCCCCAACAAGTCATAAAGTTGTGATTAAGTTACTGGAATCCAGTATGCAATGCCAGAGTTTTGCCAGAACAAGTTCACGTCATAAAATCTCCTAACTAACTAGCATATCCCAAGTCATCATCCCAGAGACAGATCAGCATCCACATACGGACAGAGGATGTGTCCCAAATGGCACCCTATTCCATTTATAGTGCACTACTTTTGACCAGTCTGCTAAATGACGTAAATGTACATGTACATTTGGGACGCAACCTCAGTTCCATCAATATCCATACAGAGACGGAGATCAGTATCCATACAACAGCATCTCCCACGTCATCCCAGAGACTGTCAGTATCAATAATTAGTATCCATACACCAGACTCTCTCCAAGCTATTTTTACGAAACGGTAATCCCCTCTAATTAGCAATCAATGTAGCTAATTATCCCCATCTACATCCATCACTGTCTGCAAATAGCTTTTCCAACCGTGGACTAGTTTTCCTTATTACATGAATTACAGTCATTATGTTTGATACTTCAGGATTTTGTCAATGAAGCCCTTTACCTCCTTCCCCAGAGTCAGATGAACTTGTGGATACCATCTGTATGTCTCTGCGTGCAGTTTGAAGAAAGTTGCTAACTAACGTTAGCACTATTGCTAAATAGTGTTAGCGCAATGACTGGAAGTCTATGGTATCTAGGCTAGCAGTTGCCATAGACTTCCAGTCATTGCACTAATGCTAATTAGCATTGGCTCGCGAAACTACCTCTAACTTCCTTCATACTGGATGCAAAAGATAACATCGCCAAAATCCCGAAGTATCCCTTTAAAGTCATTTTCCCAGTACCCACTTGCACTTGTCTCCAGATAAATTACCTCAGGGACCTAGCTAGCTAGCTACTAGATGACTTGGCCCATGCTATAGAGCAGAGCAGCCAGGCTCAGCAAAGCTGTTCCCACCCTTCTTTGCGCTCCCTCCCAAGAAAGACCACCTGACATATGAATCAGAATCATAAAGGATGTGTCCCAAATGGCACCCTATTCCCTTTACAGTGCCATATAGGCCTTAGACAAAAGTAGTGCGATAAATAGGAATTAGGGTGCCATTTGGCATGCATCCATTAAGTCACAAAAGCATGGTGGGCTACTATCTGTCTGTATGTCTGAGTGAGCAACCTGGGATGAAAGCGACAGAGCCTGGTGCTGCTGTGCTGAGTGTCCACGGCTGCTGCTGTAGGCCCTATCCAATACGTTTATCTGCCCTGCATGGCACAGGCACAAACTCGTCAGGGCAGCACTAAAACAACATCATGTTTTCTGTGTGTTTTCTCCCGGTGCTGTCTCATCGAAATCTAATAGATAGTGACATACAAATGTAGGATCTTAATTTGATGTCCTGCACAGCATGAAATTCAAATTTGTAGTGTATTCAAGATTTTAAAAGGCTTCTAAAGTTTGACATGATTTGCCCTAAAAAAAATTTTATGTAAACCCCTACAAAAATGTCCATTAATTATAATCCACACAATAATTCACATTTCCTGTTGTTGCAGGATTATTTTCCTGCTATGAGAAAAAGGTCAAATTTAGATCCTACATCTGTAGGACCTAAATTAAATGGCTAAGAAAAAGCTGCAAACCCCACAAACTGCCATCCCCACTGCCAACTTACTGCAGGTCAAAACACACTGTGTAAACGCACGCACACACAGTGTATAAATAGAGGAACTGTAAGTCTGTGTGCAAAGTAATTTCCCATCAAAATCTCAACACGGCGACGTATGGGTTCTGGCACAGCAGCTAAATAGACAAACGCACACCATGCCCCATGAAGTGACATATAGGATATAACTACACTGAACAAAAATAAATATATACGCAACATGTTAAGTGTTGGTCCCATGTTTCATAAGCTGAAATAAAATATCCTAGAAATGTTCCATACGCAAAAAAACTTTCTCTCAAATTTTGTGCACACATTTGTTTACATCCCCATTAGTGAGCATTTCTCATTTGCCAAGATAATCTATCCACCTGACAGGTGTGGCATATCAAGAAGCTGATTAAACAGCATGATCACCTTGTGCTGGGGACAATAAAAAGCCACTCTAAAATGTGCAGTTTTGTCACACAACACAATTCCACAGATGTCTCAATTTTTGAGGGAGCATGCAATTGGCATGCTGACTGCAGGAATGTCCACCAGAGCTGTTACCAGAGAATTGAATGTTCATTTCTCTACCATAAGCCACCTCCAACATCGTTTTAGAGAATTTGGCAGTACCTCACAACCGCAGACCACATGTAACCACGCCAGCCCAGGACCTCCACATCCGGCTTCTTCACCTGCGGGATGTCTGAGACCAGCCACCGGGACAGCTGATGAAACTGTGGGTTTGCCAAACCGAATAATTTCTTCACAAACTGTCAGAAACCATCTCAGGGAAGCTCATCTGCATGCTCGTCATCCTCACCAGGGTCTTGACCAATGTTCCCTCTAAGCTGCGCACGCACACGCAGTAGCCAGAGACTGCCGAGCAGCTCCCAGGGACTGCCATGCAGAAATATCAGCCCACAGAGAGAAGCACAAGATTGAATTTCACTCAACATTCTAGAGCAGTGGTCACAAACCAGTCGATCGCATCTCCAAGGCATTCCTAGTCGATCGCCAAACATTTCTGTAAAAAACTCAACGATGAAGCCTTGTGTTCCTATTTTTATTATTTGTCTCGGGCTGTTTGCGGTAGGTGTACCCGATTCAGCTGCCCTGTGCGCCGGGTAGGCGAACTGCTGCCATTTTGAATCATTTCATGTGTCTGAAGGTACAAACTCTGCCTTCCCGGCAGGCCCAGACTGCAAATCGAATGCGCTATAGGCCTACCACTGGCCAATCTATAGGCCTACCGCTGGCCAATCGGATGGCTCAGATGACCGTGTCTGCAGTAACATAGCAGGCATAAAAGAAAGCTACAGCAAAGTTGATACTGTGAGATTTCAAAACGTTTAAAACCATGACTAGAGAGAAACTGTCAATGAATACAGCAAAAAATATGCTGATTTTATGAGTGAGTTCATGTTTAAGTTCTTACTCAGCACTGTCAACACTTTGTATTCAACACTAGTTCTTCCTATTTCCACTCAGCGCTACAACCAGCACTGCAGCTGTAATGAATGAGTAGGAAAGTGTATCTATAGGCTTGCGTTGTTGTTATTATTAGCGGCTTGGGTATTTTTTTAATATCGAGGAATATTTCACTTTCTCTGTTCATAGGAGTAACAACATGAATTTGTGCATGAGGCAGAAATAATGCGGTGCGACTCGAGTTTCTAGAGGATGTCCCTTTTTGGTCGGTGTCAGTGGAGTAAAGGGAGAGCGGAGGGATGTTGAGAGGAGCACCCTCAGTCTGCTGCTCTCTCCCTCCGCTGAGCCTGATCAGCAGATGCAGGCACCATCAGCCCAGTAAAATAAAAAGCACATTATTTCAATGTAGCTCACTCAGCTGTACTTCACAAGTAATACAACAATGGATCTACAATCGGTGTGATCATATAGACTATCTCAAAATTGTAAATATAATTTTTTTTAATGGCCCAAACAACAATGCATTGGCAGGGCAATTCAAGCAAAGCCAATCTGCGGTGATAATGTATTGGGCCTATAGCATTGCTACAGTACTGGTTTGAATTGGTTCATGTTGCATAGGCTTACGTTCTTTAAGTCATGTTAAAAAAAGTGATCTTGACTCAGGAAAGGTTGGTGACCACTGTTCTAGAGTTTTCCATGTTAACACTATCAACGTTTCCCTTTACTGTGGCAATTGTGATCGAATCAACGCAATATTAGCCACTTTCAATATAACATACCGAAATAAAACAAACTATGCAAGAGATTTTGTTGTAGGCAGAACACATCAGAGTAGGATTATATTGCAATGACAAGCATGACTCAGCCCGTACTCTACACAGACCGGAGCGGCATAACCAATCAGAGCTGCAGTAGGCCTATATGCAATTTTAAAAAATGTATTTAGCCTTCATTTAACCAGGTAAGACAGTTGAGAACAAGTTCTCATTTACAACTGCGACCTGGCCAAGAAAGAGCAAAGCAGTGCGATAAAAACAACAACACAGAGTTACATATGGAATAAACAAAACGTACAGTCAATAACACAATAGAAAATCTATATACAGTGTGTGCAAATGTAGTAAGTTATGGAGGTAAGGCAATAAATAGGCCATAGTACAAAATAATTACAATTTAGTATTAACACTGGAATGATAGATGTGCAGAAGATGATGTGCAAATAGAGATACTGGGGTGCAAATGAGCAAAATAAATAACAATATGGGGATGAGGTAGTTGGGTGGACTAATTACAGATGGGCTGTGTACAGGTGCAGTGATCGGTAAGCTGCTCTGACAACTGATGCTTAAAGTTAGTGAGGGAGATAAGAGTCTCCAGCTTCAGAGATTTTTGCAGTTCGTTCCAGTCATTGGCAGCAGAGAACTGGAAGGAATGGCGGCCAAAGGAGGTGTTGGCTTTGGGGATGACCAGTGAGATATACCTGCTGGAGCGCATACATTTTACATATTTAGCAGACGCTCTTATCCAGAGCGACTGGTGCAGTGCCTTAGACCACTGCACCACTCGGGATGGACTACTATGGGTGGGTGTTGCTATGGTGACCAACGAGCTAAGATAAGGCGGGGATTTGCCTAGCAGTGATTTATAGATGACCTGGAGCCAGTGGGTTTGGCGACGAATATGTAGTGAGGGCCAGCCAACGAGAGCGTACAGGTCACAATGGTGGGTAGTATATGGGGCTTTGGTGACAAAACGGATGGCACTGTGATAGACTACATCCAATTAGCTGAGTAGAGTGTTGGAGGCTATTTTGTAAATTACATCGCCAAAGTCAAGGATCGGTAGGATAGTCCGTTTTACAAGGGCATGTTTGGCAGCATGAGTGAAGGAGGCTTTGTTATGAAATTTCTGTTTAAAAAAGCTAGCCTTTGTTTTCCTAACTGATTGTGTATATTGGTTCCTGACTTCCCTGAAAAGTTGCATATCGCGGGGGCTGTTTGATGCTAATGCGGTACGCCACAGGATGTTTTTGTGCTGGTCAAGTGCAGTCAAGTCTGGGGTGAACCAGGGGCTATATCTGTTCTTAGTTCTGAATTTTTTTAATGAGGCATGCTTATTTAAGATGGAGAGGAAAGCACTTTTAAAGAACAACCAGGCATCCTCAACTGACGGAATGAGGTCAATACCCATCCAGGATACCCGGGCCAGGTCAATTAGAAAGGCCTGCTCGCTGAAGTGTTTTAGGGAGCGTTTGACAGTGATGAGGGGTGGTCGTTTGACCGCGGACCCATTACGGACGCAGGCAATGAGGCAGAGATCGCTGAGATCCTGGTTGAAGACAGCGGAGGTGTATTTAGAGGGTAAATTAGTCAGGATGATATCTATGAGGGTGCCCATGTTAACGGATTTAGGGTTGTACCTGGTAGGTTCCTTGATAATTTGTGTGAGATTGAGGGCATCTAGTTTAGATTGTCGGACGGCCGGGGTGTTAAGCATATCCCAGTTTAGGTCACCAAGCAATACGATCTCTGAGGATAGATGGGGGGCAATCAATTCACATATGGTGTCCAGGGCACAGCTGGGGACTGAGGGGGGTCTGTAGCAAGCGGCAACAGTGAGAGACTTATTTCTGGAAAGGTGGATTTTTAGAAGTAGAAGCTCAAACTGTTTGGGCACAGACCTGGATAGTATGATAGAGCTCTGCAGGCTATCTCTACAGTAGATTGCAACTCCGCCCCCTTTGGCAGTTCTATCTAGACGGAAAATGTTGTAGTTGGGAATGACATTTCTGAATCTTTGGTGGCCTTCCTAAGCCAGGATTCAGACACTGCTAGAACATCAGGGTTGGCGGAGTGTGCTAACGCAATGAATAACTCAAACTTAGGGAGGAGGCTTCTGATGTTAACATGCATGAAACCAAGGCTTTTGCGGTTACAGAAGTCAACAAATGATAGCGCCTGGGGAGTAGGAGTGATACTGGGGGCTACAGGGCCTGGGTTAACCTCTACATCACCAGAGGAACAGAGGATGAATAGAAAAGGGATACGGCTAAAGGCTTTAAGAACTGGTCTTCTAGTGCGTTGGGTACAGAGAATAAAAGGGGCAGATTTCCGGGCGTTGTAGAATAGATTCAGGACATTATGTACAGACAAGGATATGTAAGGATATGAGTACAGTGGAGGTAAACCTGAGCGTTGGGTAACGATGAAAGAAATAGCATCACTGGAGGCACCGATTGAGCCGGTCTCCGCGTGTGTGTGGGGTGGGACAAAGGAGCTATCTGAGGCAGGTTGAGCGGGACTGGGGGCTCTACAGTGAAAAAGTATAGTAAGAACTAACCGAAACAGCAATAGGCAAGGCATATTGACATGGGAGAGAGGCATAAAGCAATCACAGGTGTTATTTGAGAGAGCTAAGACAACAGCTGGTAATGGAGACAAAAGTTTGAGCTGAGGCTAAACAGATAAACAGGATGGGGTACCGTATAAAGGAACAGTCCAGCAGGCATCAGCTGTGTAGCTGAGTGATCATAAGGTCCAGTGAACAGCGATAGGTGAGTCCGGGAGCAGTTCAGTGGCTGCTACGGCACAGGCGAGCATTAGGCATGGCTGTTGATTGCGTGTGCTAGCGGGCCGGGGCTAGCAGATGGATCTTTGTGGTCGTCGCAACGGGAAGCCTGTTGAAACCACATCAGACGATTACGTCGGCAGACCAGTCGTGATGGATCGGCGGGGCTCCGTGTCAACACTAGGAGGTCCCGTCCGGTTGACAGAGAGATAGATAGCCGGGAGATGGGCCTGGCTCGAGGCTAGCTCAAGGCTAACTGGGGCTTGCTTCGGGGCAGTGGTGATTAGCCAACAACAACAATTAGCCAACAACAACAACAGCCATTCGGTTGCATCTAGCTAGTTGCGATGTGATTCAGTGATTCCGGCAGAAAATCCGATATGCTCTGGCTCGATAGCGCGATGTGCAGACTGGCCGATAATTGTCCAGGCTAGAGCTGGCTGGTAGGTAGTGCAGGCCACGGACAATGGTGAAGACCGCTAATGGTGGCTAATAGCAAGTAGCTAGTTAGCTGGCTAGCTGGCTAGTTTCAGCCGGAGGTTCTAGATAAGAAGGTATAAAGAAATAATAGAATCCGTTCCACATTGGGTGAGGCGGGTTTCAGGAAAGTATATTTAGTTAAAGGATGGAAAGTGAGATTGAGAAATATATACGAAAAAGACAACAACACAAAAAAAACAGGCTATTTACATGAGGACACTACAGAAAACACGACCGCACTGCTACGCCATCTTGGATATAGACCATTGCCATATATGGATCTGTGCCATTTACTTTGAACTGGACTGTGTTTACAGCATGAGCGGTAGTGAGTGGATGCACTTGTTTTGAGATCAAAGCGAGAGCTGCATGTAGCCACGTGTGCACATTTTGTTCATATCCTTTGCTAGTTAATGAGTTATTAGCCCAGTTATAGATCATTTGTAGTCAGTAATAGGGGAGTGATTGCTTCCTACAAGACCACACAACGTGTACATTTCTAGACCTCTTTAAAAAGCAAGTTAGGTAAAAATAGCTTTTTTTGTCTTAAAGGGGCAGTGTTGTATTTTGAGACAGCCTTGAATAAGCTAAGTAGCCAATAGGGAGAAGATAGCATCATTTGTCTGATTCTCTTTAATAATGGTATAATAATGCATTTAATTTTGTAAAGTGTTTTTTTGCATCAAAAAACACAACAACATTTTCAGTTACCTCCTTGTCTGAAGGACAAGTGGATAAACAGGTTAATGTCAAGTCCTGCATAAAAATAAAGAATAATGAATGTAGTCCTATATTGAACACTACACATTGGCTGCTACTGTAGGCTGAATGATAGAACAGCTAGTTCCATGTTAAAATGTTATGGGATGCATTTTCTCCATTGTTTTTGATGGCAGGGCCAGTGCTTAATTTGTCAATCGGAAGGTCCCGGAACACATAGTGAGCGCAAGAAGGGGGGTTATCCGGGGGACTCTGAGGTACCGGAACAGCAGACAGAGTAAACAGCTAAGTAGCTACTATCTATGGTGGTGAAACTGACAGCAACCTCTCCAAGGTTCTGATTAATTCAAAGTATTTTAGACGTCACTGCAGTATGCCCACATACTTTAGTATAGCTGCGGGGCTTACACAAGTCCAAATTTCTTATAGCCTAATTTTCTAGACATCAATGTAGAGCAACATTCTTAGACTACACTGCAGAACACCCGCCATATGCATACATACAGTGAGGGAAAAAAGTATTTGATCCCCTGCTGATTGTGTACGTTTGCCCACTGACAAAGACATTATCAGTCTATAATTGTAATGGTAGGTTTATTTGAACAGTGAGAGACAGAATAACAACAACAAAATCCAGAAAAACGCATGTCAAAAATGTTATAAATTGATTTGCATTTTAATGAGGGAAATAAGTATTTGACCCCTCTGCAAAACATGACTTAGTACTTGGTGGCAAAACCCTTGTTGGCAATCACAGAGGTCAGACGTTTCTTGTAGTTGGCCACCAGGTTTGCATTTGGCCCACTCCTCTTTGCAGATCTTCTCCAAGTCATTAAGGTTTCGAGGCTGACGTTTGGCAACTCAAGCCTTCAGCTCCCTCCTCAGATTTTCTATGGGATTAAGGTCTGGAGACTGGCTAGGCCACTCCAGGACCTTAATGTGCTTCTTCTTGAGCCACTCCTTTGTTGCCTTGGCCATGTGTTTTGGGTCATTGTTATGCTGGAATACCCATCCACGACCCATTTTCAATGCCCTGGCTGAGGGAAGGAGGTTCTCACCCAAGATTTGATGGTACATTGCCCCGTCCATCGTCCCTTTGATGCGGTGAAGTTGTCCTGTCCCCTTAGCAGAAAAACACCACCAAAGCATAATGTTTCCACCTCCATGTTTGACGGTGGGGATGGTGTTCTTGGGGTCATAGGCAGCATTCCTCCTCCTCCAAACACGGCGAGTTGAGTTGATGCCAAAGAGCTCCATTTTGGTCTCATCTGACCACAACACTTTCACCCAGTTCTACTCTGAATCATTCAGATGTTCATTGGCAAACTTCAGACGGGCCTGTATATGTGCTTTCTTGAGCAGGGGGACCTTGCGGGCGCTGCAAGATTTCAGTCCTTCACGGCGTTGTGTGTTACCAATTGTTTTCTTGGTGACTATGGTCCAAGCTGCCTTGAGATCATTGACAAGATCCTCCTGTGTAGTTCTGGGCTGATTCCTCACCATTCTCATGATCATTGCAACTCCACGAGGTGAGATCTTGCATGGAGCCCCAGGCCGAGGGAGATTGACAGTTATTTTGTGTTTCTTCCATTTGCGAATAATCGCACCAACTGTTGTCACCTTCTCACCAAGCTGCTTGGCGATGGTCTTGTAGCCCATTCCAGCCTTGTGTAGGTCTACAATCTTGTCCCTGATATCCTTGGAGAGCTCTTTGGTCTTGGCCATGGTGGAGAGTTTGGAATCTGATTGATTGATTGCTTCTGTGGACAGGTGTCTTTTATACAGGTAACAAGCTGAGATTAGGAGCACTCACTTTAAGAGTGTACTCCTAATCTCAGCTCATTACCTGTATAAACGACACCTGGGAGCCAGAAATCTTTCTGACTGAGAGGGGGTCAAATACTTATTTCCCTCATTAAAATGCAAATCAATTTATAACATTTTTGACATGCGTTTTTCTGGATTTTTTTGTTGTTATTCTGTCTCTCACTGTTCAAATAAACCTACCATTAAAATTATAGACTGATCATTTCTTTGTCAGTGGGCAAAAATCAGCAGGGGATCAAATACTTTTTTCCCTCACTGTACATACTCAGCTGTGGGGCTTACAAGACCCGAATGTCATATAATTTAAGACATCAATGTAGCAGTAGAACAAATATCACAATATCGGAATATAACTTCAAATAAAATAAATCAATGTAGGCTACAGCAGAACACACATGAGAATATATAGGCCTCCTGCCTATGTGATAATATGAAGCACATATTCAGATTACCTTCACAGTACAGAAGAAGTTTGTAAAGAAAGAAAAAAAGACCTACCTTAGTTTTCAAAACCTCCCACAATGACTCTCCCCATGTCAAGTCCATTAAAGTCCTGAGAGTCCATTTCTTGCTCAAAGCCATGAGCGGGCCTGTGGCTGTGACGTTTAGCCTCCTAAGGCTGTTCTGAAGACTGTTCCTAATCTCTAGCCTTGTCTACAAGGCTCGCTACCACCAAATGCGCCTTGGTTCTGGCATGTTCAAAAACCATTTTTCTGAGGGCTCTTTGTTTTTCTGTGTGTGTGTGTTTTTTTGTTTTTTTTAACGTCTGAGGCATAGGATGTTAACTTACTATACATTCCACCCGATCTTTTGCTAGTTTAATCCCTCCAGTAATTTCTAGCCCAACCTGACAAGCCAGGGGTTATATGTTTGCTTGTTCTTGAACTGCAAATTGCACCTGCTCCGAGCACTTCCTCGATGGATGCACTGCTCCCCTCCCCACCAGCTCCCCGTCTCCCGCTGAGTCTGACTCGCTAGAAGGCCTATTAGCTAGTGGAGGTGCCGGTGGTGATGCTGAACTGGTGGAATTAGCAGAGCTGCTAGCTAAGGCATCGCCATCAGGAACAGTTTGCCACTCACTCCTCTCCTCCGGCAATGACAGTTATCTGGCTCGTTCTGGGTTCGATTCACCATCTTTCTCTGGATTCTGGGATTTGAAAAATGTCATCAAACTCGATTGCCTTTTCTTATCCACTTTTTATTTGGCTTTCCCACGATTCAAATTCAGTAGGAAGACGATAAGTGACGTCATCACGTAGGGACCTCTTCACTAGATGACCACCACTACCAAGAACTGTGTCAAGATCAGTTACTTACAACACCGGCCCTCTCCATAACCTCTATGTACAAATAAGAGAGCAGGTCTGGAATCAGTGTGGCAGGATAAGATGATTACACAGAAGAATCACCATGCTTTTACATTACTCTTTCTGGGGGGTGGGAGAAATAACGAGGAGGCAACTTGATTTAACGCTGATCGCTTTTATTAGAATGTCTACAGTGCGAACAGTGAAACAATTAATAAATCATGCCGTGAGAGGTACCGGATCCGGGCAAATAGGTGCTGGAACAACCAAAGTCAAATCTGAGAGGTGCCGGATCCTGTTCAAATTAAGCACTGGGTAGGGCACTCTGGTTGGCCTACATTATGATCAAATAGCCACAGTAGCCTACATGGCCACAGTTAAAACTGTAACTTAAAGCGGGTACAGCCTCAGTGTTCACAGTAAACACACGCTGGAAGTTGCACAGTGTGGAAAACAATGAGCGGGAACATTGGTCTTGACCTGACTGCACGCTCTGGATCGATGTGTACAACAGCGTGTTTCACTTCTATGTGAAGAGTGCGCTGCATGAGGCAAATGGTGGTCACACCAAATACTGACTGGTTTTCTGATCCACGCCTCTACTAAAAAAAAAGGTATCTGTGACCAACAGATGCATATCTGTATTCCCAGTTATGTGAAATCCATAGATTAGGGGTTGATTTATTTATTTCAATTGACTGATTTCCTTATATGAACTGTAACTCAGTAAAATCATTGAAATTGTTGCATGTTGTGCCACTATTTGAAGAGTTTAGTTCCAAAATGCCATATCCACCAATTTTTCACATTTCTGTTTTTTCATCAGACATTATTGCTTATGGGTACGTTCATGTGTGTGCAAAATATTACAGTTCTCAGGTTTTTTATTCATAGATTTGAGATGTGTATTAAATGGGTTTTGTTGCAAAACGCTATATAGCCTATCCATTGTTTAGCTAGAATGGAATGTTGTATACTGTATATTTGACTGTGATGTGGTTGTCTCATCGAGCGATCTTAAGATGAATGCACTAACTCACTAACATGTCTGTCATTGAACAACCCAATGCCATGATTAGGTGGTGAAAAAAACACCTATCTTTTTCATAAGTTCTTTAAACAATTAAACCTATTTTACCCACATTTCTGATAATTGGTATACTGTATAGCATTTTGGAATTAAACTCTTAATTTGCTGTCGTGTCTAGCAGTAAGCAGTCATTATCCCGGTTAGAGGCTTGTGTTTATTTAATTAAGCAGGGCTCTGCTCTGTGGTCCTGTCTGACGGTCCTGTCTGACAGTGACCCCCTGACTATGGTTACATCCCAAATGGCACCCTATTCCCTATATAATGCCCTACCTAGTGCACAGATTTTGACCAGAATCCATGGGCTCTGGTAAAAAGTAGTGCACCATATAGGGAATAGGATGCCATTTGGGCATCCTATTCTGTATGTCATGGCAGCCCCAGTCATTATCCATCACTGGCCTCAGATTAATTGTCCCCGGCTCTGTGAGTCTCTGAATAATGAGAGGCTCAACAGACTCACATGGAGAGCGGGGCGGGTCAGGTGACCAGGCAGAGGAAGGCATCAACATCAGTCACATAGCCAATTACACTCTGACGGGGGGTTGGGTTGGATCAACAGGATCGCATCCTTCAGGGGCTGAGCATATTTTTATTGTGGATGCATTCAAACATAGGCTACGGATTTGCGTATGAGTTAGTATGACTGTTGTTGGCATTTTGTAGCACAAAGAGGAAGAAAGAGAATGTTTGCATGCAGAAGAATGGTTGTGTGTGTCTGTGTGTCACAGAGAGGTAGAGAGAGAGCTAGAAAGAAAGAGATGGGAAGAGAGGTGTGGGGGAGAGAGAGAGTGTGTGGGGGAGAGAGAGAGTGTGTGGGGGAGAGAGAGAGGTGTGGGGGAGAGAGAGAGTGTGGGGGAGAGAGAGAGGTGTGGGGGAGAGAGAGAGTGTGGGGGAGAGAGAGAGGTGTGGGGAAGAGAGAGTGTGGGGGAGAGAGAGAGGTGTTGGGGAGAGAAAGAGGTGTGGGGGAGAGAAAGAGGTGTGGGGGAGAGAGAGAGGGAGAGAGAGAGTGTGGGGGAGAGAAAGAGGTGTGGGGGAGAGAAAGAGGTGTGGGGGAGAGAGAGAGGTGTGGGGGAGAGAGATGTTGATTGGGAGCGCAGCTGTCAGGGAGAAGCAGGTCTCTCAGTTCATAGCAGGATGAAAATGTCACACTAACCCTCCCTCCAACCAGTACTGTATCTGCCTGTTCCATGCATTCACTCACTCACCACCTCACAACACTACTGCAGTTACACAAGGATACAGCCTGCCATCACTCACTGGGTACGTTTCGAATGGCATCCTACTCCCTATATACAGTAGTGCACTACTTTTGACCAAAGCCATATGGGCCCTGGTCAAAAGTAGTGCACTGTACAGGGTATAGGGTGCCTGCTGGTCCCTCATTATTCCTATACTCAGAGTGTACTGCTCTCAGACTGACAGGTGGCAAATGGGTATGTTGCCTGCTCAGTGGTCTATGCAGCAGGTATCAACTGGCGGAGCAGTACGGTGGGTGTGCTGTGCTGACGGCTTGGGACACAGTATTCTCATCCTAACTTCCAAATGTCACACACACACACACACATCATGAAGTCTTGTTCAATTTAGATTAGATAGAGAGATTGGGCGGGAAAGAAAAGTTGCTAATCAGAGCCGAGAGAGTCAGTCATAGTGTTATCATTTGTATTGTGTGCATTTGTGTGTGTGTGTGTGTGTGTGTGTGTTTGTGTGTTTGCGTGTGTGTGTGTGTGTGTGTGAAGAGAGAGAAATAAATAATGTGTGTGTGTTTAATACAGAGTGAGAAATAAAAGATGAGAGAGAAGAGGGGATTAGGTCGAAGTAGCTTGGAGTGGTGAATGATAGTGAGACTTGCCTGTGTGTGTGTGTGTGTGTCTGTGTATCCAAGTTGGGGGATGCTGTTGGAGGGTTCTTGAAATGAAGACGGAGATGCATGTGGGATCATTCCCAGCTGTACAATAGGGGGTGGACACATGCATAAGGGTTCTGTGATTGAGCAATGCTTAATTGAAGTCAACGCTCTGGACTAAGATGAGGTTGTTTCGTGGCACGGCAGGCACTGTTTGAAAACACCCTCTGAGAGAAGATGGATGTGCTTTGCCTTGGGGAGACGGGCTATCCTCTTATTACGAGCTGGGTCAGCCAAGGTGCTGTAGCAGATGACTAATCTTGATGTTGTTATGGTCTGGCTGTCTGGACAGCAGAGATGAGTTGGTGGAAGATGACTGGGAGGGAGAGCAAATTAGAGAGGAGGGGGGGGGGTAGAGATTTCTTGACCAAATGTCAAAAATATAAAGCAATTAGAGAGTTTAATTTCCCCAATTTTTTTCTGGATTTTTTTGTTGTTATTCTGTCTCTCACTGTTCAAATAAACCTACCATTAACATTATAGACTGATCATGTCTTTGTCAGTGGGCAAACATACAAAATCAGCAGGGGATCAAATACTTTTTTCCCGCACTGTACTTCTTTATTTACTTACTGATTTCTATGTCTAATACAACCCCATCCCCCCACCCTTCATTATTGTTGTTACTGATTGTCCTGTTCGTGATACTGTGATATAATATTGTTTATGAATCATTCCATTTCCAAAGTACTATGTACATTGTTTTGTCATGCCAATAAAGCAATTAAAATTGAATTGAGATTGAGAGAAGAGAGAGAGAGAGAGAGGCTGAGAGGTGAAGAGGCTGACTCTCATGCCTTCAACTGGCCTTTCCCATTTTCTGTGTAATACACTCTTCCAGGGAACGTCCCAAATGGCACTCTATTCCCTATATAGTGCATTACTTTTGACCAAGGCTCTGGTCAAAACTAGTGTACTATGTAGGGAATAGGGTGCCATTTGGGGGACACACCTGGCCCCCCCTCTGGATTTCATCAGTGTCCGGAAGGGATGCGAAAAATTACACTCAGCATGAGAACAATTGGTACGATAGTAGAACAGTAGGACAACTCAGAGATAATATCAGGCTTAACACGCACTTCAGGCTGGACTAGGGAAAGAAAGGAATCCAGGGATATAGGATTCAGTGGACTACCACAGTGACTATGTGTGGTTGTCATTTCATGGGAGCATTTGAGTGTCAGTGTGTGAATTTGTTTGCTGTAGTTGTTGGGAACCAAGCAAATTTCTGAATAGAGTATACCAGTTCGCCTATTCAGAGTGTCTCCAGCTTAGAAGAACCATGTCAATATCGTTCTTTATCACAGCAACAGGCAAGATAACCCTGCAAAGTGAAACAACAATTCACATCAGCGAATAGTCCAAACCCAATGGGAAAAATGTGGAATCACTGCAGGGAAAAGTGTAGGAATCCTCCTCCCCTTCCCTCATGACAGAGCGAGCTTTCTTCTGTGTGATCAAGTTGACAGCTCCTAAGGACCTCAAATATGAGTGTATAGCAGGGTTAGCTGTCTTTGTCCTGCTGTCCCCAGTCTGACAGAGCAGCTTTCCCAAATGAAATGAAGGGCCGCTAACTGCTGAAGAAAATAAATGCCTCAGCCGAGACAAACCAGCCACAGAGCCAGAGGCGTAGGCCGGGGAATAAAAGAGAGGGTGATAGGTGATGAGAGATTGAGCGATTGCATTCACAAGCAGCCGGCTCAAATGTCGAGAGGATGGGCCGCAATATCTCACATTAATAAGCAGACCGCAATAGCAATCTAAGACCTGATAAGTAGGTAGTGAGTGAGAGAGGGATGAGAGAGAGAGAGAAAAAGGTATGCGAGAGAGAGAAAAGTAGGCGAGAGAGAGTGAGAGATCTGGCTTTGAATCAGTACCAGAACATGTCAACAAGTTAGTTCTGAATTGCTTTAATACAGCAATGCATTCTGACATCATGAATTGAAATAGATTTCACCTCGTTCATATAGTTGGCACAAATTATAAGGGATTAAATATAGACCTCTGCCGGCTGAAGGAGAAGAAGATCTGGTATAATAAGGTTATGTTGTAAATATCATCTAGGTAGCTAGCTTCTTTGCAAAAAAACTAGCATAGTATTCATGGAACATTGTAAATATCTAACTGCTACTAGGATAGTATTATGTACAAGACACAAGACCAAATGCATAAATAAGCCAACAAATATTAGTTCAATAAAATATGGAACAGTCAGTGAAAATGTTTTAGAGAGAGAGAGAGAGAGAAATAGATGAATGCAGCCATAGAGGGGGCAGTGGTGTTATTATGAGCAGATCATATGAAGCGCTATAGGCCAAGCACCTGTATAAGCCCTCACTCGCTATAATCACATCTCTCATCACACGTATAAGCCCCCACTCTCTATAATCACATCTCTCATCACTCGTACAAGCCCCCACTATCTATAATTACATCTCTCTCTCATCACTCGTACAAGCCCCCATTCTCTATAATCACATCTCTCTCTCATCACTCGTACAAGCCCCCACTCTCTATAATCATATCTCTCATCACTCGTACAAGCCCCCACTCTTTATAATCACATCTGTCATGACTTGCCCTCACGGGCTGAGGATCAAAGATGCCGGCTAGGCAAAGGTTTGAACACCCCCTCTCCTGGGGGCCAGTTTTATGACCGGTCGTAAAGTCCTTGCAGAAACTTTCTCTTCCGTGCCATGCAGTATTGGGAGAGGGAATTTCCCTGTGGAACAAAGGAAGTCTTCCCGCCAAGACTCCAACATCCAAAAGTGGATAATGAAACAACATTCCTACAAAGAATGTGGGAAATGGTCGGTGGGGACTTAAAGAACAATCATGTCAAATGTATTACTATGTTGTGATGTCATTAAAGACGGTGGAACAACATAGCTGTATCTCTGGGGGTGTACACTTCCTAGTTATGAGGTTTGCATCTAATTGTTGTATAAAACGAATGATTAAGCATAATACTACTTTTGTGAAGATAACAATGTGATTTTAGCATTCTAGATGAGATTATTGTTTTCCATATTGATTTGTTCTCAGTCAGTGGCCACGCCCAAATGAGCACAAACATGATGAAACGACCCCTTTTCTACTCAAGTATAAAACCCCTCGTGACTAAATTAACGTTAGACCAAGCAGATTACGGTATAAGCCGGATGTTGCAAATGGTTGAATTTCTACCAGACCAGGAAGTGTGAAGCTGAAGCTTAAAATGGTTAGACCAGGAAGCCCCACGGCTTAAAATGGTTGACACTCTACAGACCAGCAGACGTGAAGCATGAGCTAAATGTTACAAAATGGTTAGACCAGAAAATGTGAGATGGTACTCCATACGTTTAAAATGGAGAAATTCTGAAACTCTCAACCTCTACACAAGGTGAAGAAGAAGACAACACACTAGACCTTATCATCTCAGTCTGCAGCTGGCATGTATAGTCGTCTAGAGAACTTTCACTAAAGACACGAGTTGGGAAGGACAATCCCTCTCAGACAACTGTTGGTACATCTGAAGTATCTATTCTAACAGATCTAATCTACGAACTGCAGGGTACACTGAAGTATCCATTCTAACCACCACTATGACCAGAAACTCTACCAAGGACATTGGGGTCTCTGATGGGCAAACCAGTGTCCTACATCATCAACTCAACTATCGAGGACAGCTACATGTAAATACATGTTGCATTTCTAATCCAAATGAGCGGGTGCTAAACATTTGTATTTCTGTGAGTGTAGTTTCCAAAATATCAACGATAGTTTGAATCTCTGTCTCTCCCTTCCAAGCATTCATGCTATTGTTAGTCCTGTCCACTAGGGAACTGTTATCATTGTATTACGTTAGTAATCAATAACCTATGTGTGGGTGTGTTTGTATTGTGTTATTATTTAGTTAGTTAGTAAATAAATAATTAAGCCAATTTGTGTATTGCTAATTCATCAACAAGGTTAGGGTTCTTGCAGGTTCAAGGATTATGCGACGTTCAGAATGAGACTGATAAGAGGTACTTATTTAATAAGTGACTGTTATCGATATATAACATATATATATATATATATATATATATATATATATATATATATATATATATATATATATATATATATGTATATATATATAAGAGTTTAATTCGGGAGATGGTAACTCGTTAAAACAACTTATTCTGTGGTGCCCCAAATTCCTAATGAGTTAATTGTTACATGATTAATGTAACGGGACATTAGTCCTGTGTAGCTCAGTTGGTAGAGCATGGCGTTTGCAACGCCAGGGTTGTGGGTTCATTTCCCACGGGGGGCCAGTATGAAAAAAACAACAACATGTATGCACTCACTAACTGTAAGTCGCTCTGGATAAGAGCGTCTGCTAAATTACTAAAATGTAAAATGTCAAATTAATTTAATCGAGTGACAATTAAACATAGTTGATTCGATAAATAACAGTCATACATTAAAGTAAGTCACGTCACGACACATCTCTCATGACTCCTGTTCTCTGGAGCTCATTGCCCTCCACTGAGTAGCTAAGATCTATGATAGAAAGCCTCTCATGCAGCTTTGATGCAGGGCTTCTATGTTCGTTTACTTGTTTTCTGTATGTGCTCCTGCTACTCCAAGGTTCAAGAATTGCATACAAAAGTCTAATTGATTGGGAGACGGGTGCGTGCATGACTGTTTTCTACCTAACCTCTGCTCTGCCGCTCGCCTCGCTCACATCCTGGAGGATTTCTCTGGTCTGACTCTGATTGTGATTGAGGTAAGAAGCCTGGTAGTACACCCATGTAATCAAAGAGCATTGGAAAAGCTCCCCACCAGGCACCACTGGAAAGCAAATCACACTAGCAGGTATGGGATGTGTCCCAAATAGCACCCTATTGCCTATGTAGTGCACTACATAGGGGAATAGGGTGCTATTTGGGAAACAAAGATGGAGACAGAGACACTCCTCTGTGTGTGTGAGGAGAAAGCAGAGATTCATGTTTCAAAGAGCACAGAGCAGCAGCTGTCCTCCGACCAACTCCAGAGTCTTCATTATTATTAACAGAGAGAGGATGATTGACACATATTACACCCTGCTGCCAGCAAAGAGACACATAAAACATTTTCTCCACCAACAGGGCCGGCTCCAGGCATAAGCGACACAAGCGGACGCTTAGGGCCCCCGGCCACTAGCGGGCCTCCCAAGTTTTTTAGGAACTCAGTCGGGTCTCAATTTACTGTTCAGAATAGTAGAATGCACAAGGTACAATTTCAAAATTTGGTTGTGCATCAGCAGTTTTTCTCTTGTTTTGTCAGTCACTGACAATCACTCAAATAGCCATGTCAGCTAACAATTCTTTGATTGGCAAGTTAGTCTAGCCAGTTATGTAAACTTGTAGGGCCATGACCTCCAGGGGGCCTCCATTGATTTTGTTTGTCACTCAGATATAATTAATATGGCATAAGTCATGGCAAAGTGTTTAGAATTGCAGGAAATTAGCTTTAAAACTGCAAAAGTCTCTCCACCCCATGGCAAAATGAGTAGAATTGCAGGAAAGTAGCTTTAAAGCGTAAAAACAATTATCCGCCGTCAAGAATGGGGCCACAAATAAAATGCCCTCCAACCAAATATCGCCTTGGGCCCCCAAAATGTTAAAGTAATTCATCAGCAAATGATGATGAGAAACATGTTGCAGTTATCAACATTTCACACTTTTTAACAGCACAATAAATTAAATCGCTACATGACAGAGAAAAAGAAAAAGGGCTGAATTTTATTTGAAGAAAGTAAGACGGCTGGACAAAAAGGCAGATCACTCAAGATCAATTGGTAGAGCATGGCGCTTGCAACACCAGGGTTGTGGGTTCGATTCCCACGGGGGGCCAGTATGAAAATGTATGCAATCACTAACTGTAAGTCGCTCTGGATAAGAGCGTCTGCTAAATGACTAAAATGTAAAATGTAAAATGAAATTGGACGTCTGTCCATGTCCTGAGAATGGCCACCAGGGGCAACAGTGAGCACTGTTACCATCATGTAGGCTTGGGTTTTGCGAGGGCGTTGTGGACGGGGATAGTGGATGGGCGTAATCCCATGATTCCGTAATCCCATGACTCCGGATCAAAAAGTTGTGTGTTCAATCCCAGTGGTGGACACTCGTTTATTTTTTATTTTTTATTACCCTATACCAAACCTTATACCTTAACTTAACCATTCGGAATGAATGCTTAAACTTAATGTTTTAACCCTATCTAAAACCTTAACCCTTAACTTCTAAATTTGATGTTTGGAGAAATGGAAATATGCTGAGCAGGACGAGTCATCCCAGGGTGTCAAAAACACTTCCAGATTTGACGTTTGGAGTAACTTTGAAATGTGATGTTTGGAGAAAAGTGCAAAAACGTCTAATTCTGCAGTGAGACTGTGAGAACTTGTTGGACTGAAACTGAGCAATTCAATTTTCATAAAAGTATTGTAGCTGATATAAAATCTCATATTTGAACATCAAAAGATCTTGTCAATTCAAACTCAGGTACAGTTGAAGTCGGAAGTTTACATACATTTAAAGTCCGTTTTTCACAATTCCTGACATTTAATCCTAGTAAAAATGCCCTGTCAGAGGTCAGTTAGGATCACCACTTTATTTTAAGAATGTGAAATGTCAGAATAATTGTAGAGAGAATGATTTATTTCAGCTTTTATTTCTTTCATCACATTCCCAGTGGGTCAGAAGTTTACATACACTCAATTAGTATTTGGTAGCATTGCCTTTAAATTGTTTAACTTGGGTCAAACGTTTTGGGTAGCCTTCCACAAGCTTCCCACAATAAGTTGGGTGAATTTTGGCCCATTCCTCCTGACAGAGCTGGTGTAACTGAGTCAGGTTTGTAGGCCTCCTTGATCGCACATACTTTTTCAGTTCTGCCCACAAATGTTCTATAGGATTGAGGTCAGGGCTTTGCGATGGCCACTCCAATACCTTGACTTTGTTGTCCTTAAGCCATTTTGCCACAATTTTGGAAGTATGCTTGGGGTCATTGTCCATTTGGAAGACCCATTTGCGACCAAGCTTTAATTTCCTGACTGATGTCTTGAGATGTTGCTTCAATATATCCACATAATTTTCCTTCCTCATGATGCCATCTATTTTGTGAAGTGCACCAGTCCCTCCTGCAGCAAAGCACCCGCACAGCATGATGCTGCCACCCCCGTGCTTCACGGTTGGGATGGTGTTCTTCGGCTTGCAAGGTACCCCGTTTTTCCTCCAAACATAACGATGGTCATTATGGCCAAACTGTTCAAATTTTTTTTTATCAGACCAGAGAACATTTCTCCAAAAAGTATGATCTTTGTCCCTATGTGCAGTTGCAAACCGTAGTCTGGCTTTTTTATGGCGGTTTTGGAGCAGTGGCTTCTTCCTTGCTGAGCGGCCTTTCAGGTTATGTCGATATAGGACTCGTTTTACTGTGGATATAGATACTTTTGTACCTGTTTCCTCCAGCATCTTCACAAGGTCCTTTGCTGTTGTTCTGGGATTGATTTGCACTTTTCGCACCAAAGTACGTTCATCTCTAGGAGACAGAACATGTCTCCTTCCTGAGCGGTATGATGGCTGCGTGGTCCTATGGTGTTTATACTTGCATACTATTGTTTGTACAGATGAACGTGGTTCCATCAGGTGTAGTATATGGAGAATTATGACTTTGCTAATGTTTTTAAGTGGAACCTGAGAGGATGTTTATTCAGTTTCAGAGGGAGCCGTTTTAGAGTGACACCTCATAGAACAGAGGGAGTCTGTGTGTTGTAGACAGGGGATTGGTCAGTATGGGGAACCCCCCATATTCTGGGAAAGATTATAAGTACTGGGTTTGAACAAAGAAGATCAGAGCAGACATATTCTTTTCGGACACTGCTCTCCGGGTGATCATGACATCTGTAAACTTATGCTGAAAACTTGTGATATAAATAAAACGTATGATCAAAGCTCAGTATAAGCGGACTCCTTTGTTTCAGAGCATAATTAGCCACATTAACTCGACACTACAAATGGCGACGAGTGATGAGCCGGATTGCGTCTCTCCAGTGTTATATTCATGAGCAACGAAGTGACTCTCGCTCAAGACGCCGGCTTATAAGTTGAGATTTCTCCCAGTCTTGTGTGCGATTTTGTTTGTCTGCTTTTGGGTGTGTGCGCTCAGGAGATGTACCGTAAAGGACTTGTGTGTGCTGTTGTGGCTGTTATTGCTGTGGACTAGGGGTCTGTCATAACTATTCTAAATGTGTTTGCACTGGTAAACAGCGCAAAAAGGGGGGAGTGTCTATAGAGATATTTGGCTTGAATAAGAGTTCAAGAACAATCGATTGAGAGAAATAAGGCCTAGGCATCTGTATGTAACTTAGAACCGCTGTGAATCTACGGAAGCCCTCATGGAGGCGATCTCTAGGATGGGCCAGAAATCCTGTAACACGTTAGGTGGAGTAGGTGAGTCCTGGGGACTTGAGGCTGTGGTATATTGTGATTGTATGTTACCGCTCAGCTGGTGGTTGACGAATCATTTGATTGATGTGACCGCTCATTACAATTCCGGAGGGACCTCGTGGTAGCATAAATTTAGCAAACAAAAGGAATTTTACGACACGGCGGAGGGAGAAATGCTAAATGTAGCTAATAATGCTTCATGCTACATGCTAATGCTAATGCTAATGCTAATTTATTCATGATACATGCCAAATTTGATGCGGGTTATGTTCGATATTTTTTCCTTGGTGGTCCATTGGAATGGGTCGAGCCACCAATATCGTGTTTAGATAGTTTGGGTTTGGTGCCTGATGTTTTGTGAGCTCTGTTAAGTGTTATTGTTTGTCTATAAGGGGTAAAGGAGAGGAGGATAGCGGGACTGCTAACGTTCTGTTGTCTGGAGTGAAGAGAGCTGAGAGAGGGCTCCTTCCACTGTGAAATCGTAGTGATGAATGTACTGCCCATGCGTGTGATTTTATGTCTCTAGAGTGACGTAGGGTAAATATGCCACTCCTCTGCTATACTCTTCTGCGGGGAGGCACAGACGAACGAAGGAACAAAGAGTTAGACATTTAGAGTCTAATGGTGTATTTTGGTTGTTACATCGGTTGTTGTTTGAAGATGAAACTGTTTTCTTGAGACCTATTGAATTGATAAATTAGAGATATGTTGACGGATTAAAATAAATAAAATAAAATGTTATTGAGTTACTTATAATATTCCTGAGTTAAGTTTTTGCTTATTTCTTAGCGCGAATGTGACTAGAGGAATATTGAATGATTGAAATAACTCAGTGACTGCATAAACTACTAAATTCTTGTCTGTTTGTTTGTTCTTTTGTGATATGAGAGATGGTAAGAGGAAGGAGAGAGAAAAAGAGCGGAAGTGCTGACGTATACATCATGTGACAGGGTGTGACGCGACAAGAGTCTGCTGCGACAGGATCAATAAAAAAAATAAAAAAATAAATCAAGGCTAGTACTGTTTTATTTAAAGAGACCTTGCCTTCCTATAAAGGATATTTGATGTTATGACAATTTGACAGGGACTTGGCAACAGACTGATCAATTGATGTAATTGCGTATTGGAGTTTTTGTGCATGAGTGGGTTTGATTACAGTTGTGTTGGGAATTGAATACTGACATTATTCTGTAAAATTAGGATAATTGGATGCTTATTAAGCAATGGGTTTATGAGTACTGTAGCGTTGCTGGATTATAGGTATTTTCTTTTTGGATTGCTCTGAAGTTGTCTACTTTCCTGTACTTTTCCTGATTGAAGGTGGTAAGATAGCCAGTAATTGATAAATTAGTGGAATAAAATAAAAATAAAATAATTTTTGATTATTCATAAATGTATTGATTAATTGTTTAATTGAAGAATAATTTTTTTTTTAAATAATTTTTGAATATTCATATTTCTATTGATTAATTTTAGTTATTTAGATTTTTTTTTTTTAAATCTTTTTTTAGTTTATATTAATAATTAAAGGGAGGACACTATAAGCTATATATTCTAAAATAGAAAATAATTCACATTAAAGGAATATAAAAGAGTTGTTACAATGGGGAAAAAGGATATCAGAACTATGAAGGTAATTACACCTGTTGATATAGTTGAAAATAGTAAACATTGCAATACCATTAACTAAAGGTTATCTGGAAAAGGGAATAAAAGTTGGCTGACATTGAACAACCATGGCCAGTGGAAGGGACTCTTAACCCTGACGTAATCAACATAATGAAAGTGCTTCTGTCAATTCATAAAGCAGATCAAAAGAAAGGGAAAAAAAGGGAACAACGTAAAGAAAAGACACAAAGAGAGCTGGGTGTTCTTAAGTTGTTCGAGAATGAAGGACAAAAACTGATAAAAGATGCCAACGATAAAATAAACAAAGGTATAGAGAAAATGGTGAAACAAGGAAAGGCGACAGAAAAACTAATGGCAGAAGTCAGTACACCTTTCTCACATACGGATTCAGCAAAAAGACCCCCACCTTTTGAAAAAGAAGTAGAGCTTAAGGACGTCTATCCTCAGCTTCCGGTGATCGTTCAGGAGGGTGATTATTGCATCAGAGATGAAGATGAACAAATAATAGAGAGAGGACAAGCAGAAATGACCATAAAAATTAATCCAAACTCCAGAAGTAAGAAAAAACCGAGATGTCTGGAAACTAAGGGTAGAATGAGGTTCAGGAGAATGGAACTTGATGATGATGATGATGATGATGATCAGAGTGATTCAGAAGAGATCATGGGTGGATATGACCCTGTGATCAGACGGAGGTTGGCCAGAGCGGAAAAAAGGGGTGATGGATGTTTGAAGAAGAAGAATACAGGAGATTCGAGTTCTGATAAAAGCAAAGATGAAGACAGCGATAAAGATTTGGAGATTAAAGGTGCTTCATATTCAAGAGGATTTTATCCAACAATGACTAGCACAGAAGAAATAGAAAGAGATTTGGACCGATGCGTATCATGCCTGGATAAAGTGAATAGTTTAGAAGAAGTAAAAGAACTGGAGGAACAACTCAAGAAGCTGAAGATACAGAAGAAGAAACTGCTGAGAAAAGAATCCCAAGAATTTGAGAACATTTACATTTACGTCATTTAGCAGACGCTCTTATCCAGAGCGACTTACAAATAGGTGCATTCACCTTATAGCGAGTGGGATAACCACTTTACAAAGTTTTTTTTTTTTTTGGGGGGGGGGGGGGGGGGGTTGGAGTAAAGGGGGGGGGGGGGGGGGGGGTAGAAGGATTACTTTATCCTATCCCAGGTATTCCTTGAAGAGGTGGGGTTTCAAATGTCTCCGGAAGGTTGTGAGTGACACCGCTGTCCTGGCGTCGTGAGGGAGCTTGTTCCACCATTGGGGTGCCAGAGCAGCGAACAGTTTTGACTGGGCTGAGTGGGAACTATGCTTCCGCAGAGGTAGGGGAGCCAGCAGGCCAGAGGTGGATGAACGCAGTGCCCTCGTTTGGGTGTAGGGACTGATCAGAGCCTGAAGGTACGGAGGTGCCGTTCCCCTCACAGCTCCGTAGGCAAGCACCATGGACTTGTAGCAGATGCGAGCTTCAACTGGAAGCCAGTGGAGTGTGCGGAGGAGCGGGGTGACGTGAGAGAACTTGGGAAGGTTGAACACCAGACGGGCTGCGGCATTCTGGATGAGTTGTAGGGGTTTAATGGCACAGGCATGGAGCCCAGCCAACAGCGAGTTGCAGTAATCCAGACGGGAGATGACAAGTGCCTGGATTAGGACCTGTGCCGCTTCCTGTGTAAGGCAGGGTCGTACTCTCCGAACGTTGTAGAGCATGAACCTACAGGATCGGGTCACCGCCTTGATGTTAGTGGAGAACGACAAGGTGTTGTCCAGGGTCACGCCAAGGCTCTTCGCACTCTGGGAGGAGGACACAACGGAGTTGTCAACCGTGATGGCTAGATCATGGAATGGGCAGTCCTTCCCCGGGAGGAAGAGCAACTCCGTCTTGCCGAGGTTCAGCTTGAGGTGGTGATCCGTCATCCATACTGATATGTCTGCCAGACATGCAGAGATGCTATTCGCCACCTGGTTATCAGAAGGGGGAAAGGAGAAGATTAGTTGTGTGTCGTCAGCGTAGCAATGATAGGAGAGGCCATGTGAGGATATGACAGAGCCAAGTGACTTGGTGTATAGCGAGAATAGGAGAGGGCCTAGAACTGAGCCCTGGGGGACACCAGTGGTGAGAGCACGTGGTGCGGAGACAGCTTCTCGCCACACCACTTGGTAGGAGCGACCGGTCAGGTAGGACGCAATCCAAGAGTGAGCCGCGCCGGAGATGCCCAGCTCGGGGAGGGTGGAGAGGAGGATCTGATGGTTCACAGTATCAAAGGCAGCAGACAGGTCTAGAAGGACAAGAGCAGATTAGAGAGAGTTAGCTTTAGCAGTGCGGAGAGCATCTGTGACACAGAGAAGAGCAGTCTCAGTTGAATGACCAGTCTTGAAACCTGACTGGTTTGGATCAAGAAGGTCATTCTGAGAGAGATAGCAAGAGAGTTGGCTAAAGACGGCACACTCAATAGTTTTGGAGAGAAAAGAAAGAAGGGATACTGGTCTGTCGTTGTTGACATCAGAGGGATCGAGTGTTGGTTTTTTGAGAAGGGGTGCAACTCTCGCTCTCTTGAAGACGGAAGGGACATAGCCAGCGGTCAAGGATGAGTTGATCAGCGAGGTGAGGTAAGGGAGAAGGTCACCGGAGATGGTCTGGAGAAGAGAGGAGGGGATAGGGTCAAGCGGGCAGGTTGTTGGGCGGCCTGCCGTCACAAGTCGCAAGATTTTATCTGGAGAGAGAGGGGAGAAAGAAGTCAAAGCATAGGGTAGGGCAGTGTGAGCAGGACCAGCAGTGTCATTTGACTTAACAAACGAGGATCGGATGTTGTCAACCTTCTTTTCAAAATGGTTGACGAAGTCATCCACAGAGAGGGAGGAGGGGGGGGGGGGGGGAGAATGTGGCAAAGAATGTGGCAAAGAGCTTCCTAGGGTTAGAGGCGGATGCTTGGAATTTAGAGTGGTAGAAAGTGGCCTTAGCAGCAGAAACAGATGAAGAAAATGTAGAGAGGAGGGAGTGAAAAGATGCCAGGTCAGCAGGGAGTCTAGTTTTCTTCCATTTCCGCTCAGCTGCCCGGAGCTCTGTTCTGTGAGCTCGCAATGAGTCATCAAGCCACGGAGCTGGAGGGGAGGACCGAGCCGGCCGGGAGGATAGGGGACATAGAGAGTCAAAGGATGCAGAAAGGGAGGAGAGGAGGGTTGAGGAGGCAGAATCAGGAGATTGGAGGGAGAAGGATTGAGCAGAGGGAAGAGATGATAGGATGGAAGAGGAGAGAGTAGCGGGAGAGAGAGAGCGAAGGTTGCGACGGCGCATTATCATCTGTGTAGGGGCAGAGTGAGTAGTGTTGGAGGAGAGGGAGAGAGAAAAGGATACAAAGTAGTGGTCGGAGACTTGGAGGGGAGTTGCAGTGAGATTAGTAGAAGAACAGCATCTAGTAAAGATGAGGTCAAGCGTATTGCCTGCCTTGTGAGTAGGGGGGGACGGTGAGAGGGTGAGGTCAAAAGAGGAGAGGAGTGGAAAGAAGGAGGCAGAGAGAAATGAGTCAAATGTAGACGTAGGGAGGTTGAAATCCCCCAGAACTGTGAGGGGTGAGCCATCCTCAGGAAAGGAACTTATCAAGGCGTCAAGCTCATTGATGAACTCTCCAAGGGAACCTGGAGGGCGATAGATGACAAGGATATTAAGCTTAAATGGGCTAGTGACTGTGACAGCATGGAATTCAAATGAGGAGATAGACAGATGGGTCAGGGGAAAAATTGAGAATGTCCACTTGGGAGAGATTAGGATTCCTGTGCCACCACCCCGCTGACCAGATGCTCTCGGGGTATGCGAGAACACATGGTCAGACGAGGAGAGAGCAGCAGGAGTAGCAGTGTTTTCAGTGGTAATCCATGTTTCTGTCAGCGGCAAGAAGTCGAGGGACTGGAGGGTAGCATAGGCTGGGATGAAGTCTGCCTTGTTGGCAGCAGAACGGCAGTTCCAGAGGCTGCCTGAGACCTGGAACTCCACGTGGGTTGTGCGTGCAGGGACCACCAGGTTAGAGAGGCAGCAGCCACGCGGTGTGAGGCGTTTGTGTAGCCTGTGCGGAGAGGAGAGAACAGGGATAGGCAGAGGCATAGTTGACAGGCTGCAGCAGATGGCTACAATAATGCAGAGGAGATCGGAATAAAATGAACTAAACATCTGGGAAAGGAGAGAGCGGGGCCTCCCTCACCACAACTCCCAAATATAACTCTCCCAACTTCCACCTCAGAAACTATAATTGTTGTAAACTACAGCGGTTCAATGTTTTCTAGGAATAGACTAACCTAGTTTATTCAGCTAGCTAACTAGGTGCAGTATTATTCCGTTAAAAACGTCCGGGCACCTCGTCATAAGACGCCACAGGCAGCTAGCATGCCGGTCTCCAACAGCAGGGTTTAGCGCCAATACTCAGCCACAACAACCACCAGTGTATCAACACGGAAGCAGATCGTTCATGTCCGTGTCTAACGTTGTGGGTTAGTCCCGACAGCTTGAGCGAGTCCGTCGTCAACTTTATTCAGCCAGTTAGTTAGCTAGAATAGTTAGCAAACTAGCTAGCCATTGCTTTCAGACAAAGAAGAACCCCCTCCTCTCACGGCACGAACACACAGAGAGAACCAAACTAACGTTAACTAGTCACCCATGTCCCGAATTCCTTGAGCGACTCGGGCTATCAATATGTTAAAAACAAAACACAAGTGTAGGTTATGACTTACCACTAGCAGCTACTGTTAGCTAGCCAAGTGCAAAGCTAGCCACTGAATTGACTCAGCCAGTTCGCGTCTGTTCGCTCGGTCGTTCCAGCTATTGTTTACAAGTAGCTATCCAGGTTGCAACAAGCTTGATAATTTTCAAGCACAGTAGCCACTTGCTACCTAACGTTAACGGTTCAGACAATGAGGTTAGAAAACAGCTGAATGGTAGGCAGTTATTGTATGTAATTATTGTAGGCAGCTGGCGTAATTACAGACACTCTCAGGCATGAAACAACTATACCGTTGCTAATAGCTACTCGCCAGCTAGTCCAGGTGGTGAGTTAGCTAGCTAGCTAGCTTCGTGCTACACCCGGCACCGCCGAATACAATACTAACCTACAATAATTACATACAACAACTACCCACAACAACCCACGATACCTAACTACAATCTAAATACATAGTTTAAGCCTTACTCGACAAAGCCCAAGCTATGTACTTACCCGACGCCAAGCTAGACAACCACCCCCGTGCTACATGTAGTAAAAACTGTCAGTATTTACGAATCACGACCAGTTAGTGACTACAATTAGTGACTCAGACACGTTAGGGGGATTTGATAGCTTGATCAACTTAAATAACACAGTAGCTGTTCGCGAGACGACAGTAATTATTGTGTTTACGTTTGCTAGCTAACGCGTTATCCATCTATATGTTGCTTAGTAAGCGACCCAGTTGCATAGTGCGTGGCATAGCCCGAATTTGTACATAAAACACAACCGTGCTCATTCCCAGTATAGTTTTTGAAGAGATTTTTTTTTTTTTTTTAATAAAATAAATAAAAAATCTTACCCATTCTGAAGACACCGAACCCTTGATCAACGCTGTTGTAGATCTCGACACAGCACCGCTTCCGTAGCTTTTTATACATATACATTGAGGCCAAGGAAAGAGGGCACTAGTAAGAAAATGATGCCAGTGATCATTCGAGGACAAAACTTAGAATATAAGCCTTTGCAAAGTACCGATATGTCAGATATACTTGAGAAGCTGCCTACTCTTCAAGATGGAGCCTATCCTTGGATTTCAAAATTGGAAGAAATTACAGTGGGAACACAGTCTGCTATAGGAGACATTAAGAGACTTTTGGCTAATCTCCTTGGGATTCCAGGTATGGAAGACATTTTTCAGAGAGCGGGATAGATATGTGGGGACTGCAGTGAACGACCCTGAATTGTTGGCTGCAAGTAGGAATCGTCTGTGGAGAGCATTGAAAGATACATTTCCAACAAATGTGCATCCTGATAACATTCTGATTGATCCACTAGGACAACAAGAAAATCCGAGAGCCTATGTGTCAAGAGTCCATCAAGTGTGGAGAAATATTACTGGAAATGATCCAGATGTGAGTCAAATTGAGCAGTCAATTTTGAGAGCTAAATTGCAGATGGGACTGCCCTCACCAGTAAGGAGTAAACTGGCAGAGGTGGTTGGACTTGGAAGCATGACAAAAGGCGTCTATACAGATCATATAGCCCATCAAGTGGATTTGTACAGAAAAAAGGAACACAACCAGAAAGAACAGGACCAAGAAACTCTCAGAAAACTCAATCAAATACAACTGGTGGAGAAGAAGAAGGAGAAGAAAAGCTTTGGTTATGAAGGATCAGAGTGAATCAAATCAACAATCACTGCTACAGCTTCAACTGAACAAGGTCAAATGCAATTGTACCAGCCACAACAAGTGGTACAAGTTGTTTCATATCCATAGATAGTTTCTGGAAAGAGGGAATTTCAGAGGAAGATAAAGGAGCAAGTGAAGATCTTCTGGAGGACAGGTGAACCCTTAAAGGAGCAAGGATTCTAGAGTGCCTAGAATATCCGAAGGGGGGTGTCAGCTGGTAGCACCAATTAGGGAAAAATATCCAACAATTGAAGTGAAAATAAAAGGACTAGGAGAAGTGATAGTGGAAAAGTTTTTATCTGTGTTCAGCCTAAAGAGGTTACACATCTCACTATGTAAAATTAACTAATTAGGATAGGGATTTGAGAGAGTAAAACAGTTGATTACTCTTAAGGAACCAATTGAGCTTTGCTATAAAAATCAAAAATTTAAATACCCATACTGGTATCAGAACATATAGCTATTGCATTGTTGGGAAGAGATGCTTTGTGTAAGTTGAACTGTACAATAAGATGTACACCAGACGGCTGTCTGGTAGAAGATTATTTAAAGGAGGCTAAGGTTAGGAGAAAGATTATAAAAGAGTATGGTTTTTGGGAATCATATTTGCTTGAAAAGACAATCTGTCTGAAAAATAATGTTAAAAGGGGTGACTGTTATTCTTGGTTACATTCCTACACCAAGAGGGGAAAGAGATTTCAAACTAGGCTAAAAGATGTTCAATCGTTTGCCAAGTCTGTGTGTAAAGAAGTCAGAAGCAGGTGGGGACTTCCCGATCACATATTCTAATATTAGTGGTAAGGGCTTTTGTGAATGAATCAGTGAAATGGTTTTTAAAAGTTAGGAGAACTAGGGTTGAAGGAACTCTAGGACAGTTAGCTAAGTTTCAATGTTAGTTAGTAGTAAGAGAGAGAGAACTAGTGGTGATAGATGGAAATACAAGTCAAGAGTTCAAAGCCTTAGGGAGAATGGATGAATTAACAACAATGACATCAACACTTCAGTCTATTATAACGACAGCTATGATATTGAGATGGGTTGGAGTTGTGATGCCTGGAGACAACACTCAGATGCCGTTGTTGACTGTTCCTGATCTGGATGAAGATGGACAAGTGGGACTGGATGGAGTATTGATGGATAAATATCCTTTTTGATTATTTGATCATTTTTCAAATGTTTTTCAATATTAGTGTGATTTTAGTATTTTGTTATGAATCAAAGGGGGGAAATAGAATAATGTGATTCATTCATATATCATTTATATATCATTTTTTATATTTTTAGTTGATATTGATGTTTTAATTTGAATGTGTTGTTTTGCAAAAGATACTGTTTGGTCTTTTATTTTCTTCCAGAAGCATATGGGGGAATATGTAGAGATTGAAATACTCAAACAAGGACAATATGAAAGGACAATATGAAGGGACTGGAGGAGATGGAACAAGGAAGGTGGGGAAATGTTCAGATTCCATCATCAACGATGCATTGGAAGTCGACACTGCTGAGGAAATGAAGTGTAGTGGACTACATTCCAGTGTCTGCAATGAAATATAGACATATTTGCATGTGTAATACATAATTTGTGTCATATTTTTCTGTATTAATTTTTGTAGAATGATATTTGATGTTATTGGATACATGTGGGGATCTCAGATGTTTTTGTTTATTTCGTGGAAGCTTAGGGACATGGAGTCTAGGCAGGGATAGAGATAATCCACAGTAGGGTCCGATGGGTCGACCAGCCTGAGTGTGGACATTTTGGATAGTATTTTGTTTGCTGGGGCTTTCATGTGTATTTAATTGCATCATAGTTTCAAATGCATTGATAAAGATTTATGAATTGATCTGGAGTACTTAGGTGGTTGCCTGGGGCAGAGGGGCCGTGAGAGAATTTTACTGTCTTGATTGATGGATGGATATTTGGAAAGAAGGCTGCCAGACAGGTTTTTCGCTCTCACACTCCATAAAGATTTGTTCATATTTCATAGTAATGTATGCACACTCCATAAAGATTTGTTATATTTCATAGAAATATATTTACACTCAATAGAAGAATGTTTTTGGTTTATTGTTAAAGATACTCAATAAGATAAATTGTTACTTGTCATAATCCTATTCTTTTTGTTTTCGAGACTTTTAGTTAGTCTTGAAGGGGGGAAATATGTAGTATATGGAGAATTATGACTTTGCTAATGTTTTTAAGTGGAACCTGAGAGGATGTTTATTCAGTTTCAGAGGGAGCCGTTTTAGAGTGACACCTCATAGAACAGAGGGAGTCTGTGTGTTGTAGACAGGGGATCGGTCAGTATGGGGAACCCCCCATATTTTGGGAATAGATTATAAGTACTGGGTTTGAACAAAGAAGATCAGATCAGACATATTCTTTTCGGACACTGCTCTCCGGGTGATCATGACATCTGTAAACTTATGCTGAAAACTTGTGATATAAATAAAACTTATGATCAAAGCTCAGTATAAGCGGACTCCTTTGTTTCAGAGCATAATTAGCCACATTAACTCGACACTACACAGGCATTTGGAAATTGCTCCCAAGGATGAACCAGACTTGTGGAGGTCTACAATTTGTCTTCTGAGGTCTTGGCTGATTTCTTTTGATCTTCCCATGATGTCAAGCAAAGAGGCACTGAGTTTGAAGGTAGGCCTTGAATTACATCCACAGGTACACCTCCAATTGACTCATATTATGTCAATTAGCCTATCAGAACCTAAAGCCATGACATCATTTTCTGGAATTTTCCAAGCTGTTTAAAGGCACAGTCAACTTAGTGTATGTAAACGTCTGACCCACTGGAATTGTGATACAGTGAATTATAAGTGAAATAATCTGTTTGTAAACAATTGTTGGAAAAATTACTTGTGTCATGCATTTGTGGAGTGGTTGAAAAACGAGTTTTAATTATTCCAACCTAAGTGTATGTAAACTTCCGACTTCAACTGTATATATAGCTACATACTACTGTCATTTCATAGAAGTGGCTAGATTGATCATCACTCATTGAAATGACAAACTATATTCCCTATGTAGTGCCCTATGTTTCTTGGTCAAAAGTAGTGCACTAAATAGGGAATAGGATGCCATTTTGGTCACAACAGATCTCTCTGAGGTAAAGGAGCTGAGGAAATGTCTGGTGCTCCAGAGCAGACTAACAGATCTATAAAGGTTTTAAAACTAGGACATTTACTGTAATTTCTGAGTAGTGTCTAGACTGACAGCTCTTCAGTCATCGAGATCATCAACTCTTATAGAGGTAAAGAAGCTAGAATGTCACATCCTCATCCTCTCTCAGACTTTAAGCAACAGACCTCTGTATAAAGGATTTCTTCTGATTTCCTCTGGAGGTGAGAGAAGGGACTTCAAAGAGCCTATATTACAGTTTTTGCCCATTGCTTACACACTAAAACCGAATGCTTAGACCAAAGCCTCAATACCTAAACTTCTTGTAGCATACCTTAAACACAGTGTAACCATAGCTTAAACACAATGTCAACTTTGCACTTTGTTTGCAATTCTGTAACACACTTATTGCGAAACACTACACACGTTTTCTTACATTAGACACTTTGTTCAAAAACAAAATCACCTGTTATCATTGGGAAAACACTCTGTTCAAAATGCAAAACTCATCTGGCAATTGTATGCACTTACATACACACCTGAAAACACTTGCACAGAAAACAGAACACCAATCAGTCTGAGCCTTAGCACTACAAATAGGCCTCAGGTAAGCAATTTTTTGAACTTTGCAAGCATGGAGGCAATAAGAGTCAGAGTAAGAGGAGGACAAAGAGAGAGAGGAGTTGGATGTGGAAGAGGACGTGGAAGAGGACGAGGACCAGTGCGGAGACGTATATCAGATGACATCAGGGCTACTCTGGTGGACCATGTGATAAATCATGGCCTGTCCAAGAGGGAGGCTGGGCAAAGAGTCCACCCTAACCTCAGTCGCTACACAGTAGCATCGATAATAAGGACATTCCGACTGGAGAACAGGTATGTCTTCAAGTTTCTACTCCAGACTGTACCTACTGTATGTGTCACATGATTCTGTATCATATTACAGTATTACTGTACTAACTATACTATACAAAAATGGTAGTGCTGTGAAGTACTGTATATGTAAAGGAATACCATTGTGATGTTGCAGTACTGTGTACAGTTTGAAAGTACAGTATGTGAAAAATAACCTAACCAATGACATCTTGTGGTGGCATTTTCTACAGAATGGTTGGACGACCTCCTCAAGGTGGAAGGGAACGGCTCTTCACTCAACAACAAGAGCTTGCCATCATTGAAATGGTGCGAGAAAATAATGCAATCTGACTTCGTGAGTTGCAACAACGCATAATTGCAAATGGAAATGAATTCAACAATATCAACAGGGTCAGCATTTCTACACTAAATCGCATCATACAGAAACATAACTTCAGAATGAAGCAGCTGTACAGGGTGCCATTTGAGAGGAACAGTGTCAGGGTCAAGGATCTGCGCCATGATTATGTGCAGGTATGTGTCACTTTACTTTACATACTATATATTGTGATGTGGGAATGAGGGTTTATGCTGCCACCTGCCCTGCCTGTAGCTTGTAGTTTTTGTCTATACTCACCCAACCCAGCCCCTACTTGTGTGAAAATATAGACATTGTAGTTACTGTATGTGTTTTCAGTAACACTATTCAATATTTTCTGTTACAGACAGTTCTGGAGTTTGATGCCGTCGAACTGCCGCATGAGTTGATCTACGTGGATGAGGCAGGATTCAATCTGGCCAAAACCAGGCGTCGGGGCCGTAACGTAGTTGGACAAAGGGCTGTTGTAAATGTCCCTGGGCAGTGTGGGGGAAATATCACCTTGTGTGCTGCAATTAGTGTCCAAGGATCATGCCACTCTAGGTCCCTACAATACAGGAAAGTTAATTGCATTTCTAGATGCACTACATGCAGTTGTGCAGGACAGACCACAGCAGCCCAGGTTTGTTGTCATCTGGGATAATGTTAGTTTTCACCGGGCTGCTCTGGTCCGAGATTGGTTCAACAACCATAATAATTTCACAGTTTTATACCTGCCCCCTTACAGCCCCTTTCTAAATGTAATCGAGGAATTATTTTCAGCGTGGCGGTGGAAAGTATATGATCGGCAACCACATGCCCGCATGACTCTTCTGCAAGCAATGGAAGAGGCATGTGGAGACATTGAGGTGGGATCAATCCAAGGGTGGATTCGGCACACAAGGCGATATTTTCCCCGATGCCTAGCCCGCGAGGACATTGCCTGTGATGTTGACGAGGTCTTGTGGCCAGATCCGAACAGAAGGCGTGATCCATAAGCCCCCCCGCCCCCCACCACACACACGCACACACACACAAAACAAGTATATGTTTTTTCCCCCAATAGCAATTTATCCAGTAATTGTCTTGTTTTTTTACTTTTGTTTTGTTGCTAAATTTGATGTTAAGAATTTCTGTAAGAATGTTTGTTTTTTTGTAAAAACTTTTTTGTAAATACTGTTTGATTACTGCAGAAATTCTACTTTTGAGTTTTACAGAAGACAATGACAATAAAATGACAATAAAAATAGAAACACAAAGACTGCAGTGTTTTATATAAAGCCCATCAGTGTGTTGCTAGTGAAATGAAAGAGTAATTCAAATGTTGCTTGTGTGTATGTTTTTTTTGCAAGAATTTCATTTTTAGAAAGGAGTGTTAAGTTTTGATTGCAGTGTTTCACTTTGGCATATATGTGAGTTGTTAATCTCCAAGTGCTATGTCTGATTGGCTTGTGTGTTGAGTTTTGACATAATGAGCCAAATTCTGCAAAAAGTGTGTAAGCAATAGGCAAAAACTGTAATACTAGGCTTCAAATACTTAGTCCTTCTAAAACAGAATGGCAGGCAGGCGGACAAAGCACATAGGCTACACACGGCACGTGCTTTCATGAATAGATGCATGGCAGACAAAACATCAAACCGTCGGTCGCCTACCTATACAACAGACCAAATAGAATCTCCACTGTAAATAACTGCTTTGTTTGGTAGTATTGCAGAGTTAATATGAGAGGTTGACTGAATAAATAAAACATTAGCGCTGGGAAATTCCACGATAACTGAATTGCGCTGAGACGCAGATTTTTCACTTAAAATGTATGCCAAACAAAAACCTTTGATTTCAAAGTTTAACAAACCATACAACCCTATGCACAAGGACTACTTTTAAGAATTTACACGGAATATTTTACAATAATACATTTACATTTAAAAGTGTAAATAATTTCACAATCCTTATATTAAGCAAACCAGACGGCACAATTACAATTTTTTAAAATATTATGCATAGTCAGGGAAACACTCCAAAACCCAGATAATTTACAAACAAAGCATTTGTGTTTAGTGAGTCCACCAGGTCAGAGGCAGTAGGGATGACCAGGGATGTTATCTTGATAAGTGTGTGAATTGGACCATTTTCCTGTCCTGCTAAGCATTCGAAATGCACTGAGTACTTTTGGGTGTCAGGGAGAACTACTAGCAAACGTAGCTAGCTAGGTAGCGAACGTTAGCTGGTGTTTTTGTTTGGCCTACCAACTAGGCTAACTAGCTAACTAGTTACCATAGCACATTCTACAGAATAGACTTACCATGTAATATGTTGAGTTTTGTTTGGATTATCTAGCATGCTAGCTAGCTAGCTAGTTTTCTAACCTTGACTAGCTAGCTAAGTTACCTAACCTAAAGCTGGCAACTGGCTATGCTATGGTTGCTACTCGCTAGCTAACTAGCTGGGCTCACCTTTGTGTGAAGCTAGCCACAATAACGATTAGCCACAACAGTGAAATGTACGTTTTTTTTATTTATTTTTATTTTTATTTCACCTTTATTTAACCAGGTAAGCCAGTTGAGAACAAGTTCTCATTTACAACTGCGACCTGGCCAAGATAAAGCAAAGCAGTGCGATAAAAACAACACAGAGTTACATATGGGGTAAAAAACATAGTCAAAAATACAACAGAAAATATATATACAGTGTGTGCAAATGTAGCAAGTTATGGAGGTAAGGCAATAAATAGGCTATAGTGCAAAATAATTACAATAGTATTAACACTGGAATGCTAGATGTGCAAGAGATTATGTGCAAATAGAGATACTGGGGTGCAAAAGAGCAAAATAAATAACAATATAGGGATGAGGTAGTTGGGTGGGCTAATTTCAGATGGGCTGTGTACAGGTGCAGCGATCGGTAAGGTGCTCTGACAACTGATGCTTAAAGTTAGTGAGGGAGATAAGAGTCTCCAGCTTCAGAGATTTTTGCAATTCGTTCCAGTCATTGGCAGCAGAGAACTGGAAGGAATGGCGGCCAAAGGAGGTGTTGGCTTTGGGAATGACCAGTGAGATATACCTGCTGGAGCGCAGACTACGGGTGGGTGCTGCTATGGTGACCAATGAGCTAAGATAAGGCGGGGATTTGCCTAGCAGTGATTTATAGATGGCCTGGAGCCAGTGGGTTTGACGACGAACATGTAGTGAGGACCAGCCAACAAGAGCGTACAGGTCACAGTGGTGGGTAGCGTATGGGGCTTTGGAGACAAAACGGATGGCACTGTGATAGACTACATCCAATTTGCTGAGTAGAGTGTTGGAGGCTATTTTGTAAATGACATCGCCGAAGTCAAGGATCGGTAGGATAGTCAGTTTTACGAGGGCATGTTTGGCAGCATGAGTGAAGGAGGCTTTGTTGCGAAATAGGAAGCCGATTCTAGATTTAACTTTGGATTGGACATTCTTTATGTGAGTCTGGAAGGAGAGTTTACAGTCTAACCAGACACCTAGGTACAGTGGGGAAAAAAAGTATTTAGTCAGCCACCAATTGTGCAAGTTCTCCCACTTAAAAAGATGAGAGAGGCCTGTAATTTTCATCATAGGTACACGTCAACTATGACAGACAAAATGAGAAAAATTAATCCAGAAAATCACATTGTAGGATTTTTAATGAATTTATTTGCAAATTATGGTGGAAAATAAGTATTTGGTCAATAACAAAAGTTTCTCAATACTTTGTTATATACCCTTTGTTGGCAATGACACAGGTCAAACGTTTTCTGTAAGTCTTCACAAGGTTTTCACACACTGTTGCTGGTATTTTGGCCCATTCCTCCATGCAGATCTCCTCTAGAGCAGTGATGTTTTGGGGCTGTCGTTGGGCAACACGGACTTTCAACTGCCTCCAAAGATTTTCTATGGGGTTGAGATCTGGAGACTGGCTAGGCCACTCCAGGACCTTGAAATGCTTCTTACGAAGCCACTCCTTCGTTGCCCGGGCGGTGTGTTTGGGATCATTGTCATGCTGAAATACCCAGCCACGTTTCATCTTCAATGCCCTTGCTGAAGGAAGGAGGTTTTCACTCAAAATCTCACGATACATGGCCCCATTCATTCTTTCCTTTACACGGATCAGTCGCCCTGGTCCCTTTGCAGAAAAACAGCCCCAAAGCATGATGTTTCCACCCCCATGCTTCACAGTAGGTATGGTGTTCTTTGGATGCAACTCAGCATTCTTTGTCCTCCAAACACGACGAGTTGAGTTTTTACCAAAAAGTTTTATTTTGGTTTCATCTGACCATATGACATTCTCCCAATCCTCTTCTGGATCATCCAAATGCACTCTAGCAAACTTTAGACGGGCCTGGACATGTACTGGCTTAAGCAGGGGGACACGTCTCGCACTGCAGGATTTGAGTCCCTGGCGGCGTAGTGTGTTACTGATGGTAGGCTTTGTTACTTTGGTCCCAGCTCTCTGCAGGTCATTCACTAGGTCCCCCCGTGTGGTTCTGGGATTTTTGCTCACCATTCTTGTGATCATTTTGACCCCATGGGGTGAGATCTTGCGTGGAGCCCCAGATCGAGGGAGATTATCAGTGGTCTTGTATGTCTTCCATTTCCTAATAATTGCTCCCACAGTTGATTTCTTCAAACCAAGCTGCTTACCTATTGCAGATTCAGTCTTCCCAGCCTGGTGCAGGTCTACAATTTTGTTTCTGGTGTCCTTTGACAGCTCTTTGGTCTTGGCCATAGTGGAGTTTGGAGTGTGACTGTTTGAGGTTGTGGACAGGTGTCTTTTATACTGATAACAAGTTCAAACAGGTGACATTAATACATGTAACGAGTGGAGGACAGAGGAGCCTCTTAAAAAAGAAGTTACAGGTCCGTGAGAGCCAGAAATCTTGCTTGTTTGTAGGTGACCAAATACTTATTTTCCACCATAATTTGCAAATAAATTCATTAAAAATCCTACAATGTGATTTTCTGGATATTTTTTTCTCAATTTGTCTGTCATAGTTGACATGTAGCTATGATGAAAATTACAGGCCTCTCTCATCTTTTTAAGTGGGAGAACTTGCACAATTGGTGGCTGACTAAATACTTTTTTTCCCCACTGTATTTGTAGTTGTCCACATACTCTAGGTCAGACCCGTCAAGAGTGGTGATTCTAGTCGGGTGGGCGGGTGCCAGCAGCGTTCGATTGAAAAGCATGCATTTAGTTTTACTAGTGTTTAAGAGCAGTTGGAGGCTACTGAAGGAGTGTTGTATGGCATTGAAGCTCGTTTGGAGGTTTGTTAACACAGTGTCCAATGAAGGGCCAGATGTATACAACATGGTGTCGTCTGCGTAGAGGTGGGTCTGAGAGTCACCAGCAGCAAGAGCGACATCATTGATATACACGGAGAAAAGTGTCGGCCCAAGAATTTAACCCTGTGGCACCCCCATAGAGACTGCCATAGGTCCAGACAACAGGCCCTCCGATTTGACACACTGAACTCTATCTGAGAAGTAGTTGGTGAACCAGGCGAGGCAGTCATTTGAGAAACCAAGGCTATTTAGTCTGCCAATAAGAATGCGGTGGTTGACAGAGTCGAAAGCCTTGGCCAGGTCGATGAAGACGGCTGCACAGTACTGTCTATTATCAACCGCGGTTATAATATCGTTTAGGACCTTGAGCGTGGCTGAAGTGCACCCATGACCAGCTCGGAAACCGGATTGCATAGCGGAGAAGGTACGGTGGTATTCGAAATGGTCGGTGATCTGTTTGTTAACTTGGCTTTCAAATACTTTCGAAAGGCAGGGCAGGATGGATATAGGTCTGTAGCAGTTTGGATCTAGAGTGTCACCCCATAATAAAAGTCCCTGTTGAAAGTGATGCAGACAGAGCACACCCAGCATGTTAACGTTAGCTAGCTATGTGTGTCAACACACACTATGAGCAACATTAGTTCCTTTTCAATGTAGCTAAACACTTGCTAACTTATTAGTGTTAGCACAGATATAACAATGGCCCAGATGTTTCACCGGAAGTATAAATGTGAAGCATCCGGTTGGAGCTTCCTCTCCCCTCCAAGGATGGTGGGGAGAGGATGCTCAGTGGCCGGCAGTGGGAGAGTGTGGAGCGAGATGGAACTGGGCTGACATTCTGACAATTTTCTTTTCAAGGAAACATTTGATCTCAATAAAGTTTTCTGTTCCCAAAACTATAATATTTTAATAAACAGAGTGGACTCCCTTTGTTTTAAAAAATGGTGATGTTTAGAAGGAGTGCAAGGGCGAATTAAGTTATTGCACACGTGCACTTCACAGACATTCCCTAATGATCAATACCCCTCAAGCTACACATCATTTTAACTAGATAAATCCTGTGTAACACCTAGTAATTACTTATGCAGATATTATTTGTACTCTGTGGTGTAATAGTGTGTTTATTTCCCACTTGGATGGCGCTTTCAGAAGCTGACGATTAGATTGTCAGGATGTGTAACGTACTTTGTAGGTACACTATAATTACAAGTAAGTACCCTGCAAGATACACTTCATTTTAACTAGCTAAATCCTGTGTAACAACTAGTAATTACATTGTATTTAGGCAAACATTACATGTACTATGCTTAGAAATAGTGTCTTATTCGTCATCTGGGATGACACTTGTATTATATTTGATACAGTTAATTACAATACTTGTTACAGTGTAATTATACTGTAATAAGGACCCCTTAAAAGGAAGTGTTAGAGTCTCTATCTGCGTTCACAGGGCCTGGTACATGTTGTTTTTACATCATCTCGGTTAACCCAGAAGTAAAATCTTGCGTAATCTGGTCAGCTGCGTGATTAACTTCTGGGTCTATACGTGTTAGAAATTGAGAGTTTAGGCGGTTTGCGAAGTCTCCAACTCTCAGCCAAAGCATTTATTTATTGGTCAAACATGCCTTATTTCAAATATCCCCCCGTTTGCGCCATTACCATACCAATTGTTGGCTTTAAAATGACAGCACAGAATTAGTTTGCAGCTCCATCATGCTGACAGAGGTGTTCTCATGTGTTTTCATGTTGATTTAACCTGCCTCTACCCTTCAGGAAGCCATGCTTGAGTAACCACACACACCCACACAAACAAACACACACACACACACACAGCTTAATCTACCACTGTCAATCTCTCTGGGTGTAAATCACAAATGCATGGCAACAAACTGCCTTTGGAGCATTTGGGTATATCTTCCCGGGTAACTAGACACACAAACCTGTACCATAAACACCATAACAACGATAAGGACACTACGTTCCATAAGATCACCAACAACGTCCTTTTAACATTTTTATTTATTCCCTCTTTAGTTTCAAGTTTTAATGTCTCATGCACCAGTACAGTGAAATGCCTTTATTGCAAACTCAAAAAACCAACAATGCAATAATCAATAACAATGTAATACTAGAAGAAAAAAAAACACACGAGAAATAAGAATAAATATGAAGAACACAATAAGAAGGCCTAATTGAGTAAGCATACTATATACAGGGTCAGTTCCAATACCATATTTACAATGTGCAGGGATACTGGAGTGATGGAGGTAGATATGTATAGGGGTAAGGTAGCAGCAGCTTGTATGTGAGTGGGTGTGTGTGTGTGTGTGTAGAGTCAGTATAAATGTATGTGCATATTTTGTGTGAGTGAGCAGATGATGGAGTGAGTGTGTAGGGCCCAGTGGATGTGCATATGCAGTGCAAAAGTACAAATAAAAGGTCAATAAAGATACAAGGTTAATGTCATTACTGCTATCTCACTCTGTCCTTTTCACTGTTTCCCCTCTTCTGTCCTTTCTCTCTCCCTAAGAGACCTCTTATTTGCTGCCTCATACCATCTAAACTCCCCTAAAATGCCATGTCACAGCTAGGGCTGTGGTGGTAAAGACATTTTGGCAGCCAGTTTCACGGTAATTGACGGTTAATTAACATAAACACATTTAGCATCTCCAGGCCTCCATGCATACAAGCCGCTGATGTGCGCCTTTGGAACATCTACATTTACAGTGGGGAAAAAAAGTATTTAGTCAGCCACCAATTGTGCAAGTTCTCCCACTTAAAAAGATGAGAGAGGCCTGTAATTTTCATCATAGGTACACGTCAACTATGACAGACAAATTGAGATTTTTTTTCCCGGAAAATCACATTGTAGGATTTTTAATGATTTTATTTGCAAATGATGGTGGAAGATAAGTATTTGGTCACCTACAAACAAGCAAGATTTCTGGCTCTCACAGACCTGTAACTTCTTCTTTAAGGGGCTCCTCTGTCCTCCACTCGTTACCTGTATTAATGGCACCTGTTTGAACTTGTTATCAGTATAAAAGACACCTGTCCACAACCTCAAACAGTCACACTCCAAACTCCACTATGGCCAAGACCAAAGAGCTGTCAAAGGACACCAGAAACAAAATTGTAGACCTGCACCGGGCTGGGAAGACTGAATCTGCAATAGGTAAGCAGCTTGGTTTGAAGAAATCAACTGTGGGAGCAATTATTAGGAAATGGAAGACATACAAGACCACTGATAATCTCCCTCGATCTGGGGCTCCACGCAAGATCTCACCCCGTGGGGTCAAAATGATCACAAGAACGGTGAGCAAAAATCCCAGAACCACACGGGGGGACCTAGTGAATGACCTGCAGAGAGCTGGGACCAAAGTATCAAAGCCTACCATCAGTAACACACTACGCCGCCAGGGACTCAAATCCTGCAGTGCAAGACGTGTCCCCCTGCTTAAGCCAGTACATGTCCAGGCCCGTCTGAAGTTTGCTAGAGTGCATTTGGATGATCCAGAAGAGGATTGGGAGAATGTCATATGGTCAGATGAAACCAAAATAGAACTTTTTGGTAAAAACTCAACTCGTCGTGTTTGGAGGACAAAGAATACTGAGTTGCATCCAAAGAACACCATACCTACTGTGAAGCATGGGGGTGGAAACATCATGCTTTGGGGCTGTTTTTCTGCAAAGGGACCAGGATGACTGATCCGTGTAAAGGAAAGAATGAATGGGGCCATGTATCGTGAGATTTTGAGTGAAAACCTCCTTCCATCAGCAAGGGCATTGAATATGAAACGTGGCTGGGTCTTTCAGCATGACAATGATCACAAACACAACGCCCGGGCAACGAAGGAGTGGCTTCGTAAGAAGCATTTCAAGGTCCTGGAGTGGCCTAGCCAGTCTCCAGATCTCAACCCCATAGAAAATCTTTGGAGGGAGTTGAAAGTCTGTGTTGCCCAGCGACAGCCCCAAAACATCACTGCTCTAGAGGAGATCTGCATGGAGGAATGGGCCAAAATACCAGCAACAGTGTATGAAAACCTTGTGAAGACTTACAGAAAACGTTTGACCTGTGTCATTGCCAACAAAGGGTATATAACAAAGTATTGAGAAACTTTTGTTATTGACCAAATACATATTTTCCACCATAATTTGCAAATAAATTCATAAAAAATCCTACAATGTGATTTTCTGGATTTATTTTTCTCATTTTGTCTGTCATAGTTGACGTGTACCTATGATGAAAATTACAGGCCTCTCTCATCTTTTTAAGTGGGAGAACTTGCACAATTGGTGGCTGAGTAAATACTTTTTTTCCCCACTGTAAAAATAGTATAATAAATCAATTTAATATACACCATCACAATAAATCCATTATTTATTTTAGTCAGGTCTAAAGAAACATTACGATATGAAGAAAATGTATTTCAGAAGAACAGAATATGAGTTGGCCTACTGTATGTTAGTTATCTGGCTATGCTCCATGCCATAGGCTGTAGGCTTGTTCATTTAGCTGACAAAATATGCTTATAAATCCACGCCATTATTTTTATTTTATATGATTTTATAGTAAGAAGAATATAATACTGAACAAAAATATAAAAGCAACATGCAACAATTTCAGTTACAGTTCATATAAGGAAATCAGTAAATTGAAATAAATAAATTAGGCCCTAATCTATGGACATCACATGACTTGGCAAGGGCACAGCCCTGAGTGGGCCTGGCTCCCAAGTGGGTGGGCACTGATGAGTCAGGCCCAGCAAATCAGAATGAGTTTTTCCCCACAAAAGGGCATTGTTATTGACAGAAATACTCCTCGACACCCCCTCAGGTGATCCCACAGGTGAAGAAGCCAGATGTGGAGGTCCTGGGCTGGTGTGGTTACACGTGGTCTGCGGTTGTGAGGCCAGTAGGACGTACTGCCAAATTCTCTAAAACGACGTTGGAGGTGGCTTATAGTAGAGAAATGAACATTCAATTCTCTGGCAACAGCTCTGGTGGACATTAATGCAGTCAGCAAGCCAATTGCACGCTCCCTCAAAACTTAAGACATCTGTGGTATTGTGTTGTGTGACAAAACTGCACATTTTCGAGTGTCCCCAGCATGCTGTTTAATCCACTTCTTGATATGCCACACCTGTCAGGTGGATCGATGATCTCGGCAAAGGAGAAATGCTCACTAACAGGGCTGTAAAAAAAATTGTGCACAGAATTTGAGAGAAATAAGCTTTTTGTGCGTATGGAACATTTCTGGGATCTTTTATTTCAGCTCATGAAACATGGGACCAACACTTTACATGTTGCGTTTATATTTTTGTTCAGTATAATTGAACTTAGCTGAATAAAATAGATAGGATGTTTTTCCCATTAAGCAGCGAGTGCATATATAAAGTGGCTATGTTGAGCGGAAATCATTTGAAACAGGTCCTATAGGCCTATGCTAGATTTAGAGATATTTGGCAGCTTTAGTTGTGAATGATACAAACCTTAGAGTGACTTAGAAATCTAAACACACAGTATATGAGCTGCAGCTTTAGTTGTGAATGATACAAAACTTAGAGTGTCTTAGAAATCTAAACACATATTATATATATTTTTTACATATTAGTAAAGACAAGATTAAATTGAAAATAGTCTGATGGGTGAAAACTTGATCACTTGAGAAAACAGCTGTGCAGGCAAGGAACAGAGAGAAAGTTTTTTTTACTACTTTCTCAAATCATCAATAGCCTATAGTGGCACCACACAGCCCATAATATGCACAGGGGCAGGGGAAAAAGACATGTCATCTGTATACACTGGAATAGTGAATGGAGGCCATGCGCTTTTCCACCGGTCCATTTTGTAGGCTACTTTGGTTTTATTGCAGAGCATGTGCTTATTTTGAGCAGCTGAGAAATAAATACACTATACAGTATATGCAAAAGTATGTGGACACCCCTACAAATTAGTGGATTCGGCTATCTCAGCCATACCCGTTGCTGACAGGTGTATAAAATCGAGCACACAGCCATGCAATCTCCATAGACAAACATTGCCAGTAGAATGGCCTTACCGAAGAGCTCAGTGACTTTCAACGTGGCACGCAGCATGCTACCTTTCCAACAAGTCAGTTAGTCAAATTTCTGCCCTGCTAGAGCTGCCCCGGTCAACTGTAAGTGCTGTTATTGTGAAGTGGAAACATCTAGGACCAACAACGGCTCAGCTGCGAAGTGGTAGGCCACACAAGCTCACAGAACAGGACCACCGAGTGCTGAAGCGCGTAGCGCGTAAAAAACGTCTGTCCTCGGTTGCAACACTCTACTGAGTTCCAAACTGTCTCTGGAAGCAACGTCAGCACAAGAACTGTTCGTCTGGAGCTTCATGAAATGAGTTTCCATGGTCGAGCAGCCGCACACAAGCCTAAGATCACCATGCGCAATGCCAAGCGTCAGCTGGAGTGGTGTAAAGCTCGCCGCCATTGGACTCTGGAGCAGTGGAAATTCGTTCTCTGGAGTGATGATTCACGCTTCACCATGCCAGGAGAACACTACCTGCCCGAATGCATAGTGTCAACTGTAAAATTTTGGTGGAGGAGGAATAATGGTCTGGGGCTGTTTTTCATGGTTAGTTGGTTCCAGTGAAGGGAAATCGTAATGTTACAGCATACAATGACATTCTAGACGATTCTGTGCTTCCAATTTTGTAGCAACAGTTTGGGGAAGACCCTTTCCTGGCATGACAATGCCCCAGTGCACAAAGCGAGGTCCATACAGAAATTGTTTATTGAGATTGGTGTGGAAGAACTTGACGAGCCCTGACCTCAACCCCATCGAACACCTTTGGGATGAATTGGGACGCCGACTGGGAGCCAGGCCTAATCGCCCAACATCAGTGCCCGACCTCACTAATGCTCTTGTGGCTGAATGGAAGCAAGTACCCACAGCAATGTTCCAACATCTAGTGGAAAGCCTTCCCAGAAGAGTGGAGGCTGTTATAGCAGCAAAGGGGGGACCAACTCAATATTAATGCCCATGATTTTGGAATGAGATGTTTGATGAGCAGGTGACCACATACTTTTGGTAATATAGTGTATAAGAACACTTATTTCATTCCACGCATCAACCACTGTTTGAGGAGCATGTTCTTGCTGCCCGACAGGTGATATTACACCTAAACTCTGTATGCCATGGGCTCTCCAACCCTGTACCTATGCTTAATTTGGGAAACCAAGTGAAATCTATTCAGGAAAATCGCAACGAAACATATTTCACTAAACTGTTTACAGCCCGTCTACACGCTCGAGAAAGGAATAAAGGAGTGAGAGGAGGAGATGGAAACTCATGGTGGTGAGATATTCTGTATAGCTTAAAAGGTAATGTGTCACCCAATTAATTATGAAAATATAAACTAGGCTATTCAAAATCAAATACAAATTCACTAATTGTATGCCGCCCTGCACAATCATTGAACCAACAGCATCGCCTAAGGCTATACGTTCTATCCCAGACTCAGGGATATAGATTTTGGAGCGTAGCATAAGCTAATCAGTCCATCCAGCATGCATAATAAAATAGTCCACACTCAAAGGCGGTTACTCAAATTAGTTTAATTCTGGAGTATAGGCTAGACCAATTATGTACCAAAGACATCTTAAATCACTTTTGTTTTATGTTTTTCTCCATGCGTAATATGTGGTAGGCTATGTATTGTATAACGGCACAGTCATAATTTTAATTCCGTTTTTTTTTATGAGCTTGGGCTCATAAATGTATGGATATGCATGTGTCACGACTTCCTCCGAAGCTGCCTCCTCTCCTTGTTCGGGCAGGCTTCGGCGTTCGTCGTCACCGGCCTTCTAGCCACTGCCGCTCCTCATCTCATCATTCCATTTGTTTTGTCTTGTTTATTACACACACCTGGTTCATATCTCCTCTTAAGTACCTGTATATGTATTGCCTCTGCCCCCCTTGTCTTTGTGTGTGATTGTTACTTTGTGGAGGTATCGTTAGCTCGCTTTAGCATTTTGTTATTTTATCGCCGTGAATATTTACCTGTGCATGTTTGGTTACCAGTACGCAAATATGTCGCACTGGGATCGTGTTTAGGCATTGCTGCGGACTACCTTATTGGGCTGAATAAAGCATATTCCTTCTTCACACTCCTGCGCCTGACTCCGTCCATCCCCTCACCACAATATGGGTGTTTTGAATTAATCATCACCTTAGTGATGTCTATTTCGTTGTGTTAGGCTTTGAAACAACTCCACAACAACCATGTTTTACACTGTTTCAACCTGCTGTTGAAATTCTTTCTTAAAATTGATCATCACAGTGAGGTGAGTTTTAAAAGTAAGATAGGCCTACTGTTTTGATGATAAGTGTTTGATGTGATTTTGGATTGTGTTTGCATTGATGTCAGTGGTTACCAGGCCATTAGGACCTGATGGTCGTTAGCAAATTGGGTACTACCAAAGCATGTCCAGAGTGCAAAAAAGGAGATTACCGTGACTCAACGGTCACATGGAATTTTACTGCGGTCATGACTCATGACTGCTGGTGTGGTGGTAGTAAGGTCACTGTAACAGCCCAAGTCACAGCCTGTTGTCTGCCTCCAGAAACACCAGCTCTAATGGATTAACACTGGGAATCCATAGGGAACTGGGAGGGCAGTACGACCCGTCATTCAGGGTGGGTCGCCACCTGTTTAGCTAAAAATAAAAATATGTTTTTTATTTATTATTATTATTATTATTATTATTATTATTTAGTGGCCTATTTTGCATGTTATTTTGTCATTAATACGTGTCATATATCAGTTTGTAAACAATGTAAAAAAAATAATCTTTGAGTTAATAAAGCTGCATACAAACATGGTCTCTTTTTTGTTTTCTAGAGTAAGGCAGCTCCAAAATGCAGGTGTTTCAGCCTAGCTCAGTGCTTTCTGTGGTGGTGGGGCAGCCAGCGGAAAATACAGAGCGTAGGGGTTGGTAATGTTCTCTAGTTGCGCCGTGATTGGCTCAGTGTTCTGTCACTCATGGGGACACTATGTCACCGCAAAATCTACGGGTAGAGCTTGAAAATTCAAGCCCCTTGGGTGCTGCCATAGAGTTACATTAGAAGTAACCCCGTGTATCTCAGTTGGTAGAGCATGGCGCTTGCAACGCCAGGGTTGTGGGTTCGATTACCACGGGGGGGGCCAGTATGAAAAATGTATGCACTCACTAACTGTAAGTCGCTCTGGATAAGAACGTCTGCTAAATGACTAAAATGTAAAAGTGCCCATCCAAGAAGGCTCAAGGTCATTGGCCACAGATAAAATGACGTCAAATCACGTTATATCTATCATAGCTTTGATTGGACTGATCATTTCAAAATCTAAGCTAGCAGTCATCATCATGAATCAAGTCGACAATCTACTAGCAAATCCTTTTCAATCCTTGTCATATGAAGAGAAATTATAGATAAAACGTATCGGTACTCATCGGCCATTGGACATAAACATTACACAACAAGTTGGAAATCGCAAATTCAACAGTGAGTGGTTTGGAAGGAATCAGTGGCTAACTGCAAGCATTGCATAGCAATCACTAGCCTGCTATTCAATGGAGTGGGTGTGTGGTCCGTCTGGGTTTAAGGGTCTCTTTTCCAAGCTTAAAAGGATAAACATTCAACACCATGGGCCATTAAAGGTTAAATACATTGGCCATGCTGTCAATCCAGCATGACTTCTGCTGCGTTCAAAACAACTGGAAACTCGGAACTGGGAAATCTCAGACTTCAGTGAGTTCAAGACAACTGGGAACTCTGAAAAAAACGAGCTCAGAGTGGGAAAATATGTTTGAATGGTCATCCAACTCAGAATTCCAAGTTGGGAACTTGGGCCTCTTTCTAGAGCTCCGACCTGAAGATCACTGACGTCATGATTCAAACTTGTTTTTTTCAGAGTTCCCAGTTGTCTTGAAAGCACCCAAAATCCAGAGAATGTAAGACTGTCGCGCCACCTTCCTGTTCAAGTGAGCACAGTACAACAAGGTGAGTCCAAAAATGTATTATATGCTGCTGCATAAATAATATGCCAGGGAGATACAGTGGGGAGAACAAGTATTTGATGCACTGCCGATTTTGCAGGTTTTCCTACTTACAAAGCATGTAGAGGTCTGTAATTTTTATCATAGGTACACTTCAACGGTGAGAGACGGAATCTAAAACAAAAATCCAGAAAATCATATTGTATGATTTTTCAGTAATTCATTTGCATTTTATTGCATGACATAAGTATTTGATACATCAGAAAAGCAGAACTTAATATTTGGTACAGAAACCTTTGTTTGCAATTACAGAGATCATCCGTTTCCTGTAGGTCTTGACCAGGTTTGCACACACTGCAGCAGGAATTTTGGCCCACTCCTCCATACAGACCTTCTCCAGATCCTTCAGGTTTCGGGGCTGTCGCTGGGCAATACGGACTTTCAGCTCCCTCCAAAGATTTTCTATTGGGTTCAGGTCTGGAGACTGGCTAGGCCACTCCAGGACCTTGAGATGCTTCTTACGGAGCCACTCCTTAGTTGCCCTGGCTGTGTGTTTCAGGTCATTGTCATGCTGGAAGACCCAGCCACGACCCATCTTCAATGCTCTTACTGAGGGAAGGAGGTTGTTGGCCAAGATCTCACGATACATGGCCCCATCCATCCTCCCCTCAATACGGTGCAGTCGTCCTGCCACCTTTGCAGAAAAGCATCCCCAAAGAATGATGTTTCCACCTCCATGCTTCACGGTTGAGATGGTGTTCTTGGCGCTGTGCTCATCCTTCTCCTTCCTCCAAACACGGCGAGTGGAGTTTAGACCAAAAAGCTCTATTTTTGTTTAATCAGACCACATGACCTTCTCCCATTCCTCCTCTGGATCATCCAGATGGTCATTGGCAAACTTCAGACGGGCCTGGACATGCGCTGGCTTGAGCAGGGGGACCTTGCGTGCGCTGCAGGATTTTAATCCATGACGGCGTAGTGTGTTACTAATGGTTTTCTTTGAGACTGTGGTCCCAGCTCTCTTCAGGTTATTGACCAGGTCCTGCCGTGTAGTTCTGGGCTGATCCCTCACCTTCCTCATGATCATTGATGCCCCACGAGGTGAGATCTTGCATGGAGCCCCAGACCGAGGGTGATTGACCGTCATCTTGAAATTCTTCAATTTTCTAATAATTGCGCCAACAGTTGTTGCCTTCTCACCAAGCCGCTTGCCTATTGTCCTGTAGCCCATCCCAGCCTTGTGCAGGTCTACAATTTTATCCCTGATGTCCTTACACAGCTCTCTGGTCTTGGCCATTGTGGAGATGTTGGAGTCTGTTTGATTGAGTGTGTGGACAGGTGACTTTTATACAGGTAACGAGTTCAAACAGGTGCAGTTAATACAGGTAATGAGTGGAGAACAGGAGGGCTTCTTAAAGAAAAACGAACAGGTCTGTGAGAGCCGGAATTCTTACTGGTTGGTAGGTGATCAAATACTTATGTCATGCAATAAAATGCAAATTAATTACTTAAAAATCATACAATGTGATTTTCTGGATTTTTGTTTTAGATTCCGACTCTCACAGTTGAAGTGTACCTATGATAAAAATTACAGACCTCTACATGCTTTGTAAGTAGGAAAACCTGCAAAATCGGCAGTGTATCAAATACTTGTTCTCCCCACTGTATGTATACTGTAGCTAAGAAAGTAATACTACGTGAATGCTGTGTAGTAAGCTGTTAGTAGCCCATGTGCCTCACCCTATATTGACTACGTCCGTCCTAGCTCGCTCATTATATTTTATAATTGAGATTCTTCAAATAGCCACCCTTTGCCTTGATGACAGCTTTGCACACTCATTGCATTCTCTCAACCAGCTTCATGAGGTAGTCACCTGGAATGCATTTCAATTAACAGGTGTGCCTTCTTAAAAGTTAATTTGTGGAATTTCTTTCCTTCTTAATGTGTTTGAGCCAATCAGTTGTGTTATGACAAGGTAGGGGGTTTTACAGAAGATAGCCCTATTTGGTAAAAGACCAAGTCCATATTATGGCAAGAACAGCTCAAATAAGCAAAGAGAACTGACAGTCCATCATTACTTTAAGACATGAATGTCAGTCAATACGGAACATTTCAAGAACTTTGAAAGTTTCTTCAAGTGCAGTTGCAAAGACCATCAAGCGCTATGATGAAACTGGCTCTCATGAGGACCGCCACAGGAATGGAAGACCCAGAGTTACCTCTGCTGCAGAGGATAAGTTCATTAGAGTTACCAGCCTCAGAAATTGCAGCCCAAATAAATGCTTCACAGAGTTCAAGTCACAGACACATCTCAACATCAACTGTTCAGAGGGGACTGTGTGAATCAGGCCTTCATGGTCGAATTACTGCAAAGAAACCACTACTAAAGGACGCCAATAAGAAGAAGAGACCTGCTTGGGCCAAGAAACAAGAGCAATGGACATTAGACCGGTGGAAATTGTCCAAATTGGAGGGTTGTGGTTCCAACCGCCGTGTCTTAGTGAGACGTGGGTGAACGGATGATCTCCGCATGTGTAGTTCCCACCGTAAAGCATGGAGGAGGAGGTGTTATGGTGTGGGGGTGCTTTGCTGGTGACACTGTCTGTGATTTATTTAGAATTCAAGGCACACTTAACCAGCATGGCTACCACAGCATTCTGCAGCGATACGCCATCCCAACTGGTTTGGGCTTAGTGGGACTATGATTTGTTTTTCAACAGGACAATGACCCAACACACCTCCAGGCTGTGTAAGGGCTATTTTATCAAGAAGGGGAGTGATGGAGTGCTGCATCAGATGACCTAGCCTCCACAATCCCCTGACCTCAACCAAATTGAGATGGTTTGGGATGAGTCGGACCGCAGAGTGAAGGAAAAGCAGCCAACAAGTGCTCAGCATATGTGGGAACTCCTTCAAGATTGTTGTTAAAGCATTCCAGGTGAAGCTAGTTGAGAGAATGCCAAGAGTGTGCAAAGCTGTCATCAAGGCAAAGGGTGGCTATTTGAATAATCTATATTTTGATTTGTTTAACACCTTTTGGGCTACTACATGATTCCATATGTGTTATTTCATAGTTGTGATGTCTTCACTATTATTCTATTATTAACAATGTAGATAATAGTAAAGATATAGAAAAACCCTTGAATGGGTAGGTGTGTCCAAACTTTGGCTGGTTCTGTATATCACTTGTTGGCCTATCTCTCTGTACTGGTACAGATCTACTACACACACCACTCCTCTCAGGATCCCTCCCCCTTGACCCATCTTCCTCTACTTTCTTCACTGCCTCAGCATATGACAACTTCTGCACTACTCTATCCCTGGAAACCTCAACCTGCCTCTGTCGCACCTGACATTTCTGATCCCCAGCCCCATGGGCACCCCTACAATTAACACATATCACTACTTTCCCCAATTCTACACATTCCTTCGTCTCATGCCCTTCTGCACACTTCTCACACCTAGGAATCTCCCTCCTACACACTGCCACATGCCCATAAGCTTGACACCTGAAACAACGTAATGTATTCGGCACAAAAGCTCGTACAGGATAACTTATATATCCTAAAATCACTTTGTCGGGCAAAGAATCAACATCAAAACTCAAAAGAACAGACAACAACACTTCTGTTTCACCACTCACGCCCCCCTGTCTGCGTCGTACAAAATGACGAGCATCACAAACACTGTGAATCTTCCTCTTCAGTTTACCGCTACCCCAGTAATCACTCCTTTCAATGGCGCCCTTTTCTTGAGAGCCAAACCATTTCCCCCATTCGTTTAACGAAGACTGCCTGCTCCCTCTGACCAGCAGAAACACAAACAATTATCACAAGACCACTTTTGGTTACCCTCACCGATTCCACAGCACCCAACTCTGTTTTCACCCACCCTGAAAGCACAAATGGATCAGCCAAAAGGCAAGGGTCCACCTTTTCCAAAAACTTCACTCCTACTGTCACAGATTCATCTTTATCCTGGCCCTCGGTCAGTGATGGGAAAAGTATCCAATTGTCATACTTGAGTAAAAGGAAAGACACCTTAATAGAAAATGACTCAAGTAAAAGTGAAAGTCACCAAGTAAAATACTACTTGAGTAAAAGTCTAAAAGTATTTGGTTTAAAATATACTTAAGTATCAAAAGTAAATGTAATTGCTAAAATGTACTTAAGTATCAAAAGTAAAAGTATAAATCATTTCAAATTCCTTATATTAAGCAAACCAGACGGCACGATTTTCTTGCTTTTTAAATTTACGGATAGCCAGGGGCACACTCCAACACTCAGACATAATTTACAAATGAAGCATTTGTATTTAGTGAATCCGCCAGATCAGGTAGTGTAACACCCTGGCTCTGGGACTCTATATGTTGAGCCAGGGTGTGTTCTTTCTATGTGTTATATTTCTATGTTGGGAGTTCTAGTTGTGTTTATTTCTATGTTGGCTAGAGTGACTCCCAATCAGAGGCAACGAGTGTCAGCTGGGGCTGGTTGTCTCTGATTGGGAGCCATATTTAAACTGTCTGTTTTCCCTTTGTGGTTGTGGGTTCTTGTTCTGTGTTGGTCTATGTTACCGAGGACGTTGTGAGTCGTTTGTTGTTTTTGTTTACTGTCCGTGTTTATCGCTAATGATAAATAAACATGTTCGTTCATCACGCTGCGCCTTGGTCCTCCTCTCTTAACGACGATCGTGACAGGTAGTAGGGATGACCAGGGATGTTCTCTTGATAAGTGTGTGAATTGGACCATTTTCCTGTCCTGCTAAGCATTCAAAATGTAATGAGTACTTTTGTGTGTCAGGGAAACTGTATGGAGTAAAAAGTACATTATTTTCTTTAGAAATGTAGTGAAGTAAAAGTTAAAAGTAGTCAAATATAAATAGTAAAGTACAGATACCAAAAAACCCCGACTTAAGTAGTACTTTAAAGTATTTTTACTTAAGTACTTTACACCACTGCCCTCGGTGCAAGCCTCGGGCTCCGAGAACTTCACCACACCTACTTCACCCTCATTGACTTCCATTTCTCCTCCTGTCTTCAGCTCACTTTGCTTACACTTTCTACCATTCTTTTTTAACAAACCATCTCCATTTTTTCTGCCATTTTTTACCGACTCAAGCTCACCCTCTTCCTCCCCCTCTCTCTTAGACCTCCTCTGCCTCTCTTTTTCCCTCCATTCCTCCTCCATATTCCAAGTATATGTCGCCTTATGATAATACTGCACTTCTCCTGACATACATCTTGTTCTTGCATTCTCAAGGGACGCCATTTAACCTGCTGTCACAATCTCCATACAATGAGCACGAACCCCTCGGGATGTAGCGTTCAACAGTACATTCCACTTGTAAAAAAGCTGCTTCTTCTTGATGTTCTTCTACATTGAAAAGATGGTGCCGGAGACGATCGCTGCCGTTTTACGGCCCCCTAACCAATTGTGCTATTATGTGTGTTTTATCGCATTATTTGTAATTGATTCTGTACATAATGTTTCTGCTACCGTCTCTTATGACCAAAAATAGTTTCTGGATATCAGGACATCGATTACTCACCTCGTATTGGACGAATATTTTTTCTACCACGTGACAAGTGGTACCGGAGCGCCAAGTCTAGGTCCAAAAGGCTTCTTAACAGCTTCTATCCCCAAGCCATAAGACTCCTGAACAGCTAATCATGGCTACCCGGACTATTTGCATTGTCCCCCCCACCCCACCCCCTCTTTTACGCTGCTGCTACGCTCTGTTTATTATCTATGCATAGTCACTTTAACTCTACCCACATGTACATATTACCTCAATTACCTCGACTAACCTGTGTCCCCGCACATTGACTCTGTACCGGTACCACCTGTATATAGCCTCCCTACTGTTATTTTATATTACTGCTGCTCTTTAATTTTTTACTTATCTATTTTTTACTTAACACTTATTTTTCTTAAAATTGCATTGTTGGTTAAGGGCTTGTAAGTAAGCATTTCACTGTAATGTCTACACCTGTTGTATTTGGCGCATGTGGCCACAACGCTTTTCCTATTTTTTATTTAAAAAATTTAGCCCCCTTTTTCTCCCAATTTCAATTACGATCTTGTCTCATCGCTGCAACTCCCCTCGGGAGAGGCGAAGGTCGAGTCATGCGTCCTCTGAAACATGACCCGCCAAACCGCGCTGCTTAACACCTGCCGTTTAACCCGGAAGCCAGCTGCACCAATGTGTCGGAGGAAACACAGTTCAACTGACAACTGACAACCGAAGTCAGCCTGCAGGTGCCCTGCCCACCACAAGGACTCGCTAGAGCGCGATGAGCCAAGTAAAACCCCCCCGGCCAAACCCTCCGCTAACCCGGACGACGCTGGGCCAATTGTGCGCCGCACTATGGGACTCCCGTTCACGGCCGGTTGTGACACAGCCTGGGATCAAACCCGGGTCTGTAGTGAAGCCTCAAGCATTGCGATGCAGTGCCTAACACGCTGCGCCACTCGGAAGGCCCCGCAACGCTTTTCCATTTTAAACAAGCGCGCTCTTTCAACTACCGTCCACCGTCTCCTGAAAATAAATCTTTGCTGTTGGGACAGCTTTATTTGGGCCCTAACAGTTTGTGGGCACCGTTTGTCACCGTTATAGCGCACTTAATGTAATGTTTAGTGTTGTGTTGTGTTGTTTAGTGGCTTTACTAGCATGCATCTACAAAAAACAATGGAGTTTACCACCAAGATTTACATGCTAAAATCTCCACTGTGGGAGGGAGGCACACACACGCAGGAGGCAGGCATCATACCATACCAATCAATACACACACCACCAGTCCAGCAGCAGTCTAATGAATACTTCTCTTAATCAACGTTATTTGGGATGCGGCCATTAACTTATGCAGCATCCCAAATGGCACCCTATTCCCCTTCTCTCGCTCCCTCCTTTAGTTTTTGACAAACCCTTTACATAGTCCCGGGGGGCATCCTCCTCTTCATTCACCTCCTCTTTAGCTGTGAAATACATTCCATCACTGTTAAATTCCAAAACCAACTGGCAGGGGAGTCAGATTCCTAGTGTGCAATTCTGGTCTTCGCAAAGCGACTTACAGTAGAAGGCTATATTCGTATTAAGTAGACCAGTGTTTTATCTTTGATACTACGTCACTGTTGACATGACAACATCGAATGAGAACCTAAACACATCAGTGTGGATGGAGCAATCTATTGGATGAAAGCAATCAACGTTGGTAACTTTCTGGCTACAAGAGAATTTACCCTAACACAGACAGGCTTAATATCCAATATAGAGTATTGATTTCTATCATACGTCTGTCATAAGTCTCACACCCTGAAGGCCAAGCCCATATCTTCTAGCCTGTAGCTAGTCTATTAAGAATATCTAGTGGGCTCTCCTGGGCTCCCATAGTAACTAAGTGGATGTCAGTCTTGCTAATCACGAATGTTCTACTGAATCTGTCAAAGAAAAAGTCAGTGAAATAAATATTTCAAGTCCCACCTTCTCAGTAAAAGCTATCAGTATTAATATATTCGCCACAAGGAAATTCAAAAAACTGCTGGGCCATTTAGCAGGGACTTCTACCTGATTTAACCTTCCCTTTGGTAAATAACAGTATAACAGTATAATGGATTTTATGCATAAAATGTAAGTAATTTAATTTGCCATGGATCCAAGCTCCTGCCAAGTAAATGCTTCATAAACTCGGCTGTGGAAAATGCTGGCCTGTGGGTACAGAGCCCCTTACTACAATGATATAGATAGCTTAAAAAATATGAGAAGCTGTCTCTTTATTGTTGCTGTGTGTGTAATGAATAGTATCCCTCTTAAAATATGAAAGAAAATATATCTTATATATGTTAGAAACAAAGGTTTTCATAGGCTATATGATTTCCTATAGCCTACACTCACCAACATTGTTCTTTTCCAAAGGCATTTCTCTGATGGCCAATGGAACAGCAGATGGGCTTACCAAAAAGACCCAATAATATCTATGTGTCGACCTTTATAAGGTCAACAAAGCTCCCACGCAGGTGATTGGAGTGTCCCACAGGTAATTTGTTACAGATTAAATGATGACAGGAGAGAGAATGAGAGAAATTGATATAGGGATGCAAGCCCTTGCTCATAGGACCGGCCTCACTACACCAACAACAGCTCACAGACCTTCAATTTACAATACATACATAGACAATACAAAGTAATTACCAATTCATAGTACCAGCCAGTTTAGCAATTTTATTTGAGTAAAGTGCCAGTGTCTCCATTGCTGCTGGTTGACCTGTTTGGGGGGCAGTCAGCCGATGACTGCTGACATAGTGAACTAATGACAGCGGTGTACACAGACGGGGATGGTGGACTTAACTATCGGTGCATGTAATCACTATATGAACTCTCAAAGAAGAACAACACCCAATAATAACAATAGGGGTGGATTCAAATATCCTGTTGGAAAGCTAAATGGCCTCTTTTTCTCCCCTCATCCCATCCTCCCAGGCACTCTATCCACTTTCTACTCATGGTGTGTGTGTGTTTATTTTCCAGTTTCCTCTATAGACCATAACCATATATCATTGGGGCACTTCTCTGCAGATGCATTAGCCAGATTATACATCACATCTCTCCAGGAGGAGGGAGGGAAAAGGAGTATTGCAGGCCAGGGCATTTAGACTGACTGTGGGAGTAAACAATGGAGGCATGAATGCCTCCTCAATGCAGGTATTCTGGGAATAGGTGGGCTTTGGCTGAGAAAAACAACATAGAGGAGAGATTATATGCAGACGGAGAGGTCATTGGCACTAGGGTAGCATAGATCAAATGAAAAATGGAATAGACAAATAGACTACATAATGGTGAGACCCATTAATAGGAAATAGGGTTTGTTGAAAGAGTACACATGTGCAATGGTTGTATGTTTATTCATAAGGGGAGAAACATTAAAACCAAATACCTGTGCACACAATTTCACTAACAATTACTACATCATAATACACAGTCCTGATCACCATTTGAGACAGAACTATAAAATACTTACATTGGAAAGGCCACAAACCTACCCAATGCAATGCAATGATTCTGTTCTCTTATAGGCCTACTTACTGCCATCTAGTGTCATTTATGAATTAACATCAGTGCAGAGAATCTTTGAATTAGTCTAGCAATTCTTTCACAGGTTACCACCATTAGTTTTTTATGACTGAAATAGGGAAAATATTTCAATATCCTAACCTAAACTCAATTACAATGATAAAGGTCCCTGGTTTAGGCCATAACCTTATATTTTCTAAAAGACTTTAATAATAAATAATAATAGATGTATTTTATATAGCACTTTTCATTACAAGTAGAATCTCAAAGTCGCTTTAAAAACAAAATAAACAAAAACAATTTAACAACACAAATGTAGGGATCTGGCAGTTATTGGGTGATGGTGTTGCACAGCTTTAAATAATAAGCAGTTGAGAAAGGTAGTATCTTGAGAGGAGGGAGCATAGATGGTACAGCCAGGCAGAGAGGTAGAGACATCTGACAGACAGGCACCGGAGCTCATCGGGTACCTCGTTGTCTTCGTTAGTCACAGCAGCTCCTCCGTAGGTAGGCTGGATCGTCAACTACTGAAATGTAGCACCCACCTGGGTAATGCTTCAGTGACTGTAAAAGCGCCAGTACACCTCAGCAATGGTCCAGAAAAGCCCCCTAAGAAGCAATCCTCTGCATCCCCTCATCACAGTCCACTTCCCTCTAGAAACTGTAGCAGGGGGGCAAAAAGCAGATGCTGTTGATCTGGTGTTGCTGCATCATTCAAATCATAATTAGCAAGCTAGCTAGCTAGCCAACCCAAATATAAACAGACTTGCCACAATCACTCCTGCAATTGTGTGGGTCACAACCAGATATTTCAGTTCATCTATCAACAAAAGTTTATAAAAAAAATGCAACAAAAAAGAAACACTTAAAAACACTTCATAATTACAATAGGTCTATTTACTGAGCTCTCTGCCTAGGTTACCTCACAGTGCCATTTACTGACTTTATTGTCCCCTTGGGGGTAATTTATTGCAGTACCATGTAGATGTTTTAAAATTGTATTATTATTTTTTTACTAGGCCAGGCAGTAAAAAAAACCTTACCTGTTCTGTTTAAAGGGTGAATTAGCTCTAGAATAAGGTGCCATTAAGGACACATCCTCTGGAATATAGTGCCAATTGGGACATAACCTTAGTCTAATATTTTAATTAGAGAAAGAGGACTCTGCACCGCAGGTGGTCACCCACTCCGGAGATAAAACACCAGAGAAAATATGTACTACTTCTAAAAATCCACCTTTCCAGAAATAAGTCTCTCACTGTTGCCGCTTGCTACAGACCCCCCTCAGCCCCCAGCTGTGTCCTGGACACCATATGTGAATTGATTGCCCCCCATTTATCCTCAGAGTTTGTACTGCTTGGTGACCTAAATTGGGATATGCTTAATACCCCAGCCATCCTACAATCCAAGCTAGATGCCCTCAACCTCACGCAAATTATCAACGAACCTACCAGGTACAACCCTAAATCCGTAAACATGGGTACCCTCATAGATATCATCCTGACTAACATACCCTCTAAATACACCTCAGCTGTCTTCAACCAGGATCTCAGCGATCACTGCCTTATTGCCTGCGTGCGTAACGGGTCCGCGGTCAAACGACCACCCCTCATCACTGTCAAACGCTCCCTAAAACACTTTAGCGAGCAGGCCTTCCTAATTGACCTGGCCCAGGTATCCTGGATGGATATAGATCTCATTCCGTCAGTAGAGGATGCCTGGTTGTTCCTTAAAAGTAATTTCCTCTCAATCTTAAATAAACATGCCCCATTCAAATAATACAGAACTAAGAACCGATATAGCCCCTGGTTCTCCTCAGACTTGACTGCCCTTGACCAGCACAAAAACATCCTGTGGCGTACAGCATTAGCATCAAATAGCCCCCGCGATATGCAACTTTTCAGGGAAGTTAGGAACCAATATACACAAGCAGTCAGGAAAGTAAAGGCTAACTTTTTCAAACAGAAATTTGCATCCTGTAGCACTAACTCCAAAAAGTTTTGGGACACTGTAAAGTCCATGGAGAATAAGAGCACTTCCTCCCAGCTGCCCACTGCACTGAGGCTAGGAAACACTATCACCACCGATAAATCTACAATAATCGAGAATTTCAACAAGCATTTTGCTACAGCTGGCCATGCTTTCCATCTGGCTACCACTAACCCGGCCACCAACTCTGCACCCTCTGCTGCAACTTGCCCATGCCCCCCCCCGCTTCTCCTTCACACAAATTCAGACAGCTGATGTTTTGAAAGCGCTGCAAAATCTGGACCCCTACAAATCAGCTGGGCTAGACAATCTGGACCCTTTCTTTCTAAAACTAGCCGCCGAAATTGTCGCAACCCCTATTACTAGTCTGTTCAACCTCTCTTTCATAACATCTGAGATCCCCAGAGATTGGAAAGCTGCCGCGGTCATCCCCCTCTTCAAAGGGGGTGACACTCTAGATCCAAACTGCTACAGACCTATATCCATCCTGCCCTGCCTTTCGAAAGTATTTGAAAGCCAAGTTAACAAACAGATCACCGACCATTTCGAATACCACCGTACCTTCTCCGCTATGCAATCCGGTTTCCGAGCTGGTCACGGGTGCACTTCAGCCACGCTCAAGGTCCTAAACGATATTATAACCGCGATTGATAATAGACAGTACTGTGCAGCCGTCTTCATCGACCTGGCCAAGGCTTTCGACTCTGTCAACCACCGCATTCTTATTGGCAGACTAAATAGCCTTGGTTTCTCAAATGACTGCCTCGCCTGGTTCACCAACTACTTCTCAGATAGAGTTCAGTGTGTCAAATCGGAGGGCCTGTTGTCTGGACCTATGGCAGTCTCTATGGGGGTGCCACAGGGTTCAATTCTTGGGCCGACACTTTTCTCCGTGTATATCAATGATGTCGCTCTTGCTGCTGGTGACTCTCAGATCCACCTCTACGCAGACGACACCATTTTGTATACATCTGGCCCTTCATTGGACACTGTGTTAACAAACCTCCAAACGAGCTTCAATGCCATACAACAATCCTTCAGTAGCCTCCAACTGCTCTTAAACACTAGTAAAACTAAATGCATGCTTTTCAATCGAACGCTGCTGGCACCCGCCCACCCGACTAGAATCACCACTCTCGACGGGTCTGACCTAGAGTATGTGGACAACTACAAATACCTAGGTGTCTGGTTAGACTGTAAACTCAACTTCCAGACTCACATAAAGAATCTCCAATCCAAAGTTAAATCTAGAATCGGCTTCCTATTTCACAACAAAGCCTCCTTCACTCATGCTGCCAAACATGCCCTCGTAAAACTGACTATCCTACCGATCCTTGACTTCGGCGATGTCATTTACAAAATAGCCTCCAACACTCTACTCAGCAAATTGGATGTAGTCTATCACAGTGCCATCCGTTTTGTCTCCAAAGCCCCATACACTACCCACCACTGTGACCTGTACGCCTTATCTTAGCTCATTGGTCACCATAGCAGCACCCACCCGTAGTCTGCGCTCCAGCAGGTATATCTCACTGGTCATTCCCAAAGCCAACACCTCCTTTGGCCGCCATTCCTTCCAGTTCTCTGCTGCCAATGACTGGAACGAATTGCAAAAATCTCTGAAGCTGGAGACTCTTATCTCCCTCAATAACTTTAAGCATCAGTTGTCAGAGCACCTTACCGATCACTGCACCTGTACACAGCCCATCTGAAATTAGCCCACCCAACTACCTCATCCCTATATTGTTATTTATTTTGCTCTTTTGCACCCCAGTATCTCTATTTGCACATAATATCTTGCACATCTAGCATTCCAGTGTTAATACTATTGTAATTATTCTGCACTATAGCCTATTTATTGCCTTACCTCCATAACTTGCTACATTTGCACACACTGTATATATATTTTCTGTTGTATTTTTGACTTTATGTTTTTTACCCCATATGTAACTCTGTGTTGTTTTTATTGCACTGCTTTGCTTTATCTTGGCCAGGTCGCAGTTGTAAATGAGAACCTGTTCTCAACTGGCTTACCTGGTTAAATAAAGGTGAAATAAAAAAAAAAAAAAAATGTAATGGTAGCAATGTGACCTCAAAAAGTTTTTCATCACTACGGTTGAGCACCTCGGTAACACTCACTCAGCCCCTCCCCCCAACCCCCAAAATGTAAACGATTGTCATCTTCTCAGCCCAAAATGTAGTTATGGGCGGAGCTACCTCAATCCGAGTCGAGTGTTTAATTCTTCATTCAACATGGTAATGCACACTGTCGTTACGTAAACCCTTCGGCGCACATTTTCAAATCTGTTCAGCAACAAAAGTGCATCCGTACAAAGCAAAACACGCTGTTTTCATTTTAATTTAGCTAGCTATAAAGAAACAGTTCACTGTTCCAGAAGCTTTGGCTATAATCGAGGTAATGTACGAATTCAATCTAGTTCCAGCTTTTGTTTTCAACCAGCAACGTTAGCTAGCTAAAAAGAAATCTGGGGATGGCAAATTAGCTAACGTTAGTTAACCTTAACTAACTAACTTTAGCTCGGTAGTGTATTGATATCAGATATAGCTAACTACAGACAGTAGCAAGTTAGCTATCTAATCCAGTCATGTTTTTAGCTAGCTAAAAGGTTAGTTAGCTAGGTAGTATCACTGCTAACAACAATCACAAACGATACCTTCCTGTATCTAACTTGGGCTAGCTAGGTTTTGCTTGTCAGCCCGTGCTAACTAACGTTACTTTGTTTTCTCTCTGTTTGCCTATTTTTGTTCTTTATCCTCGCCATTGGGTTCCATTTTTCCCCGTTTCAAACTTGCACAATACCAAATGTTTTAAGAAATCTAGTGTGAGACAAGATCTCTCGGCTATGCTTATTCTATGTGTAATGGAGTTAAGAACGTACCATAAACTCATGCCACAGCTAGCTTGAAATGTCGCAGATGGAGTTATCGAATTATATATTTTCCCATAGCTCAAACGGTTGGTACGTTGTCAAGGAGGGCGGTCACGTGTGCTAGCCAGGTATAGGTTCTGAGTTCGAGCTCAGTGCGAGCCGAATCACGAGGAACCGGTACTTACTAAGAAAGCAGCGTGGCGTCCTTAACATAGGCAAACATGAACATACAAATGTCTTACACGAGACCATTGTGGGCCTAAATAATTACCCCAACATTTTAGTTTAAGCACTTGCCACTAGTACAGGTCACATTTATCAAGGATTTCTCATTATATTTCAGCAAGGTTTAACATTTTTTTACTCAAAGTTTTATTTGATTTTTATTTACTGCCCTGAGAATTTGTCCTTCCAAATGTTTTCTCATAAACCTCAAATTGTACTGTAGTGTAACTATGGGGGGGTTTGAGAAAGGAAATGTACTGCCCTATTATCAAGAGTGTCAACAGGATGTACAGTGAATGGGCCATCAATTTATTATTAGTATATCCTTTTGCCTAGGCTGGTCGATTGGCTCTATCTACAACTGTTTATTATGAGAGGTGAACGCTAGAACTTTAAAAGATAAACACCTTTTCATATTTAGTCAAGACTATGCTTGAGATGGATCATTGTTGAAGTGGCGCAGTAGTCTAAGGCACTGCATCGCAGTGCTAGCTGTGCCACTAGAGATCCTGGTTCGAGTTCAGGCTCTGTCGCAGCCGGCCGCGACCGGGAGACCCATGGGCGGCGCACAATTGGTCCAGCGTTGTCCAAGGTAGGGGAGGGTTTGGCCGGCAGGGATGTGGGTTCGTTTGAATGAAGAAAAAAAAATATATATGTATGCATTCACTTAACTGTAAGTCGCTCTGGATAAGAGCGTCTTCTAAATGACTAAAATGTAAATGTACATGTGGCCAACAACAAAACCGTTGTTAACTTATGATTGCTTTGAAAAAGATCAAGCCTACTTTGCTTTGTTAACGTTAGCTAGCAAGGCTCATATGATAAAATATCCAACAGCTACCTACCTACAGTATAACTTGTTTAACCCTCCCGTTGTCCTAGGGTCAAAATGACCCGCCACTGTGTTGAACCAACTTTATTTAATTTTTATATTTTTGGGATCATTTGTGAGAAGGAGGCAGTGAGACTTTAAAGAAAGTATCACTGCCTCCTCACAAATGATCCAAAAAATATAAAAATTAAATAAAGTTGGTTCAACACAGTGGCGGGTCATTTTGACCCTAGGACAACGGGAGGGTTAAATAAATGCAACTTCAGTTCAGGAAGCAGAGAGGAATAAAAAACATAATGTGCATCTATGTGTCCCTCAGGCAGTAACGATGAACTCATCGTCCTCACCACTTTCCCGAGTGCGTCAGTGGGCCTCGCCGTCCCTGAAGCACAAGGGCGCCTCTCCTGCCGCGAGCAAAACCCCGCTCCTCGCATCTTTCGAGGGAAACGATGATGAGCTAGAGCGGCGTCAGAGGCGCAGATCCCGGGTCATTGACCTGCAAGCTGCCGCTGACTCCTCATTTAATGAATCTGCCTCTCATAGGTAGGCCAAGCCCTCTCTTTGCCAGTAATCTCCTCTACTACATCTTGACAGGTGTTCTATTGATTTAGACCTTCGTAAGAGACAATCCTTGTGTTTGTGTTCAGCAACACGGGGACCCCTGCTGCTGTGCCTAAGCTGTCAAATGCACAGATCTCAGAGCATTACTCCACCTGCATCAAGCTCTCCACTGAAAATGTAAGCGGCATGTGCATGCATACACTATCATTAACAGGCACTTTTCTAAGAGGGGCAGAATACATGTGAAGGAAATGTTGATGCGGTTCCTCATCATTGCTTATGGCATCAATCCCTGGTCCTATCACACCTAGAGTACTGTCCAGTTATATGGTCATCTGCAGCAAATAAAGATATAAAAAAGCTCAAAATCGCTCAAAACAGGGCTGCCAGATTAGCTATTCATTGCTCTATCCTTTTGAATATTATCCAAATGCATCAGAATCTCTCATGGCTATTTGAAAAATCTCAAATATATTTTTATTTGTTTAACACTTTTTTGGTTATTACATGATTCCATATGTGTTATTTCATAGTTTTGATGTCTTCACTATTATTCTACAATGTAAAGAAAATAGTAAAAATAAAGAAAAACCCATGATTGAGTAGGTGTTTCCAAACCTTTGACTGGTACTGTAAGTTTTCACACCCCTGAGTCAGTACATGTTAGAATAATCAGCAATTACAGCTGTGAGTCTTTCTGGATGAGTCACTAAGAACTTTGCACACCTGGATTGCACAATATTCTTTTAAAAATTATTCCAGCTCTGTTCCTCTAGGATATTGCCTGTGCTTAGTACTTCTGTTTCTTTTTATCCTAAAAAACTGCAGACACCACCATGCTTGAAAATATGAAGAGTGGTACTCAGTGACGTGTTGTGTTCGAGTTGCCCATAACATAACGCTTTATATTCAGGACATAAAGATAATTTCTTTGCCACTTTTTTTGCAGTTTAACTTTAGCGCCGTGTTTCAAACAGGATGCATGTTTTGGAATATTTTTTATTCGGTACAGGCTTCCTTCTTTTCACTTTGTCAATTAGGTTAGTATTGCGGAGTAACTACAATGTTGTTGATCCATCCTCAGTTTTCTCCTATCACAGCCATTAAACTATGTAACTGTTTTAAAGTCACTATTGGCCTCATGGTGAAATCCCTGAGCGGTTTCCTTCCTCTGAGTTAGGAAGGACGTCTGTGTCTTTGTAGTGATTGGGTGTATTGATACACCATCCAAAGTGTAATTAATAACTTCACCATGCTCAAAGGGATATTCAATGTCTGCTTTTTTTAACTAATCTTCCAATAGGTGCCCCTCTTTGCGAGGCATTGGAAACCTCCCTGGTCTTTGTGGTTGAATCTGTGTTTGAAATTCACTGCTCGGTTGAGGGACCTTACATTTATCTGTGTGTGTGGGGTACAGAGATTGAGGTAGTCATTCAAAAATCATGTTAAACACTATTATTGTCCATGCAACTTATCATGTGACTGGTTAAGCAAATTCTTACTCCTGAACTTATTTTGGCATGCCATAACAAAGGGGTTGAATACTTATTAACTCAAGAAATTTAAGCTTTAATGTTTTTATTAATTAGTAAAAATAAAAACATAATTCCACTTTGATATTATGGGGTATTGTCTGTAGGCCAGTGACACACAATCTCAATTTAATCCATTTTAAATACAGGCTGTAACAGAACAAAATGTGGGAAAAGTCAAGGGGTGTGAATACTTTCTGAAGGTACTGTCTCCAACCATGCAAGTTATTGGAAACTGGTGCCTCAGATTCACAAAGCCTTGTCCTATTTTTGTAGAAAATTACCACCAAAAATGCCTTTGGTCTCCACCTGATTGACTACATGGCTGACATCCTCAAACAGAAGGATTCTGAGCTCACAAATTTCAAGGTATGGCTTTATACATATTAATGATTCCTTTATTGTAGTTTCTGTTTCTTATGTCTCTTTAAATTTCCTCATCACAAAAGACACACTTCAGATTTGCGCTACTTAATAGTTTTTTAAATTTTTTATTTAACCTTTATTTAACCAGGTAAGCCAGTTGAGAACAAGTTCTCATTTACAACTGCGACCTGACCAAGATAAAGCAAAGCAGTGCGATAAAAACAACAACACAGAGTTACATATGGGGTAAAAAAAACATAAAGTCAAAAAATACAACAGAAAATATATATACAGTGTGTGCAAATGTAGCAAGTTATGGAGGTAAGGCAATAAATAGGCTATAGTGCAAAATAATTATAATTAGTATTAACACTGGAATGCTAGATGTGCAAGAGATGATGTGCAAATAGAGATACTGGGGTGCAAAAGAGCAAAATAAATAACAATATAGGGATGAGGTAGTTGGGTGGGCTAATTTCAGATGGGCTGTGTACATGTGCAGTGATCGGTAAGGTGCTCTGACAACTGATGCTTAAAGTTAGTGAGGGAGATAAGAGTCTCCAGCTTCAGAGATTTTTGCAATTCGTTCCAGTCATTGGCAGCAGAGAACTGGAAGGAATGGCGGCCAAAGGAGGTGTTGGCTTTGGGAATGACCAGTGAGATATACCTGCTGGAGCGCAGACTACGGGTGGGTGCTGCTATGGTGACCAATGAGCTAAGATAAGGCGAGGATTTGCCTAGCAGTGATTTATAGATGGCCTGGAGCCAGTGGGTTTGACGACGAACATGTAGTGAGGACCAGCCAACAAGAGCGTACAGGTCACAGTGGTGGGTAGCGTATGGGGCTTTGGAGACAAAACGGTTGGCACTGTGATAGACTACATCCAATTTGCTGAGTAGAGTGTTGGAGGCTATTTTGTAAATGACATCGCCGAAGTCAAGGATCGGTAGGATAGTCAGTTTTACGAGGGCATGTTTGGCAGCATGAGTGAAGGAGGCTTTGTTGCGAAATAGGAAGCCGATTTAACTTTGGATTGGAGATTCTTAATGTGAGTCTGGAAGGAGAGTTTACAGTCTAACCAGACACCTAGGTATTTGTAGTTGTCCACATACTCTAGGTCAGACCCGTCGAGAGTGGTGATTCTAGTCGGGTGGGCGGGTGCCAGCAGCGTTCGATTGAAGAGCATGCATTTAGTTTTACTAGTGTTTAAGAGCAGTTGGAGGCTACTGAAGGAGTGTTGTATGGCATTGAAGCTCGTTTGGAGGTTTGTTAACACAGTGTCCAATGAAGGGCCAGATGTATACAAGATGGTGTCGTCTGCGTAGAGGTGGATCCGAGAGTCACCAGCAGCAAGAGCGACATCATTGATATACACGGAGAAAAGAGTCGGCCCAATAATTGAACCCTGTGGCACCCCCATAGAGACTGCCATAGGTCCAGACAACAGGCTAGTTTTAGATAGAAAGGGTCCAGATTGTCTAGCCCAGCTGATTTGTAGGGGTCCAGATTTTGCAGCTCTTTCTGAACATCAGCTGTCTGAATTTGTGTGAAGGAGAAGCGGGGGGGGAGCATGGGCAAGTTGCAGCGGAGGGTGCAGAGTTGGTGGCCGGGGTAGTGGTAGCCAGGTGGAAAGCATGGCCAGCCGTAGCAAAATGCTTGTTGAAATTCTCGATTATTGTAGATTTATCGGTGGTGATAGTGTTTCCTAGCCTCAGTGCAGTGGGCAGCTGGGAGGAAGTGCTCTTATTCTCCATGGACTTTACAGTGTCCCAAAACCTTTTGGAGTTAGTGCTACAGGATGCACATTTATGTTTGAAAAAGTTAGCCTTTGCTTTCCTGACTGCTTGTGTATATTGGTTCCTAACTTCCCTGAAAAGTTGCATATCGCGGGGGCTATTTGATGCTAATGCAGTACGCCACAGGATGTTTTTGTGCTGGTCAAGGGCAGTCAAGTCTGAGGAGAACCAGGGGCTATATCTGTTCTTAGTTCTGTATTTTTTTGAAGAGATTAAAGTATAATCTACTAATGAAGAAGTTTGTAGCCCAACCACTTAAGATATGCATTGTTTTTATAGGCTTATTCCTAACTAATGGAGTATATTGATGACAGACTGGTCATTTCACTTTACGGGCCTAGCGTCTGTTGGCTGTATGAGAAAGTGACCATCTAATAATGTGTCTTTCTCTGTCCCTGCCAAGGTGGCAGCGGGTACCTTGGACGCCAGCACCAAGATATACGCAGTCCGAGTGGATGCTGTCCATGCTGATGCCTACAGAGTACTGGGAGGACTGGGTGCTGAGACCAAGCCTGGGGAAGGTGAGAGCCTCTTAACTATAACGTCAGTACACTGTCTGTGTGTCCCAAATGGAAAACGATTCCCTTTATAGTGCACTACATTTGACCATGGTCCATAGGGTAGTGCACTATATAGGGAATATGGTGCCATACTGTGACTTGCTCTGTCATAAAAAAATAGACTGTTGTCAATAAAGGATCATCAGGCTCTGACCCTTTCCTGTGTGTGTGTGTGTGTAGAGCATGGAGCAGGCGATGGGGGAGAGATGGAGGAGGGGGCTACAGGAGAGCTGGCTGCCAAGCAGGTGGTGAAGAAGAAGAGGCCTCCCAAGAAGACTGTGGAGCAGAACCTAAGCAACATCAACAGCTCTGAGGCAGAGAGGAAGTGTGAGGTAAGTGATGGTTTTCCTGCTCCAGGAATAGCCTGAGGTAAAGGACCAGGCTATGCCTGTGTGGTTTGTTGTGGAGTCACCTGGAAATCTTTGAGACTATAGATGGAATTGGTGAGGAAAGCCTGAGGACTTATTATCAAATTTACTGAGAGTATGGATCCAGACAGGATTGTGAAAGTTCCTATAACGCTCACACATGGTAAGCTCATTATCATCCCACCCCTCCAACTCCAGGTGGACCCCATGTTCCAGCGCATGGCGTCGTCCTTCGATGAGAGCAGCACAGCAGGCGTCTTCCTGTCAGTGCTGTTCAGTGAAGACAGTCGATGTGAGCTGCTCTTCCCCTCCCACATGACCCTGCTGCACTCCACACCCTCCTGCTCCCAGTCTCCTCCGCAGCGCGTCCCTGCGCCGCCCTTCACAGGTAACACTGACCGCATCATGTCAGCATCACACTTTGATCTGGGGACATATGTAGCAAGCACCTCAGAGTAGAAGTTCTGATTTAGGATCAGTTTTGCCTTTTAGATAACAATGTATAAGGTTATATGACCAATGGGAGCCTGATCCAAGATCAGCACTCCTACTTAGTGCTTAATTTGTAAATTGGGAGGTGCCTGAACAAAGTATGTCCGGGCTCTGAGGTACTGGAACGCATAAAAAAACAACCCCATTATAGTAAAGCATTGGATGCATTATCATTGCTTTTGCGTACTGGCATAGAGCAGTAGAGGTGATTTGCAGAAGTTGCACACATGGGGAAACATTTTGTAGCCTAGGGGTGAGAAAAATGTGGCCTTTTATAAACGCATTTCATGCAATTCTATATCATTTTAGATGACTGGAGACTTTAGCAGCATCTTTTTTAATACCTAACAAATTATCTGAATTTCAGGCTACTTTGACACTGACAAATGGAGATTCTGAGATCAATAAAGACGACCTCGCCTTGAATCCACCAATAGCCTCGGCATCGGTGTGTGGAGACACACATACAGTGCATTCGGAAAGTATTCAGACCCCTTGACATTTTCCACATTTTGTTACGTTTAGGGCTGTGGTGTCATGAAATTTCGTCAGCCGGTGATTGTCAAGCAAATAACTGCCGGTCTCGCGGTAATTGACCATTAATTAACATAAACACATTTAGCATCTCCTGGCTTCCACACATAGCCTACAAGCCACTGATGCAGACCTTTGGATCTACATTTTAAAAAGTCTAATAAATCCATGTAATATAGCCCACACCTTCACAATAAATCCATTATTTATTTTAGACAGGTCTGAAGAAACTTGATATGAAGAAAATTTAGTCTATTTCAGAAGAACATAATAGCATACTCTGAGTTGTCCTTATGTTAGGTCCTCATCTGGCTATGCCATATGGCTGTGGGCTACACTAGTTCATGTAGCAGACAAGATTTGCTTAGAATTCCGTGGCATTTTTTATATTATTTTATAGTATGAAGAATAAAATTGAACAAAGCTGAATAAAATAGAAAGGATATTTTCTCCAAACGATGAGGGAGTGCACACATGCGGCTATTCTGTGTTGAGGGGTTAACAAAGAAAGTGATTCTACTATACAAAATGAGAACCAAATTAAACACAATCCATACATGCTTTTTTTAAACGATTGGGGAAAAATAAAAACATATTATTTCCCATTTATTTAGTAGGCAGCTTCTGCCAACAGTTTATCAGTGTCCTGATGAGTCTCATCCTCTTCTTCTTTCCCTTCGTTCTCTGGGAAGTCACACACGGAGCTGCTCTCTTCTGTCTTCTCACCTGAAAGAAAGCAAAGGCAAAACGCTGAAGATCCATGTCATTACATCGTCATTGACTGATAATACCTCATTTATTCATGTTCATTATAAAATATTAAAATGTAAGTGACAAAAAGCCCTGTCTTTAAGAGTGGCCTCACCAGGTCAGTGTGTCTGCAGTTTTGTCTGATCAGATATTCCATCATCTCCACTGGCTTCTCCATGCCCCCCTGTTGTCTAATGCCCTGCCCGCATCCCTGGCACAGAAACTGCTGCGTCATACAATGGATGGAGCGCAAAACGTGCTGCACATGCCATTATGAAGCATACGAAAACAGTGCATTAGGCCTATTGTCAAATAAGAGATACACATAGGAGATACATGTTGTTTAATGCTTGTGTTGTCAGACACATTTTTATTGTATACCTTCAATCATTCATTCAGTAAATCAAACTCCTATATGCTTAATTTAGAGTTATTAATGTAACTTTAGTTGTTCTACAAACTTTGGGCTATATGTTTTGATTTTTAATACATTGTAAGGCTGCATGATGTCTCTAATGATGATTTGAAAAAAGTTGCATGAAAGGCATGAGCTCTGCTTTGTTTTTTACGGAGGCTGTACACACTTCATCTGTCTCTCATTCACAATTTGACAAGCACTTGATAATGCCTCAAATTTCCCATCCGCATCCCCTTTGTGTGGCCGGAATGCCCCCTAAAAGAATCCATGCCTTTTGCGGCAGGATTCACAGGCTACAAGTGAAGACAGACACATTTTACATTACATTTACATTTTAGTCATTTAGCAGACGCTCTTATCCAGAGCGACTTACAGGAGCAATTAGGGTTAAGTGCCTTGCTTAAGGGCACATCGACAGATTTTTCACCTAGTCGGCTCGGGGATTAGAACCAGCGACCTTTCGGTTACTGGCACAACGCTCTTACCCACTAAGCTACCTGCCGCCCTGGGATGCAACTGCACGCATCCTTATCCAATTCCGAGGTGCATATTGAAGATATTGGAAGAACTGTCCACATTTACTTTTTGTCAGCCAACAAGATGAGTAGGCCTAACGAACAGCAAAAGCACTAGCCTATGTCAATCTACTATCCCCCATAGTACAAAAGTTGACCTATTCTGTGCGAGAAATAAATATTCCAAACATAGTCTGGGACAGTTGTGGCATCCGTTAGATCCCAAATTACTACAACCACATCAAAAAGACTGTTTTACACAATGAGGCTGACGCCAACAGAACAGAACGTTTAGCTTAAAATGTTGATGAACTATTAGGCTATTTCTTCACATTATAAGCGCAGCAATGCGCACACGGCAGTAAGCTATAAGCGTGAATGTTCCATTAGCGAGAAAACACCATTATGACCGCAAATGCAATTATGCATGTATTGCTTTTATTATAAAGGTGCAGTTTTATGGTGACAATTATCTTCCCCAAACTTGAAACTCACGCGCTGCTTACGTATGCCAGTTAGGCTCTACACCCCTTGTAAAGCGGATACATGTGCTTAATTTTAAGAAGTTATTTGGCCACTTTAGTTGTGATACAAACCTTATCAAAACATATAGGCCTATGGGCTAGGCTACATGAGGTGTGCGACTATGATTAGAAAAAGTTGCAAAAAAAGGCTTTGTTTCTTGCCTTACGCTGGGCATCATTCACAAGTGACAATATATAATTCACAAGTGATAGGCTAATATTGTCACCCATTAGTCTATTCTTGATTTAATCTTTACTTATACTAAATAATATACACTACTGTTCAAAAGTTTGGCGTCACTTAGAAATGTCCTTGTTTTCGAAAGAAAAGCTATTTTTTTGTCCATTAAAATAACATCAAATTGATCAGAAATACAGTGTAGACATTGTTAGTGTTGTAAATGGCTATTGTAGCTGGAAACGGCTGATTTTTAATGGAATATCTACATAGGCGTACAGAGGCCTATTATCAGCAACCATCAGTCCTGTGTTCCAATGGCACGTTGTGTTTGCTAATCCAAGTTTATCATTTTAAAAGGCTAATTGATCATTAGAAAACCCTTTTGCAATTATGTTAGCACTGCTGAAAACTGTTGTGCTGATTTAAAGAAGCAATAAAACTGGCCTTCTTGAGACTAGTTGAGTATCTGGAGCATCAGCAATTGTGGGTTCGATTACAGGCTCAAAATGGCCAGAAACAAATAACTTTCTTCTGAAACGCGTCAGTCTATTCATGTTCTGAGAAATGAAGGCTATTCCATGCGAGAAATTGCCAAGAAACTGAAGATCTCGTACAACGCTGTGTACTACTCCCTTCACAGAACAGCGCTAACTGGCTCTAACCAGAATAGAAAGAGGAGTGTGAGGCCCCGGTGCACAACTGAGCAAGAGGACAAATACATTAGTGTCTAGTTTGAGAAACAGGCGCCTCACGGGTCCTCAACTGGCAGCTTCATTAAATAGTACCCGCAAAACACCAGTCTCAACGTCAACAGTGAAAAGGCGACTCCGGGATGCTGACCTTCAAGGCAGGGTTGCAAAGAAAAAGTCAGATCTCAGACTGGCCAATCAAAATAAAAGATTAAAATGGCCAGTCTGAGATATGGGCCTCTGTACGCCTATGTAGATATTCCATTAAAAATTGTCAGTTTCCAGCTACAATTGCTTTCCTTTTGAAAACAAAGACATTTCTGAGTGACCCCAAACTTTTGAACGGTAGTGTATGTGTGAAATTTGTTTTGATTTAGAATGGACCATTATCATGCATCGAAACAGGGGCAGGGAAAAAAATACATGTAATCGATGCACTTAAATAGCTTTTCCCGTGGTTCATTTTTTAATGCCAGCCAGGTAGGCTATACTCCGGTTGTAAAGAGAAGCAATGTGCTTAATATTAGGAAAGTTGAGAAATAAATATAGTAGGCCTAGCCTATAGAAAGCTGATGGGAATCTCCTCTTTTAGAGGCCACAACTCTGTTTTCTCACACAATTGCATAGCCTATAGAAATGCTGCGCAACATGAGCTCATGGGCTCTCATGAAGTGTTTGATTAGATTTGCATTGATGTCAGAGTGATTAGAGGTACAATCGAGTGCTGAGTACCAGGCAGTTAGCAAGTTTGGTAAGCTACTAATGACCATCAGAGCTTGGAGAAGACTAATTACCGTGACTAAATGGTCATGTGGAATTTGACTGAATCATGACTCGTGACCGCCGGTGTGGCGGTAATACAGTCACCGTAATAGCCCTAGTTACATTACATCCTTATTCTAAAATGGATAAAATTATGTTTTCCCTCAATCTACACACAATAGCCCATAATGACAAAGCAAAAACAGGTTTTTAGAAATAAAAAACAGAAAACCTTATTTACATAAGTATTCAGACCCTTTGCTATGAGACTCAAAATTGAGCTCAGGTGCATCCTGTTTCCATTGATCATCCTTGAGATGTTTCTACAACTTCATTGGTGTCCACCTGTAGTAAATTCAATTGATTGGACATGATTTGGAAAGGCACACACCTGTCTACATAAGGTCCCACAATTGACAGTGCATGTCAAAGCAAACACCAAGCCATGAGGTCGAAGGAATTGTCCGTAGAGCTCCAAGACAGGATTGTGTCGAGGCACAGATCTGGAGAAGGGTACCTAAACATTTCTGCAGCATTGAAGATAAATAATAATAATATGCCATTTAGCAGACGCTTTTATCCAAAGCGACTTACATTTTCCATGTGTGCATACATTTTTACGTATGGGTAGTCCCGGGGATCGAACCCACTACCCTGGCGTTACAAGCGCCGTGCTCTACCAGCTGAGCTACAGAGGACCACCAGAAGATCCCCAAGAACACAGTGGCCTCCATCATTCTTAAATGGAAGAAGTTTGGAGGCACTAAGACTCTTCCTAGAGCTGGCCTCCCGGCCAAACTGAGCAATCAGGGGAGAAGGGCCTTGGTCAGGGAGGTGACCAAGAACCTGATGGTCACTCTGACAGAGCTCCAGAGTTCCTCTGTGGAGATTGGAGAACCTTCTAGAAGGACAACCATCTCTGCAGCACTCCACCAATCAGGCCTTTATGGTAGAGTGGCCAGACGGAAGCCACTCCTCAGTAAAAGGCACATGACAGCCTGCTTGGAGTTTGTCAAAAAGCACCTAAAGGACTCTCAGACCATGAGAAACAAGATTCTCTGGTCTGATGAAACCAAGATTTAACTCTTTGGCCTGAATGCCAAGCGTCACGTCTGGAGGAAACCTGGAACCATCCCTACGATGAAACATGGTGGCGGCAGTATCATGCTGTGAGGCTGTTTTTCTGCGGCAGGGACTGGGAGACTAGTCAGGATCGAGGGAAAGATGAACGGAGCAAAGTTCAGAGAGATCCTTGATGAAAACCTGCTCCAGAGTGCTCAGGACCTCGGACTGGGGCAAAGGTTCACCTTCCAACAGGACAACGACCCTAAGCACACAGCCAAGACAACGCAGGAGTGGCTTCGGAACAAGTCTCAATGTCCTTGAGTGGCCCAGCCAGAGTCCGAACTTGAAGCCGATTGAACATCTCTGGAGAGACCTGAAAATAGCTGTGCAGCGACGCTCCCCATCCAATGTGAACGATCTTGAGAGGATCTGCAGAGAAGAATGGGAGGAACTCCCCAAATACAGGTGTGCCAAGCTTGTAGCGTCATACCCAAGAAGGCTCGAGGCTGTAATCGCGGCCAAAGGTGCTTCAACAAAGTAAAGGGTGTGAATACTTATGTAAATGTGATATTTAGTTTTTTCATTTTTAATGCATTTGCAAAAATGTCTAAAAACCTGTTTTTGCTTTGTCATTATGGGGTATTGTGTGTAAATTGATGAGGGGGAAAAAACGATTTAATCCATTTTAGAATAAGGCTGTAACGTAACAAAATATGGATCAAAGTCAATACTTTCCGAATGCACTGTATTGTACAATATGAAAAGGAAATTATAGTCCTAAAAAGTTTTCCAGTTTCACTGACTCACCCAATGATGTGCATCTAACTCACCGGTGATGGCGGATGTGCTTGTGCCAAAAGCTTATCTCTCTCTTGTTTTACGTTGTAAAACAATGCTGTTCACTCAATAGGCCTATTTGGAAGTTGATAACTTGGTAGCCTACAGACAAATTAGTATTCTCTTTTCAGCAGGATCCATTTGCTTTTCAACCTGTGTTTTCCCATGATTGTATTTGAAATATTGGGAAAGTCCTGTTTTGGCTACATGCTGTTCACTTACAGATTTACCGCTCGTTCCCGACTGTAAGCATCAAATCAAATTTTATTGGTCACATGCGCCGAATACAACAGGTGTAGACTTTACAGTGAAATGCTTACTTACAAGCCCATTCCCAACAATGCAGAGTTAAAAAGTAATACAAATATTTGCTAAATAAGAAGGAAATAGTAACACAACAAAAACAATAACGAGGCTATATACAAGGAGTACCAGTACTGAGTCAATGTGCAGGGTACGAGGTAGTTGAGGTAATACAGTATGTACATGTGGGTAGGGGTAAACGTGACTAGGCAATCAGGATAGATAATAAACAGAGTAGTAGCAGCGTGTGTGTGTGTGGTGTCAATATGCATGTGTGTGTGTGTGTTGGAGTCAGTGTAGTATGAGTGTGTGGGTAGAGTCTAGTGAGTGTGCATAGAGCCAGTGAAAGGGAGTCAGTGCAAAACAATTAAGATAAATAAATAATAACGGAGGTCAGTGTAAATTGTCCGTGTAGCCATTTGATGAACTAACTGTTCAGCAGTCTTTTGGCTTGCCTTGTGATTGGGCTACACACAATCCACAGCTAGGCTATTAAAAAAATCCACAGATCCTCTGTGCCTAAATTATCTTTCATGCCACGAGAGGTACCGGATCCTGGCAAATAGGTTCCGTAACGAAACTGAGAGGGGACAGATCCTGTTCCAGCAGGATCCAGATTAAATGAAGCGCTGCTCCTACTCGGAGACTAATGAATACATACAGTGTGGAAAAAAAGTATTTAGTCAGCCACCAATTGTGCAAGTTCTCCCACTTAAAAAGATGAGAGAGGCCTGTAATTTTCATCATAGGTACACGTCAACTATGACAGACAAAATGAGAGAAAAAAATCCAGAAAATCACATTGTAGGATTTTTAATGAATTTATTTGCAAATTATGGTGGAAAATAAGTATTTGGTCAATAACAAAAGTTTCTCAATACTTTGTTATATACCCTTTGTTGGCAATGACACAGGTCAAACGTTTTCTGTAAGTCTTCACAAGGTTTTCACACACTGTTGCTGGTATTTTGGCCCATTCCTCCATGCAGATCTCCTCTAGAGCAGTGATGTTTTGGGGCTGTCGCTGGGCAACACAGACTTTCAACTCCCTCCAAAGATTTTCTATGGGGTTGAGATCTGGAGACTGGCTAGGCCACTCCAGGACCTTGAAATGCTTCTTATGAAGCCACTCCTTCGTTGCCCGGGCGGTGTGTTTGGGATCATTGTCATGCTGAAAGACCCAGCCACGTTTCATCTTCAATGCCCTTGCTGATGGAAGGAGGTTTTCACTCAAAATCTCACGATACATGGCCCCATTCATTCTTTCCTTTACACGGATCAGTCGTCCTGGTCCCTTTGCAGAAAAACAGCCCCAAAGCATGATGTTTCCACCCCCATGCTTCACAGTAGGTATGGTATTCTTTGGATGCAACTCAGCATTCTTTGTCCTCCAAACAAGACGAGTTGAGTTTTGACCAAAAAGTTCTATTTTGGTTTCATCTGACCATATGACATCCCTGGCGTCCCTGGCGGCGTAGTGTGTTACTGATGGTAGGCTTTGATACTTTGGTCCCAGCTCTCTGCAGGTCATTCACTAGGTCCCCCCGTGTGGTTCTGGGATTTCTGCTCACCGTTCTTGTGATCATTTTGACCCCACGGGGTGAGATCTTGTGTGGAGCCCCAGATCGAGGGAGATTATCAGTGGTCTTGTATGTCTTCCATTTCCTAATAATTGCTCCCACAGTTGATTTCTTCAAACCAAGCTGCTTACCTATTGCAGATTCAGTCTTCCCAGCCTGGTGCAGGTCTACAATTATGTTTCTGGTGTCCTTTGACAGCTCTTTGGTCTTGGCCATAGTGGAGTTTGGAGTGTGACTGTTTGAGGTTGTGGACAGGTGTCTTTTATACTGATAACAAGTTCAAACAGGTGCCATTAATACAGGTAACGAGTGGAGGACAGAGGAGCCTCTGAAAGAAGAAGTTACAGGTCTGTGAGAGCCAGAAATCTTGCTTGTTTGTAGGTGACCAAATACTTATTTTCCACCATAATTTGCAAATAAATTCATAAAAAACCTACAATGTGATTTTCAGGATTTTTTTTCTCATTTTGTCTGTCATAGTTGACGTGTACCTATGATGAAAATTACAGGCCACTCTCATCTTTTTAAGTGGGAGAACTTGCACAATTTGTGGCTGACTAAATACTTTTTTCCCCCACTGTACGACCCCTGGGCTGTTTTTGCTGTATACTTCCCCCTAGTAGTCTGGCATAGTATCTCTAGATTTTCTCAGAGCTACAGTACCAGTCAAAAGTTGATTTAGAATTTTATGACCCCTTGAAGTATCAAAGAATATACAGTACCAGTCAAAAGTTTGGACACACCTACTCATTCAAGGGTTTTTCTTTATTTTTACTATTTTCTACATTATAGAATAATAGTGAAGACATCAAAACTATGAAATAACACATGGAATCATGTAGTAACCAAAAAAGTGTTAAACAAATCAAAATATATTTTATATTTGAGATTCTTCAAAGTAGCCACCCTTTGCCTTGATGACAGCTTTGCACACTCTTGGCATTCTCTCAACCAGTTTCACCTGGAATACTTTTCCAACAGTCTTGAAGGAGTTCCCACATATGCTTAGCATCCGGCCGAGTCATCCCAAACCATCTCAATTGGGTTGAGGTCGGGGGATTGTGGAGGCCAGGTCATGCTGTGGTAGCCATGCTGGTTAAGTGTGCCTTGAAATCTAAATCAATCACAGACCGTGTCAGCAGCAAAACACCCCCACTCCTCCTCCATGCTTTACGGTGGGAACTACACATGCAGAGATCATCCATTCACCCACACCGCGTCTCACAAAGAGATGGCAGTTTGAACCAAAAATCTCCAATTTGGACTCCAGACCAAAGGACACATTTCCACTGGTCTAATGTCCATTGCTCTTGTTTCTTGGCCCAAGCAGGTCTCTTCTTCTTATTGGTGTCCTTTAGTAGTGGTTTCTTTGCAGCAATTTGACCAAAGGCCTGATTCACACAGTCTCCTCTGAACAGTTGATGTTTAGATGTGTCTGTGACTTGAACTATGTGAAGCATTTATTTGGGCTGCAATTTCTGAGGCTGGTAACTCTAATGAGCTTATCCTCTGCAGCAGAGGTAACTCTGGGTCTTCCATTCCTGTGGTGTTCCTCATGAGAGCCAGTTTCATCATAGCGCTTGATGGTTTTTGCGACTGCACTTGAAGAAACTTTCAAAGTTCTTCAAATGTTCTGTATTGACTGACCTTCATGTCTTAAAGTAATGATGGACTGTCGTTTCTCTTTGCTTATTTGAGCTGTTCTTGCCAAAATATGGACTTGGTCTTTTACCAAATAGGGATATCTTCTGTAAACCCCCCCCTACCTTGTCACAACACAACTGATTGGCTCAAACACAATTCCACAAATTAACTTTTAAGAAGGTACACCTGTTAATTGAAATGCATTCCAGGTGACTACCTCATGAAGCTGGTTGAGAGAATGCCAAGAGTGTGCAAAGCTGTCATCAAGGCAAAGGGTGGCTATTTGAAGAATCTCAAATATAAAATATATTCTGATTTGTTTAACACTTTTTTGGTTACTACATGATTCCATATGTGTTATTTCACAGTTTTGATGTCTTCACTATTATTCTACAATGTAAAAATAAAGAAAAACCCTTGAATGAGTAGGTGTGTCCAAACTTTTGAATTGAAGTGTATATCTGGTTGTATTGATTGTTGAGTGATGCTGTAAGGCAGTGTTTCTCAATCCTTGTCCTGGGGACCCAAAATAGTTCACATGTTTGTTTTGCCCTAGCACTACACACCTGATTCTACTAATCTAAGGTTTGATGATGAGTCTATTAGTCGAATCGGGTATGTACTGCGAGGACAAAACAAAAATGTGCACCCCCCCAGAACCAAGATTAAGAAACTCTGCTTTAAGGTATTGGCAGTTGACCTACATATTATTCCGATAATAGTATCATGCATGAAATTATTGTGTGATTGACAGGTGGTCTCCAGCGGACCCAGGAGAAGAGCTCCATCTGCCCCTCCCTGGCAGACTTCTCTTTCACCAGCTGGAACCCTGACCAGGTCAGAGCAACATACACTGGCAATATACACAGGCTGCATCCCAAATGGAACCCTATTCCCTATATAGTGCACTACTTTTGACCGGGACTCTATGGGCCCTGGTCAAACGTCGTGCACGATATAGGGAATAGGGTGCCATTTGGGAAGCACAACTCTTTATTTTAGTTTTGAAATTATACAGATTGGAGGTATTGTTTTGATACAGTAGTCATATAGTCTCAGAATATCTTAACCACAGTCTCTATATAAACCGTTCTCCTATTACAGACCATGAACCAGATGCTGGAGAAGATGAAGCAGGGGGATCACGTGTTTGACGTGAATGCTGAGGCGGAGCCGGACGAGGAGGAGTGTCAGGACTTTGGGGATGATTTTGATGGAGACCATGAGGAGGGTCAGGGGGACTATGTTGGAGAGGGCTCCAAAGAACACAAGGACAGCTGTAAGGCTGGAGGGCCCGGGAGAGGAAGGTGAGTGTACTGAGGGTGTTTGTTACAGGGTGGTAACAACCTGGGGGTGTTTGTTGCAGGGTGGTAACAACCTGGGGGCGTTTGTTACAGGGTGGTAACAACCTGGGGGTGTTTGTTGCAGGGTGGTAACAACCTGGGGGTGTTTGTTACAGGGTGGTACCAACCTGGGGGTGTTTGTTACAGGGTGGTAACAACCTGGGGGTGTTTGTTGCAGGGTGGTAACAACCTGGGGGTGTTTGTTGCAGGGTGGTAACAACCTGGGGGTGTTTGTTACAGGGTGGTAACAACCTGGGGGTGTTTGTTACAGGGTGGTAACAACCTGGGGGTGTTTGTTGCAGGGTGGTACCAACCTGGGGGTGTTTGTTACAGGGTGGTAACAACCTGGGGGTGTTTGTTACAGGGTGGTAACAACCTGGGGGTGTTTGTTGCAGGGTGGTAACAACCTGGGGGTGTTTGTTGCAGGGTGGTACCAACCTGGGGGTGTTTGTTGCAGGGTGGTACCAACCTGGGGGTGTTTGTTGCAGGGTGGTACCAACCTGGGGGTGTTTGTTACAGGGTGGTAACAACCTGGGGGCGTTTTCTACAGGGTGGTAAGAACCTGGGGGTGTTTGTTACAGGGTGGTATCAACCTGGAAGGTGTTTGTTACAGGGTGGCAACAACCTGGGGGTAGCATGCTGAGGATGTTTGTTGGTACTCTGCTTGTTTATACCTGTAGAGGATCCCAGGGATATTTCATGAGGCACCAAGGGGTATTCCACTTGTAAACGGGTCCGGTAGCTTGAAGTGACCTTGTTCCGTCTCTTGTTTTTTTTGTTTTTTTGTGTGTACCATGATGTCCTGAGTGTTTTAAAACTGTTATGACAGTAACACACCCAAACCCATTAAATATCCAGTTTAGATGTCAGGATGAATGAAGGGAAACCATTTGACTCTTGACAGAAACAGCTCTACTAATGACTATGACCTACTTAACTTCGATCCAGACAGGCAAAAGCAAGTGGACTAACTGAAGACGTGTTAGTAAATCCATATTTTTCTCAGTCTAGGTTTAAAAATGAAACTGATGTTTGTCTTTTCCGTCTTTCTATCCTGTATCTTCATGTTTTTTTAAATCAGGTAAGTTGACTGAGAACATATTCTCATTTACAGCAACGACCTGGGGAATAGTTACAGTGGAGATGAATGAGCCAATTGGAAGATTAGGTGGCCATGATGGTATGAGGGCCAGATTGGGAATTTAGCAAGGACACCAGGGTTAACACCCCTACTCTTACGAAAAGTGCCATGGGATCTTTAGTGACAACAGAGAGTCAGGACACCCGTTTAACGTCCCATCCAAAAGACCGCACCCTACACAGGGCAATGTCCCCAATCACTGCCCTGGGGCATTGGCATTAGTTGTTTTTTTTATCAGAGGAAAGAGTGCCTCCTACTGGCCCTCCAACACCACCTCCAGCAGCATCTGGTCTCCCATCCAGGGACCGACCAAGACCAACCCTGCTTAGCATCAGAGGCAAGCCAGCAGTGGGATGCAGGGTGGTATGCTGCTGGCCATGTATTTTAATGTCATTCTGTGGTGTGGCTGACTGTCCACAGGGATGTGATTCCCATTGGAGAGGGGGATATAGCCACCATGTGTCTGCAGCTGTCCGACCAGCCCAGAGAGTACTCCTACTTCAGCCCTAGAACCATGGCTACCTGGGCAGGCCCTGGCTACTGGCGCTTCAAACCTCTGCACAAGAGTGAGTGGTGGTTGTACACACAGAGCCATGTTGTATATGTAGTTTATCTGTGTTTGGGATATTCCCTTAATGGCATTGTCCACTAAATATATCCTGTTCATTCCCCCGTCTCCCTCTCTGTGTGTGTGTGTGTGTGTGTGTGTGTGTGTGTTTAGAGGACAACATGCCTGAGAAGGAGGGTCGCAAGAGGAAGCCTAAGAAGGCCTTTGAAATCGACTTTAACGACGATGTCAACTTTGAAACCTACTTCCGCACCACTAGAGTAAGCCCTTGGTTACTGTCGTAGAAATATTTGACAAAAAAATATCTCTCAAGAAACTGGAGCTTGTGAATCCAAAAATGTGACTTTATTATTGCGTAACAAAGCCGAGCTTGCTCCATGGAACAACTGCTTGCCCTGACCCGGAGCTCTCCTTTTATACAGACACAAATGCATTGTCATGCTTATACAACATACATAGTTACTCCTCTCTATGTGAATGAATAACATCTTTCAGTATCACATGTTGGCTACTCACGAGGCTACGTGCATTTCTCTAAGTGGGGCTTCTGTCTCTTATTAGTGGCGTGACTCAAAAAATTATATACATACGTACGTTAAAGAACAATCACACTCTGTATTGACTATATTCACTATCCAGACATACATCTGGAGTAAAAGTATCAATCATGTTCATTCTGTTTTACCTTTATCATTTCATAACACATTATAAAACATATAAATTAATACTTAAACATGGTTTAAACATGTCATGGCCATAACCCATTCTCAACCACATACATTTAAGCAAATCCCAAAAAGCATCCTCCCAGGACCCTTGAGATTATGTGCATGTGGCTATGTGTCAGGTCATAAGCACAAACAAATGATAACACTAGTTCCATTGTTACTCCAATCTCCACAAAGCCACCACGAGGAGTTGTATCTCCATCACATGTCATTGACATACCCAGACCAGCTGCAGGGAGTTATCAAAAGCACAGCGTTTGCACTAAAGAAATGTTTCTGCTCTGTTTTAACCCTTCAACTGTTTCTCAATCCATAAGCATTTAAGGCATATAGATGTTTAATTCTACAACATATGTACTAGAAAATCATCCATACAGTGGGGGGAAAAAGTATTTAGTCAGCCACCAATTGTGCAAGTTCTCCCACTTAAAAAGATGAGAGAGGCCTGTAGTTTTCATCATAGGTACACGTCAACTATGACAGCCAAAATGAGACTATTTTTTCCAGAAAATCACATTGTAGGATTTTTTATGAATTTATTTGCAAATTATGGTGGAAAATAAGTATTTGGTCAATAACAAAAGTTTCTCAATACTTTGTTATATACCCTTTGTTGGCAATGACACAGGTCAAACGTTTTCTGTAAGTCTTCACAAGGTTTTCACACACTGTTGCTGGTATTTTGGCCCATTCCTCCATGCAGATCTCCTCTAGAGCAGTGACGTTTTGGGGCTGTCGCTGGGCAACACAGACTTTCAACTCCCTCCAAAGATTTTCTATGGGGTTGAGATCTGGAGACTGGCTAGGCCACTCCAGGACCTTGAAATGCTTCTTACGAAGCCACTCCTTCGTTGCCCGGGCGGTGTGTTTGGGATCATTGTCATGCTGAAAGACCCAGCCACGTTTCATATTCAATGCCCTTGCTGATGGAAGGAGGTTTTCACTCAAAATCTCACGATACATGGCCCCATTCATTCTTTCCTTTACACGGATCAGTCGTCCTGGTCCCTTTGCAGAAAAACAGCCCCAAAGCATGATGTTTCCACCCCCATGCTTCACAGTAGGTATGGTGTTCTTTGGATGCAACTCAGCATTCTTTGTCCTCCAAACACGACGAGTTTAGTTTTTACCAAAAAGTTATATTTTGGTTTCATCTGACCATATGACATTCTCCCAATCCTCTTCTGGATCATCCAAATGCACTCTAGCAAACTTCAGACGGGCCTGGACATGTACTGGCTTAAGCAGGGGGACACGTCTGGCACTGCAGGATTTGAGTCCCTGGCGGCGTAGTGTGTTACTGATGGTAGGCTTTGTTACTTTGGTCCCAGCTCTCTGCAGGTCATTCACTAGGTCCCCCTGTGTGGTTCTGGGATTTTTGCTCAGCGTTTTTGTGATCATTTTGACCCCACGGGGTGAGATCTTGCGTGGAGCCCCAGATCGAGGGAGATTATCAGTGGTCTTGTATGTCTTCCATTTCCTAATAATTGCTCCCACAGTTGATTTCTTCAAACCAAGCTGCTTACCTATTGCAGATTCAGTCTTCCCAGCCTGGTGCAGGTCTACAATTTTGTTTCTGGTGTCCTTTGACAGCTCTTTGGTCTTGGCCATAGTGGAGTTTGGAGTGTGACTGTTTCAAATCAAATCAAATTTTCACATGCGCCGAATACAACAGGTGCAGACATTACAGTGAAATGCTTACTTACAGCCCTTAACCAACAGTGCATTTATTTTTAACAAAAAAAGTAAAAATAAAATAACAACAAAAAAAGTGATGAGAAAAAAAAGAGCAGAAGTAAAATAAAATAACAGTAGGGAGGCTATATATACAGGGGGGTACTGGTGCAGAGTCAATGTGCGGGGGCACCGGCTAGTTGAGGTAGTTGAAGTAATATGTACATGTGGGTAGAGTTAAAGTGACTATGCATAAATAATTAACAGAGTAGCAGCAGCGTAAAAAGGATGGGGTGGGGGGGGGGCAGTGCAAATAGTCTGGGTAGCCATGATTAGCTGTTCAGGAGTCTTATGGCTTGGGGGTAGAAGCTGTTGAGAAGTCTTTTGGACCTAGACTTGGCACTCCGGTACCGCTTGCCGTGCGGTAGCAGAGAGAACAGTCTATGACTAGGGTGGCTGGAGTCTTTGACAATTTTGAGGGCCTTCCTCTGACACCGCCTGGTATAGAGGTCCTGGATGGCAGTTTGAGGTTGTGGACAGGTGTCTTTTATACTGATAACAAGTTCAAACAGGTGCCATTAATACAGGTAACGAGTGGAGGACAGAGGAGCCTCTTAAAGAAGAAGTTACAGGTCTGTGAGAGCCAGAAGTCTTGCTTGTTTGTAGGTGACCAAATACTTATTTTCCACCATAATTTGCAAATAAATTCATTAAAAATCCTACAATGTGATTTTCTGGGATTTTTTTTCTCAATTTGTCTGTCATAGTTGACGTGTACCTATGATGAAAATTACAGGCCTCTCATCTTTTTAAGTGGGAGAACATGCACAATTGGTGGCTGACTAAATACTTTTTTCCCCCACTGTATATAGAAACTCATCCATATTACCCCTCCAGTTCTCTAATGATTGTTTGATCTGCACCCAAGAGCATTAATCACTAGTAGGCAGTCACATTCTAAAGTAATAAAGTGCCCGTTTTCTGAGCCGTTGTCAATTACTGTATTAGTCACTTCTGTAAATCACTTTTGATGCTAAAACAGGGGTCAAGTGTCTTGACAATCCCTGCCTATGTGTAAGAAAGTTATGCGGTTTCAAATGTTAGTCACTGCAGCCGAGGAAATGTGGTTTTAGTGGCTATAGGAGTTTCCCCACCACTCACACATTGACTCAAACCGTTCCCTCACCTCTGCCTAATGTGTTCTCCTAGGCTGCTACCACTAACACCAAGTCAGCCCTCAGTACCAGCAACAAGAAAACCACTCTAGCTGCAGACTTCCAGTTCCCCCCTGAGACCCTGTCCCAACTCAGCCTCAAACCTGCCAGCATAGTAAGACCTCTCTTACACCCTCCTGTACACAACAACCAGCATGGAATAAACACAACATTTTGAGCGACATTTTGAGTGAAATGAATGTAACACACACTAGTTGACCCTGTCCTGCGTGTCCATGGTGATACCGGGGAACAGTGATGTGCTAAAACAATGTGCAGCCGCCACCAGATACAGTCAGACCATCACCGTAGCTGACTGGAACTGATATGCTGCTACAACTGATAGAAGTGAAGATTGTGATGCCACAGATGTGTGTTGTGTTCTATGTCAGTAAACGTGTGTTCTGTCAGTAAGCATGGGTGTTCTATGTCAGGAAGCATGGGTGTTCTATGTCAGGAAGCATGGGTGTTCTATGTCAGGAAGCATGGGTGTTCTATGTCAGGAAGCATGGGTGTTCCATGTCAGGAAGCATGGGTGTTCTATGTCAGGAAGCATGGGTGTTCTATGTCAGGAAGCATGGGTGTTCTATGTCAGGAAGCATGGGTGTTCTATGTCAGGAAGCATGGGTGTTCTATGTCAGGAAGCATGGGTGTTCTATGTCAGGAAGCATGGGTGTTCTATGTCAGGAAGCATGGGTGTTCTATGTCAGGAAGCATGGGTGTTCTATGTCAGGAAGCATGGGTGTTCTATGTCAGGAAGCATGGGTGTTCTATGTCAGGAAGCATGGGTGTTCTATGTCAGGAAGCATGGGTGTTCTATGTCAGGAAGCATGGGTGTTCTATGTCAGGAAGCATGGGTGTTCTATGTCAGTAAGCATGGGTGTTCTATGTCAGGAAGCATGGGTGTTCTATGTCAGGAAGCATGGGTGTTCTATGTCAGGAAGCATGGGTGTTCTATGTCAGGAAGCATGGGTGTTCCATGTCAGGAAGCATGTGTGTTCCATGTCAGTAAACATGTGTGTTCCATGTCAGTAAACATGTGTGTTCCATGTCAGGAAGCATGGGTGTTCCATGTCAGGAAGCATGGGTGTTCCATGTCAGTAAACATGTGTGTTCCATGTCAGTAAACATGTGTGTTCCATGTCAGGAAGCATGGGTGTTCCATGTCAGGAAGCATGTGTGTTCCATGTCAGTAAACATGTGTGTTCCATGTCAGTAAACATGTGTGTTCCATGTCAGTAAACATGTGTGTTCCATGTCAGTAAACATGTGTGTTCCATGTCAGTAAACGTGTGTTCTATGTCAGTTGTGTAAAGAGGGCCAGAAGAGGTTGTCTGGAGAGCTGGAAGTCATCGGAGATTACGACTACAACAACGCCAACGACACAGCCAACTTCTGCCCTGGCCTGCAGGTCTGTATTGTAACTCCCGTGTCAGTCTTATACAGTTTCCATGATGTGTCAATAAGACCACATGGTCTACAGAGATATCTAACTTGCCACTATATCATTACCCCCACTAATGCTATAGTTTCAGTAGCTGTTTAGTAGCTCGTTTTTTAATTACTCGGCTAATCTCTTGCTCGTCCTCTCTCTACATATCAATCTGACTCTCTCTATAGGGTGGGGACAGTGATGATGGTGAAGGGTTCAATGGGGGTGCAGATGACACCCAGCCTTCCGCAGACAGTAACCTCATCTCCTCACAAGACAATGACGACGTGTCCACCTATGGGGAGGACGACCTGGTGCCAGAACCACACCGGGTAAGACGGGTGGGCAGGGGAATGGTTATGTGGAGCCAGTGTTCAGCAAGTGTCATGCTCTGAAATTTGTGTAGAAATTAATAAAGACTAAATATTTTCCAAACAAGGTAATGGGTAAACACCAATGTTTTGGCACCCATTGCCTTCTTCAGGGTATAAATGCTCTGAAATGGCAGCATCATGTTTGAAATATTGTTAAAGCCCGGCTTTGCCTTTCATTTCAGGTGAACAAGATTGAGATAAACTACGCCAAAACAGCTAAGAAGATGGACATGAAGAGGCTCAAGAACACCATGTGGAATCTTCTGACTGACAGTCTGGAAAAAACAGCCAAGGTCAATTTTAAAGTGTTTTCATTTCTCTTTTTTTCCCCTCCGAGCTCTCATTGACTGGCTTCTATGGTTGGCAAATATGTTTTTTTCCCTCTATGCCTCTTCCTTGCAGGCCTGGGTAGAATCTCAATTGGTTTTGCTAGACTCATATCGCTTCTCTCCTCTGTCCTCTCCTCACCTGCTTTTGAAAATGGTCAAAGGTAATCAAGGAGTGGAAACAAATACGCTTGTATGAAGTGAGACTCTCCTGCTCCAATTGCGCGTCATCAGGCAAATTACGTATACAGGGGTGGAATCCCAAAATAAATGTGTTAAGTGATAAAAACAAATTTGGCTAGTTTTGAAAGAGATGTTATAGATAAAAGGATAAGTAGCGTTTAGTTTTTAAATGTGTGCATGCTTTTCTCCTTCGAGAAAACAGCTGATTCAAAGGGGGTGTGGCGGATTTTAAAACACTTCCGCGCTAGAATCTGAAAGGATACTCTTGTGCATCCTCTGCTGAAGTAGGTAATCAAGAGGGTGAGCACTCCTCCGTTCGCCTACTAACAATTTGACACTCTCCTCGACCACTGAGTGTCCGGGTCATGGAGGAGTGGACAGACTGTTGCCCAATAGCTGACATGCATGAAGATGGCGACCCCCATGTACTTAATACAAATGCCTCATTTGCAAAGTTCTCCGTATTATACAGTGCTCCCCATTACTCTTGTTTTGTATCTGCATTAGCACAGTAAACTTGATCCCAATTCTAGATCCAAGACTATTTTAAAAAGCGAGAAAGTAGATTGTGCTGATTTATTGGCACATTGAACCATGTCGCGTGCCGTAGTTTAAAAACTGTGGGTATTGCTAAAACAATAACTTACTATCTGAATTCCTCCATCTTTATACACCTTTCGTCATTGAGATTCTCCCCTAGGTTCAAATACTATTCAAAAGCTTTCAAATACTTTGAGCGTTTGCTTAAGTCTGCCAGGAGTCCCAGGTCTGTGGGGTTTGCACTTTTGTATTGGTTCCATTGCAACAGGCAAACTCAATCTAGCACAGATTAAATTTGAAATGATTTCAAATAGTATTTGAACCCAGGACTGCTTCCTTGTGGTTGACAGTGTTATGTTGTGTTCTCAGCAGGAGGTGGAGAATGCTGAGACTTCAGAGGTGTCTGGGGAGAAAGTCTTCAGTCAGACCACAAAGACCCTGCTTCAAAGGTTACCAAGCCTTAGTATCACCACTGGGCCCATTCTCAAATGGCTCTAGTGTTCTTTCTCAGCTGCCATTGAGGAGGATTGTGGTGGATTTTCTTCTTCTTTCCATTAAATTGGTAGCGAGAAAGACATGCATCATTTATTTAGACACTACTGCCAACTGAGGGACTTTGGATGGTGATGGTCCAAACATTCATTTGCTAAAAGGGATTTGGATGGGACTTACGTGCTGATAAATAATGTAATAAAAGCCATGTCTTGTTCTTCCTCTCCTCTCCTGTCACTTCAGCCTGCCCCTCACCATGGCTCAGAACCTGTCTGTGCCCCTGGCGTTTGTCGCCCTGCTGCACTTGGCCAATGAGAAGGTGAGTAGCTACTTCTCTGACTTACTGCACCATGTCATTCCTAAAATAAGTTGGTTCTAGACATGGCTATTACGTTGTCATGTAGCATGTAGTGGTAGTACATATCTACATTATTAACTAAAAATACATTTGGCGCTTTTATTAATTGAGAGGGTTTGTGGAAGGGTTCAATAAACCCTTTAATCTGCACAATATATATTGGCTGTGCTAAGTATAAACTTGATATGAATCTTTCAGATAGTCGTCAGTATCAAGACTGTTTTCACTTGGTGGTTAAGTGTGAATGAAGAGTGAACCATGCCACTCACTCATTATTTGTCAGTTATTGGCTGTTTCTTTCAACAGAATTTGGAGCTCGTCAAGGTGGACGACATGTCAGATATCATCATCAAGCAAGGTCAATGAAAAGGGATAAACGATGGGATTTAAACAACAGATTTCATTTTAATCTTCAATCTGCGTATTCTCAATTTTTCTATGTTCATGATGAATTCCGGGTCATTCATGTCAAGCAAAGGCACCATCACATTTAGGTTAACAATGTAATTTCTAGAAAATGTATAGTAAGTGCCCTTTAAAATGACTCATCTGTTTATTACCTGAATAGTGTTTTAAACATGTTTAACCTGTCCTTTTTTGTTCTACATCTATTGTGTGTAGATACCAGTGAAGGCTGCTGAGGGGAGGAAGGCTCATAATAATGGCTGGAATGGAGTTAATGGAATAGTATCAAACACATGAAAACCATAGGCCACGTGTAGCTCAGTTGGTAGAGCATGGCGCTTGTAACGCCAGGGTTGTGGGTTTGTTTCCCACGGGGGGCCAGTATTAAAATGGCCCCCTGTGGTAAGTCGCTCTGGATAAGAGCGTCTGCTAAATGACTAAAATGTAAAATACCATTCCATTCACTCCATTCCGGCCATTATTATGGGCCGTCCTCCCCTCAGCAGCCTCCACTGGTAGATAATTTAAACGCTTCACTCCTGCCTTCCTCACGATAGTGTAATGTGTACATACCAAAAATAAATAAAAATGTGTTTTTCTACATTACACAGGAATCGGGTACAAACAAAAGCAAACTGCAAGGTAGCTATTTTTAGGTAATGGTTATTTATGCTCTACCTTGTTATACATTCAACTGGCGTCATTGGATTGTAGTGTACTCTTTGCAGCCTTGTCATGAATGTCCCAAACTGCACTACTTTTTTACCAGAGCCCTAAGGGAATAGGGTGCCATTTGGGACGCAAACACAGGCTAAAAACCGGTTGGTCAGGATTAGCAGTGTGTGCGGGCTGGGTGATACCGCGTCAGCATGATTGGTACAGCAGGAGCAGCTGGGATGGGTGGAGTCACTCACTTATTGATCTGGTGGCTATAGGGAGGTTTGCATGCTGATACAGCCTGACTAGTCTGAGAATGTATTGTATGTTGTTACACTGCCTCAATTATCTCTATCACACACCCCATTCCTTATCTTGAATGACACAGTGAGTGGTGTCGCAGTGCTAGCTGTGCCACTAGAGATCCTGGTTCGAATCCAGGCTCTGTCCTAGCCTCTCCCAGTTGGGGCTGTGCATAATTGGCCCTGCGTCGTCCATGGTAGGGGAGGGAATGGCCGGCAGGGATGTAGCTCAGTTGGTAGAGCATGGCGTTTACAACGCCAGGGTTCTGGGTTCAATTCCCACAGGGGGCCAGTATGAAAAATTAAATAATGTATGCACTCACTAACTGTAAGTCGCTCTGGATAAGAGCGTCTGCTAAATGACAAAAAATTTTACTTGTTTTCCATAGGTCTACTCCCAGCATTAAAGGTATTACATGTAATGTAGGCTTACTGTATGAGGAGATTTTTGATTTTGCTTAATGCTTGTCTGTAAGCTTCAAACGGGGGACGAGCTCCGACTGGGAAAAATCGTTTTGAATGGTCATCCAAGTCGGAAACTCGGGCACCTTTCTAGAGCTCCGACCTGAAGATTAATGACGTCATGATTTGACCTAGTTTTTTTTTCCGAGTTCCCAGTTGTTTTGATCGGCCAGACAGCAGATAGAGGGGGTTCATGCGCACAGAGAAGTTGCAGGTAAAAAGGAAACAGTTACTTACTGTAACCCCCAGCATATGAGCACATAATGATGATCAAGAATCCTGATATGTGAAAGTTTGTAGGCCAACCAGCACAATGACATTCTGAGTTGGAGAAATTTTTTCTTACCTGCTGCAGGTGCACCAGAGAACGCCGTGCTCTAACGCCCTCGTGAGGATGCAAAGTGGAAGCAGAAGACAGAAGAGGTGGGTCAAAGCGAAGGACTTTACTTTTAGGGAGAAAAAACAACAACCAGGAAGTTAACGAGCAACAGGAGGGAACGTAGGCTGTTCAACAGGAACATCAAACTCGCATAATCAATAAAAACGTTTTACAAATTGGATGCATCGGGATTAAATAAACTATCATTCTGGTGGCGATAATTAAGGACTGAAGTTTGACAAAATGGATAATGATCTGGTAGGTGCTGATCATGGAATGTTCGGTTTTCTGATGTGTTCTTAAAATGTTTTGTTTTGTTGAACTAGTCTCAGTCGATTACACACAAGAGCTTTCTCACTTGAGAATAAATGTAACAGGTTGGTTGTGAGTGAACAGACGACTGTTAAGCTTACTTACAGTGTGTAAAGTTGTGAAAATGTTCTGTTTTGCCTTCATTCATCGCGCATATTATATCTGACCAAGAGGTCGCTGGCAGTATCGGTTTTGAGGAAGATTACGTTTGAATTGTTTAAATTGTAACGTTTGTATATTTTACATGGCGCCTGTGCACCAATTAACTATTTGTTTTGATAATCACCCCTAATTGTAGCCTATCTATTCCATAACAACAATTCATGAAAGCATATCTTTCAGAGTATGTAAAGAGTCATTATGTAACACTTCAAAGACCTTCGCTTGAATCCTCAGCTGTGTACATTTAAAGGAAATTATAGGAGGATAGTCAAATATACCAAGCTCAAATACTACACCTTACTTTTGATGGGCTCTATGGGAGAATACTGGGAGAAACCCACATGAACTTAGTGTGGAGTACTGTACTTTCCCCTCAGGAGAGGATGCCAAGTTTTGAACTGCCACTACAAGGGGGACTTCAGCTAAATTAACACAAAAACATACATTTGGCCTTTCTTGCCTGTAGCTGGATTGTTCGTTCTGTTCATCTCTGCTACTATGAAACAGTTATTCCAGTAAAATGTTTATTTGTTTGGTAATTCATCAGCCTGTTGACTCAAATCATATTAACGGATACACACAGGATGGAACCTACACTCTTATCTACTTCTCATCTAGATCTGAGTTTAGACTGTTCACAAGAAGTGGGCAGGTTGGTAGGCCTAATATTACTTGCCTGGTGTCAGTTACCTGGGTTGTATGGTCTTGGAGGGTAGACTGTAGACAGACCACTTGACAGTCTCTTCAGCATCAGTTTCTCCCAAATCCATTAGCAGGATGCAGTCCAGCGTTTACCCAAGAATTTGGTTCTGGGTTGAGGTTCAGAGATTACTTAAACATGTTTGTCTGATCCATGAGTCAGTCCACAACATCCATGAGATGCACTTTACAACAAAAGAAAACGGAAGATAGTCATGAAAATTAAAACCTGATACATTTTCATTTGCACATTGTTACTGACCAACATGTGAGGGGAAATGACTTGGCATTTACAAGTACATTTTAGAGCAAAGTGGAACACAGATCAAGTGCTTAACCCCTGTTCAACATGTTTGGCATGAGAAGGAGTTGGCATGATATCCCAAACAGACTGGCACTTATTTACTGACCTAAGATCCACAATTCATCTCAATTATTTCCTCATTTATGTCAGCGAAGTGGTTATCTATTTGATGCATATCTGTCAATAAGGACAGAACACAGCCGTCATGCCGAGGTTGTGCTGTGTGTTGTTGTGAGTTTGGATTTCTAACCAGCTGAAGGACTTTCAAAGCTTCAAAAAGGCTTGCTTCTCAAGTATTTGAATAAGAAACTGTGTAATACTGTATGTAGCCTACTAGTCTCTCTAACATCAGTGAACTTCCTTTGTTTGTCAGTATGTAATGTTTCTCTCTTGGTGGGACTTGTCATTTGATAGCAGTCTGCCATTCAGTGGGCCTCATACAGGCAAGCCCTGTGCCGGGAGAAAGCAGGTTATGCGGGAGGAGACTGAGAACAGAGGAGAAAAAAAGAGGGAGGTAGGGAGCCAGGTTGTGACGCAGCAAAGCTTACAGTTTCCTGGAGACGCCTGTGTTTTTTGAGCCAGTTAGCCTGCTCATGGGGTTTGAAAATGTTTTGCAACACGCACACTCACTCCTTTCTCTTTGTCTCACATACAAAGCCTAACACGTCAGCAACATCTAATCGAGTCTTTTGCACTTCAAGTGTAGTGAAGTTCCTCAGCAAGCTAACTGGCTCTGGGTGTCAAATAGAGTGTGTCAAATAGAGCATTTCCCTTACAGGCACCTTCAGACATGTACTGTCAGTCAATTAAATGTGCCTATTTGAAATATATATTCCTGACATGCTCCATTGGATCTTGTGTGCATCTATTATTTTTGTGCAGGTCTTACATGATCATTCAAAGGCAGCTATGACTTGGAGATATGACATAAAGATATGATGGACATTCTTCTGACTAGACTGTAAAAGGTTATTTGAGAAGTGATACAGGTGTAAATCTTTCCCACAGGGTCCTCTTCTTACTGTTGTTAATGGATTGTTGATAAATCTTTATAGGAATAAGCTACACCATAACCCCAGTCAGTCCATTGGCAGCGTTTGAGTACTTGAGTCCTTTACCCTTGGCTTGATGGTCTATATTTCACACAGATATCCTCAGTTTATGAAAACACGTGATGGATGGCTGCTGAAGTGTATTTTGGTCATTGACCTCTCTCACACTCTCTCGCCCCCCTCTATGTCTGTCTGTCTGTCTCCAGGAGCAGGGAGAGGTGGTGGAGCAGGACAAGGTGAGGACCCTGCAGTCTCAGGTGGAGGGAGTGAAGGACATCATGACCCAGAACGTGGACCGGATCCTGGCCCGGGGAGAGAGGCTGGACGACCTGATGGGCAAGTCAGAGGACCTGCAGGCTGGGGTCAGTCAGTCCTACAGCACTGTTCCATATCTCTATACATCTCTGTTCTACATTGTATATCTCCTCATCATATGCTCCTCACTGCATTAATTTGTCCTCACTTAACATCTACTATAACGTCATAGTTAATCCAAAGTACATCCAATGATGGATACCTAAAGTATTCAATGGACCAAAAGAGTGAACCACGGTGTGGGTTTGTTCAAGGTGTAAATTAAAAAAAAAATGTAATTGCAGACCACAAACTCGCTGAAATGTGTAGCCTACCAATCTGCAGTTTACAAAGCATTGATTACTGCAAAACGCTGCAAATGGTAGGACTTCTGTGAGCGTGTTCCTAGTAGCATCCCATCTCTCCCTCAGGCTGAGGACTTCAAGCACACGTCCCAGAAGGTGGCTCGCGCCTACTGGTGGAAGAACATGAAGCTGTGGGTGGTGATCGTGGTCATCGTCCTCGTCATAATCCTCATTATCGTACTGCTCAGCACTGGCGTCATCCCAACCAGCTCCCCTGTTCCCCCACTTCCCAAACCTACTAAAAGATCAAACTAGTAATGTTTTTCCCCACTGTGTTTTAGCTGAGCTGGTTACTAGAGAGGATGTTAGTGGGTTTTTTTGTTTTGAAAGATGGGGAAAAATTAGCTGCAATGGTATAGTGAAAGAAAGGGGGAATTGAAAGAGGGAATGGAGAGAGAACCTGAAGAAGCATGAGAGCCTTTTGACCTCTATCATGACCTGATAATCCATCATACACAAACTGCGGGAACTCTCTTGTCATGACCCAATGAAGGTTCTCATGGTCCCTGTACTCAGGCCTTGGAAACCCTGGCTAACTCCAGTCAACTTGCTGTGAGAGAGGTGGAATTGAACAGCTAACAACTCCCCCTGCTGGTCCAAACGAATATCTCAAGCTCCTAGGACTGCTGTCAGCCATGTCATAGCTTTGTTAATGTGTTCCTCTCATAGAATAGGCCAATGGCTTTCAGATCAATTGAAATCAATTGTAATTCAGCAATTGCTCAACTATTTCTTCCCACTTAAGCCTTCATCCCTCAAATTAATTCATCCAGATAATGAAATCTTAACTAAATTAAAACGGTTAATTGCACCGTAGCTTTTGGTAGACCTACCTGTATTCTTTAACTACTTGTGCGTTTTAACTTAGCCCACTGCCCACTCCAATGTTACAATACCAGCCAAGCTTTGGAGAGGTCAAGGAGTTAACTCCCATGCTTGTATATAGTTTTCTTACCTGTATATACATTTGTAAAGCACCCATATGGGGCCCTAAACCATCCCAGTAGTGTAACAATTAGGTTAATTTGAGGCTATTTATTAATGTTTTATTTTTCTCATCCCTACTGAACATCTTTTCTTTTTTCTTTTTCAAATGACTGTATTAATGTTGTTTTTAATCAACAAAATCAATGAAGGAGAATGATATTACATGCTTGGATTCAAAAATACCTACATGCCTCAAATGCCTATTACAATATTTGTATAATGGGAAATTATTGAAATTACATATTGCCTTAATTCTTTAATTAAAAGTATGACAAATCCATATTTTTGCTGTTTATCATAAGGCTGTCACCATAATGTGCCTCGCTAGAGTCCGATGAAACATATGTGTTACTTTCTCCCCCCCCCCCCCCCCCCCATCCCATCCTTAGGATTGTATTTAACCCACTCAGTGTCACACCTCTATTTGAATCCCCTGCTTCTGGCAATGTGGGAAACAGAGTCCTATCAGTAGATATGTGGGTTAGAGATATAATTGTATTTTAGACCGGTAGGATGTATTGGGAATTTGGGCCAGTTTCAATTGCTATAGAATTATATTATTTTGTTTTTCATTCATTGATTAATTGATGGAGTTCAATCATATTATGTCTGATTAATTATACAATAAATAGAATTTACACACGCAGTGATTTTGTTAATTCCTCTGTTATCTCAAATGGTTTCTGCCTGATCATAGCGTCACAAGAGGAAGACACAGTACACTAACACAAAAAGGTTGGTAGAGTTGCTGAAAGGACCATGGGAAATTACTTAGATTGTTTTTACTGTGTTCTTACTACTGGGATCACTCAATAAGATAAGGGGAAACAAGGAAGTCTTGAAGTGCTTTCTTTGTGAATTAGCAGAACAGAATAGTTGAGCCATTACCAGAACAGTCAATGTTACCAGAGAGTTTCTGCCTGATATTTTAAACTAATATTTAGTATCTTTGGTGGAATCATTAACAGTATTTTCTTGGACTCTATATTTGATTTTCCAGTGGGCCTAAATAGTGCTTACTTTTAGCATTTTTACACACCATGCATGGACCACACCATGGGTCACCATGCATAGACCTCTCCAAATCTCCATCAATGTGTGATATCTCACAGCACAGATCTCAGACGGGAAGAGGGATGAGGTTGCTTGGATGTGATCTACAATGTAATCTTTAATCACAATGTCTCAAGTGTTGTACTGTATGATGGATCACAGCAGTTGGAAATCTGATGACATGATGTTTCACAATACCACTGACTCAAATTTGACATCCTCTTTACTCTTGTTTATCTCCAACAATGAATCTGATGGTTTTTAACAAAGCATGAAAAATGCACATATTATATTAACATGGAGCTTCTCACATTAAACTTTACACACATGACCAATCCTCATGTGTTTCTGAAACAACAGATTCCAATGTAAGAAAGTGAGAGCCCATTTATACTAGACAGGAAATGGTAAGTAGGCATTCTGTCCGGATTCTGTTTGGAAGTCATATTGCTGTGACTAATGCCGCGTTTAAAACAACTGGGAACTCTGAAAAATACGAGATCAATACGTGATCTTCAGGTCGGAAAGTCGGAGCTGTAGAAAGAGGCCCAAGTTCCCGAGTTGGAATTCCGAGTTGGATGACCGCTCAAATAGATTTTTCCCAGTCGGAGCTTGTTTTTTTCAGAGTTCCCAGTTGTTTTGAACGGACTGAAGTCGGAAGTCGGAGATTTCAGAGTTTCCAGTTCCGAGTTCCCAGTTGTTTTGAACACAGCATAACACCATCCTGATTTCTCCATATTACACAATGATGGAGAGGGAGGCCAGACTGGACTGAATATGTTCTTTGTGTTGGTGTGGAGCGGACCCAGAAGTGACCCATTGTAAACCGGGCCTGAGAGAGTCTGTTTAGTACCACACGACATGGCACAGCCTCACGTGGTGGCTGTCATCTGCCCTCGTACAGAAACAGACTGGCCATAGGGCAGTTCGGGTAAATGCCATGATGGGCCGGTCCATCTTTAACCAAGTGGACCAGTCTAAATTGGGGGTTTTGCGCATAATGATCATTATTGGCCTAATAATGGGGTCTCAAGGGAAAAGAATGGGCAGTGTGTTAGCCACTTTGAGGTCCCAGTCCGTCCCTGCCCCACTACACAATCAGGGGCCCAACCCTGGGCACAGTTCTAGTCTGCTCTGATAAAGCCAAGGCAAGGAACCAGGGTTATAGCTCTTATTCATGTTTACCATTAAGTCAATGTTGACAGATGGCGGCGATACAGAGAAAATCCTGCCTCCCCAGGTAACCTATTTATTTTTTCTTTATTACAATTTCAGTTAAAGGACAGTTAATGAAAATGTATGAAAACGTATTGTTAGTGTTGCTTTAATGTCATATAGGAGGACCACAGATGTCCTGCGTGACCTTGATTACAAACATACCAAGCATACACATGTACAGTGCACTCTAACAAAAAGTGTGGTTTCCGTTCACATGCATGTTCCTGTTTTGCTTTTATGTCTCACAATCCTGCTGAAGTAATAAAATAATGTGCATTCAACTCAGTGATCAAATTACTCAGACTGCAAGTCCCTACTGCAATGTTGGGCAGTCCCTAGCAAATGGAATATACATTTTTTTGTTTATTTAACTGTGAGAAAAGCTCTACTTCCTCTCACTGGTATTACTTCACTTTCAATTTCATGTTTCTTTTTGTAATTGTGGTTTGTGCTCTCTTACTCCACTCCTCCCTTCCTCTCTTATATGTCCTGTTTAAAAGTTTAATATTATGACTGTGTTATGTCAGTTGTCATAAGTGGAATGTAGGTTTTCATCAACTGTAACTCTTATGGCTAGCGTTATTTATTATGTATTATAACTGAAGTATAACTAGAGTAAGGACATCACACATTGACCTCTTTGGGTTCAGCTAGAACGATAAAATAGTATTAACAGAACAGGGTGGACACTAGAAGAACAAGGAATTTTGGATAGAAGTCGGTCGCCTATAACACCATGTTTTCAGAGCCATTGGTGACAGTGAACACAGACAGGGACCCCATTGTTTGAGTTTTGGAGCCTGTTGAATGGCTGCCAAATTGTCCTAAAATTTTACATTTCATATTGTGTGTTTTTTTGTTTTCATTTAAGTCATTTAGCAAACGCTCTTATCCAGAGCGACTTACAGTTAGTGAGTGCATACAATATTTTTTTATTTTTCATACTGGCCCCCCCGTGGGAATCGAACCCACAACCCTGGCGTTGCAAAGGCCATGCTGTACCAACTGAGCTACATCCCTGCCGGCCATTCTCTCCCCTACCCTGGACCAATTGTATATATAATTTACAAGACTCTTCAATAGCCTAGTAGATGTTTAAATGGTATAGGCGAGGTGTAAATTGTTTCCCTTTCACCTCGGAAGTCTGATCGAACGTCAAATACCCCATCATTTAAATACAGTGACGTAAGGCCGCGACGTCGGTAGTAGTGTGGGAGGGTGTCACCCGACCCGACCAGCAGACTGCAGTGAAAGCGTGACCAGACCAGGAAAAATAAAGAATATCGACTAAAAGAAAGATATAAACTAACTGTAATCAACTGCAAATGAGATAAGTTTGTGATATCTGAAAACCATCTTGGATAAACGCAACATTTGTTCTGACACAAACGTTTATGCCAAGACGCGCCTCTCAATGCATTGGGTTCGGTGACAGCTTTGGACAGGAATAGAGATAGTGACGGGAGAGCAATGGTAAGTTTAGATATTTTTATTTTCAGCAAATGAAATAATAAAAAATAGTATATTTATATGTTTACGTTTTCATAATTTAGTTTCTGCACCTCTATTGCACATACACAGGTTGGAAAAAGTACCAAATGATCATACTTGAGTAAAAGTAAAGATACTTTAATAGAAAATGGCTCAAGTAAAAGTGAAAGTCACCCAGGAAAATACTACTTGAGTAAAAGTCTAAAAGTATTTGGTTTTAAATATACTTAAGTATCAAAAGTAAATGTAATTGCTAAAATATACTTAAGTATCAAAAGTAAAAGTATAACTAATTTCACAAACCAGACAGCACGGTTTTCTTGTTTTAACATTTACGGATAACCAGGGGTACACTCCAACATCATTTACAAACAAAGCATTTGTGTTTAGTGAGTCTGCCAGATCAGAGGCAGTAGGGATGACAAGTGCGTGAATTGGACCATTTTCCTGTCCTGCTAATTGACATTTTAGTCATTTAGCAAATGCTCTTATAATTAGTGAGTGCATACATTTCTCATACTGGCCCGCCGTGGGAAACGAACCCACAACCCTTGCGTTGCAAGCCCCATGTTCTACCAACTGAGCAACAGGAGAATTGCTAAGCATTCGAAATGTAACAAGTACTTTTGGGTACTTAAAGTATGTTTACTTAAGTACTTTACACCACTGCACATACAGTACCTGTAGGCTAAGAAGCATTTTTTTGTTGTTACTGTCACTACATTAGGCTACAGCTGGCATTGAATTACATTAGACCGTTTTCCCACATTGAACTTGACTGATTTTATGTAACCTACACCTTATTTAAAGGCCATGTGCTACAGTTAATTTGACTTTTAAATAATCATGTTTCTTTTAGTTTTGGATTTGATTTATGCGAGATCATACACAATTCAAACAAATTCATGCAAATAGATTATTTTATACAGACCACGTGAGTATTTATGAAAATGGTTTGTGAGTGTCATTAGAGGGTCAGGTTAATAAGTTAGAGTAGCACTCAATCAACCAAACTGAAATGGTTAGATATGTTTTATTATGCTAGTTGATGAAATTACTATGTGTATTCTGTGGATAACAGTTATAGACCCAAGTCTGTTAGTCTATCCTATAAATATCTGTAAAGTGGAAGAGCAGACTATCCCTGTCCGCTTGATTGGACTAGACATGTAAAAATAAATATTGTTGATTTGTGAGAGGGGGTTTCCTAGCTAAATGCCAGGTACTCTCATTGAGGCTGGAGTGAGTGAGGAAGGGAGTGAAGGGAGGAAGGAAGCAAGGAGGAGAAATGGAAAAGGCAGCAGTTCCTGTGTTAAGATTTTGTCGCCGGTTGATTTTTAAACACAGACTATTGCTCAGCTATGAAAACTTAATTGGTGGGGTGAACTAAAACAGTGAAATGCATATCCTCAAAGTTTATGTTTAAATCCAATAGCCTATTCACCATATTACATTTTAGCAGACACTCTTATCCAGAGCGACTTACAGGAGCAATTAATTAAGTGCCTTGCTCAAGGGCACATCGACAGATTTTTCACCTAGTTGGCTCGGGGATTAGAACCAGCGACCTTTCGGTTACTGGCACTACGCTCTTAACCACTAAGCTACCTGCCGCCCATATTTACATTTACATTACATTTACGTCATTTAGCAGACGCTCTTATCCAGAGCGACTTACAAATAGGTGCATTCACCCTATAGCCAGTGGGATAACCACTTTACAATGGTGGGGGGGGGGGGGGGGGGGGGGGTAGAAGGATTACTTTATCCTATTCCAGGTATTACTTAAAGAGTTGGGGTTTCAAATGTCTCCGGAAGGTGGTGAGTGACTCCGCTGTCCTGGCGTCGTGAGGGAGCTTGTTCCACCATTGGGGTGCCAGAGCAGCGAACAGTTTTGACTG
>NC_140004.1:32200807-32383996 GCF_964263955.1 Coregonus lavaretus | reverse complement strand
TCATAGCAGCCATCATCATTGGGATTATTGCATGGTTAGCGTCTGGCTCTGATGACAGAGAGCAACCTGCTGCAGGGCAACCCACCTCAGGGCCTTAGGATCCTAGACTGTCTGTCAGAGCAAAGGACATGGAAGAAATGAAGATGGAGGATGGAGACAGGGGCAGGCGAGACCTCAGAGGAAATAAGGAGTCAATCAGACAGAAATAGTGGATGTAGATAAAGAGAGAGGTTTTCTAGCACTCTGTTTGTGCTTTTGTCAAATACATTGCTGTCATTGTCAAGCCAAACATTTGGCATGATAATGAGTGACAAGGTGTTGGCATGATAATGGCACAAACAGACTGGCACTCAGGCTGTAGGTTTTCCACCTGAGCTCAAACTAGGTTTTGTGGGTTGACCTTTCTATGCCATCTGTGATATTGTTTGTTTTTAGAAGCATTTCAGGCTCTGTGCCCTGTCTGTAGATTGTTGAATGAAATGGTACCATCACTAGCTCAGCTGCTTCCACATTCGGTATCGTCTTCAACTGGCCCTAGTTGGTCAGGCTCACTGGTTTCACAGTCATACTCAGAAATGCTTCAGCCTCACCATAACATTTGGTATAGGTGAATGTTTTGTCAATTCAAATAAAACATATTGTGCCTTTGGAATGTAAAAAATCCCCATTGGATGAATTGTGTGACTGTTTCAAAGTATTCCATGTAAGCTGTAAGGGGACACCACAGAATTATATTTATCATGAAATGAAATGAGTAATTTCTTTTCTTAATTTCATTCTTCCTTTTTACGGTCAAAATAAATATACAAAAATGAACTTAATTTTGGATATGTATATAAAACGCTGTTATGTTTGAGGCCAATTTGGTAATGCAGTGTGAATATTTATATTTCATGTGTAATTCATTAGCCTACAGCTGAGAAATCACATTATATTTTCACCTGTCCCATATCCGTTTTTTGTATTTTCAATTTGTTACAGACTTTCCTTGCCTGTTGTTGTTTACCCTTGTCTTACTACTATTTCAAATATATATGTAAAACTGTAGTGCATTGTAAAATAAAAAGGAATTGACCAAATATATCTCCAGATAATTTTTATTTTGAATTGTGTGTACATAAATAGCAACTGACAGTGTTAAGAAATATCATAAAGCAGCCCCACTTTCAGTCAATTTGAGAGAGAGAGAGAGAGAGAGAGAGAGAGAGAGAGAGAGAGAGAGAGAGAGAGAGAGAGAGAGAGAGAGAGAGAGAGAGAGAGAGAGAGAGAGAGAGAGAGAGAGAGAGAGAGAGAGAGAGAGAGAGAGAGAGAGAGAGAGAGAGAGAGAGAGAGAGAGAGAGAGAGAGAGAGAGAGAGAGAGAGGAGAGAGAGAGAGAGAGAGAGAGAGAGAGAGAGAGAGAGAGAGAGAGAGAGAGACTCACTGAAATGAAGGATACATTCACCCAGCTGGAGGTAAGGCAGGTGGTGCTGGAACAGCAGGTGAACACACTCCAGACAGCACAGACCCAGACAACAACAACCCCCCTGAGGTAGAGAGAGACATGTCTGGACTATGGTGAGACAACATCAACAGGAGAACAACAGAGCACTAGAGGAGAGGATCAGAGTGCAGGAGGAGAATGTGAGAATGATGACGGGTGACAGAGAACAATCCATTAGAGTGCTGGCCACCCACGCATAGAAGCCAGCAGAACAGCCCACCTCAGATCCTGGCCAAAGTCTCGACACCACAGCAGAACAGTAGACCCTGATCATAGCCTCGACATCACAGCCATTCGCCTGGACCCTAAAGGATATCGGCCTCAACCGCAGACCCAACACCTCACACAGGAGCAACAGACCAACAGACACCCGCCCAGATCAGCGAGACATTCTCCCAGACCTCCAGGACCCCCCCGGACCTACACATAGAGGACCCCCGCCAAGAGGACCTACATCCAGACCACAGTACCATCAGCCACATCTACACCCCCACCAATTAACACCCCACCAAGTCAACCATGCCCACACCCCATTTAGGCCCCCTCAGATCAGACCTATGCCCCTCCTACCCACCCCATGCCCACTCCCGCAAAGAGGGCCTCAACATGAAAGTCACACATACGCCCAGGCCGTGAGAGCATGCAAACAGGCCCAACCCCCACTCTTACACTAGCCCAAGCCAATGGCATGTACCAGATGCTCAGCAGGCACTGCTCACAATTACTGGCCTGAGGCCAAACCACACGACCAACAACATTATGGACACTTTATGGAACACAAAGCCTTCACTATATCATCCTGGAATATCCAAGGCCTGAGGTCACCTGCCTTTGCCTAAAGAGCAGGAACCTGGACTTCACCAAAGAAATCGGAAATACAGACATTGTCATCCTACAAGAAACATGGTATAGAGGAGACGGACCCACTGGATGCCCTCTAGGTTACAGAGAGCTGGTAGTCCCATCCACCAAACTACCAGGTGTGAAACAGGGAAGGGACTCAGGGGGTATGCTAATTTGGTATAGAGCAGACCTAACTACGTCTATTAAATTAATCAAAACAGGAACATTTTACATTTGGCTAGAAATTCAAAAGGAAATTATCTCAACAGAAAAAAATGTCCTCCTGTGTGCTACCTATATCCCCCCACTAGAACCCCATACTTTAATGAAGACAGCTTCTCCATCCTGGAGGGGGAAATCAATCATTTCCAGACCCAGGGACATGTACTAGTCTGTGGCGACCTAAATGCCAGAACTGGACAAGAACCTGACACCCTCAGCACAAAGGGGGACAAACACCTACCTGAGGTGACAGCATTCCCTCCCCCATATGCCCCCCTAGGCACAACTATGACAACATAACCAACAAGTCAATGGTAGGCTTCGAGGGGACTCCTATGGTAGGTACACCTATAGCTCATCTCTTGGCAGTAGTACTGTAGACTACTTTATCACTGACCTCAACCCAGAGTCTCTCAGAGCGTTCACAGTCAGCCCACTGACACCCCTATCAGACCACAGCAAAATCACAGTCTACTTGAATAGAGCAATACTCAATCATGAGACATCAAAGCCAAAGGAACTGAAAAATATTAAGAAATGCTATAGATGGAAGGAAAGTAGTGTCGAATCCTACCAAAAAACAATTAGGCAACAACAAATTCAACTCCTTTTAGACAACTTCCTGGACAAAACGTTCCACTGTAATAGTGAAGGTGTAAACATGGCAGTAGAAAACCTAAACAGTATATTTGACCTCTCAGCTTCCCTATGACAAATGGTTTGATGAAGAATGCAAAAACCTAAGAAAGAAATTGAGAAACCTATCCAACCAAATACATAGAGACCCAGAAAACCTGATCTTACGCCTTCACTATGGTGAATCACTAAAACAATACAGAAATACACTACGGAAAAAGAAGGAACAGCATGTCAGAAATCAGCTCAATGTAATTAAAGAATCCATAGACTCTAACTACTTCTGGGAAAATTGGAAAACACTAAACAAACAACAACACGAAGAGCTATCTGTCCAAAATGGAGATGTATGGGTAAACCACTTCTCCAATCTTTTTGGCCCTATAACAAAGAACAAACAGCAAATAAATATACATGATCAACTGAAAATCTTAGAGTCAACTATTAAAGACTACCAGAACCCAATGGATTCTCCAATTACATTGAATGAACTACAGGACAAAATACAAACCCTCCAAACCAAAAAGGCCTGTGGTGTTGATGGTATCCTCAATGAAATGATAAAATATACAGACCTCAAATTCCAATTGGCTATACTTAAACTCTTTAACATCATCCTTAGCTCTGGCATCTTCCCCAATATTTGGAACCAAGGACTGATCACCCCAATCCATAAAAGTGGAGACAAATTTGACCCCAATAACTACCGTGGGATATGCGTCAACAGCAACCTTGGGAAAATCCTCTGCATTATCATTAACAGCAGACTAGTTCATTTCCTCAGTGAAAACAATGTACTGAGCAAATGTCAAATTGGCCTTTTAAATTACTGTACGACAGACCACGTATTCACCCTGCACACCCTAATTGACAAACAAACAAACCAAAACAAAGGCAAAGTCTTCTCATGCTTTGTTGATTTCAAAAAAGCTTTTGACTCAATTTGGCAAGAGGGTCTGCTATTCAAATTGATGGAAAGTGGGGTTGGGGAAAAACATATGACATTATAAAATACATGTACACAAACAACAAGTATGCAGTAAAATTGGCAAAAAACACACACATTTCTTTCCACAGGGCCGTGGGGTGAGACAGGGATGCAGTTTAAGCCCCACCCTCTTCAACATATGTATATCAACAAATTGGTGAGGGCACTAGAACAGTCTGCAGCGCCTGGCCTCACCCTACTAGAATCTGAAGTTAAATGTCTACTGTTTGCTGATGATCTGGTGCTTGTGTCACCAACCAAGGAGGGCCTACAGCAGCACCTAGATCTTATGCACAGATTCTGTCAGACCTGGGCCATGACAGTAAATCTCAGTAAGACAAAATAATGGTGTTCCAAAAAAGGTCCAGTTGCCAGGACCACAAATACAAATTCCATCTAGACACTGTTGCTCTAGAGCACACAAAAAACGATACATACCTCGGCCTAAACATCAGCGCCACAGGTAAGTTCCACAAAGCTGTGAACGATCTGCACAAGAAGGGCCTTCTATGCCATCAAAAGGAACATACAATTTGACATACCAATTAGGATCTGGCTATAAATACTTGAATCAGTTATAGAACCCATTGCCCTTTATGGTTGTGAGGTCTGGGGTCCTTTGTAGCTCAATTGGTAGAGCATAGCGCTTGTAACGCCAGGGTAGTGGGTTCGATCCCTGGGACCACCCATACGTAAAAAAATGTATGCACACATGACTGTAAGTCGCTTTGGATAAAAGCGTCTGCTAAATGGCATATTATTTCACCAACCAATAATTCAGAAAATGGGACAAGCACCAAATTGAGAGACTGCATGCAGAATTCTGCAAAAATATCCTCAGTATACAACGAAAAACACAAAATAATGCATGCAGAGCAGAATTAGGCCTATACCCGCTAATTATCAAAATCCAGAAAAGAGCCATTACATTTTATAACCACTGAAAAGGAAGCGATTCCCAAACCTTCCATAACAAAGCCATCACCTACAAAGAGATGAACTTGGAGAAGAGTCCCCTAAGTAAGCTGGTCCTGGGGCTCTGTTCACAAACACAAACAGACCCCACAGAGCCCCAGGACAAGAACAACAACACAATTAGACCCAACCAAATCATTAGAAAAATAAAATAAAATTACTTGACACATTGGAAAGAATTAACAAAAGAACAGCGCAAACTAGAATGCTATTTTGCCCTAAACAGAGAGTACACAGTGGCAGAATACCTGACCACTGTGACTGACCCAAAATTAAGGAAAGCTTTGACTATGTACATGTACAGACTCAGTGAGCATTGCTATTGAGGGAGGCCGCCGTAGGTAGACCTGGCTCTCAAGAGAAGACAGGCTATGTGCACACTACCCACAAAATGAGGTGGAAACTGAGTGGCACTTCCTAATCTCCTTCCAAATGTATGACCATATTAGAAAACAATCCAATTTTGATAAACTCCCATATCTATTGGGTAAAATACCACAGTGTGCCATCACAGCAGCAAGATTTGTGACCTGTTGCCACAAGAAAAGGGCAACCACTGAAGCACAAACACCATTGTAAATAGAACCCATATTTATGGTGATTTATTTCCCCTTTTGTATTTGAGCTATTTGCACATCATTACAATACTGTATATAGCCATAATATGACATTTGAAATGTTTATATTCCTTTGGAACTTTTTTGCGTGCAATGTTTACTATACATGTTTTATTGTTTATTTCATTTTCATTTATTATCTATTTTACTTGCTTTGGCAATGTAAACATATGTTTCCCATGTCAATAAGACCCTTTGAATTGAATTGAATCGAATCGAAGAGAGAGAGAGAGAGAGAGAGAGAGAGAGAGAGAGAGAGAGAGAGAGAGAGAGAGAGAGAGAGAGAGAGAGAGAGAGAGAGAGAGAGAGAGAGAGGACCGAGATCCTAGATCCTAAACCCCACCCACACATAACGTGTGATAGGACTGACAAACGTCACGTGAGGTTGCATTGTCATACCCGGTAGAATGACAGTGTGGTGTAGCTAGCTGCTGCATATTTCAGGGTATGACAAAACCCAGGTAATGTAAGTCAACTTTTGTGTGACTTTAATTTGATGTCGCAGTATAGCACAGTATATTCATTGACGTTTCTGTGTATTCGACAACTTGGCTAAAACAGCTCAATGAGAGAGTGGTTGAGCAGCATAGGGGTTAGCTAGCTAGCTAAATAAATTAGCTAGTTAGCTAACTGTGTTGCTAGCTAGCTTGCTAACATTATTGAATCAACTCGAGATTGGAAGGTAGCTTGAGCTTTCAGTGTCATTTTGCTCAATTTCTTTGTAGTCAGTTCAAAAAGATTAAAATGAGCTTAGCTTCATGGATAGCTAGTAGTTAGCTAATGTGGCTAAGGAAAATAGTTTGATGTTCCACAGATTTGTAATCTGAAGATGGCTTCTTATTTTGATGAGCATGACTGTGAACCAACGAATCCCGAAGAACAGTACCGTCAGAATGCACTACTAGAACTGGCCAGGTGAGAATCAAAGATCTACCTGACTAACTAGCTAACAACCCAAGAAATGGAACACAATCCAGTCTGTATTTTGTATGCAATATCCTACATCAACTGTCTGCCACTGAGAGACTGACATTGCATGTTCTTCGGCGGTTGGCATCCAACGTTATGGTGCATTACCGCCACATACTGTTACATTGCCTGTTGACCTCTGTGTAGGTCTTTGATGCAGGGCCTGGACATTGACTCAGGAGCGTTTGACCTATCGGACTGGGACCAGCGTCTTCCTCCCCCAGCTGCTAAAACAGCTGTCCAAACCTTACCTGTGGTTGTCATATCCCCAGAGCAAGCAGGTGAGTCCTGCAGCCCGCATAAGCTACCCTCTAGCTAATTACATTTGAAAAACATTTTGGGATTATAGGCTACTATCACATTTTTTGGGGAGCAATACGATGCTGTCTCATGTGGTAGCTAATTTAATTTTAATTCATTAAAATTGCACGCAAGACTACCTCTGCAGTCTGCAAGTATAGTCTATTGTCTGTTTCAGACTGTGTGATTTAACTCTCTCTCTCCCCCTCATCCAGACAAAGGGCTGAAGTGTCCTGTGTGTCTGCTGGAGTTTGAGGAGCAGGAGACAGTGCGGGAGATGCCCTGCAAACACCTCTTTCACTCTGGTTGTATCCTGCCCTGGTTAGGGAAGGTGAGGGCTTGGCCACTGAATCGTCACACACACACACACACACACACACACACACACACACACACACACACACACACAGATCAATTCTTCACATGTTGGTTTGATGGTATGTACAATATGAATGAACTAATTACCTGAACTCAGTGCAATATACACTGAGTGTACAAAACATAAAGAACAGCCCATACAAACACATTGATTAATAGATTCACTACATGGAACAACAGATAGTCCCCCCACCCCAAAAAAAAGTTTGTTCTGGGGTGTCTGTCCTATATCTGAGTGGAATAAGAAAGATCAGGAAACATTATTTTTTACATGTATTTAACCCCTTATTTTTGGCACTGAACAGCCTCCATATATACAGTGCGTTTGGAAAGTATTCAGACCCCTTGATTTTTCCACATTTTGTTACGTTACAGCCTTATTCTAAAATGGAATAAGTTGTTTTTTTCCCTCATCAATTTACACACAATACCCCATAATGACAAAGCAAAAACAGGTTTTTAGAATTTTTTGTAAATGTATATTTTTCGTTGTTGTTGAAATATCACATTTACATAAGTATTCAGACCATTTACTCAGTACTTTGTTGAAGCACCTTAGGTAGTGATTACAGCCTCGAGTCTTCTTGGGTATAACGCTACAAGCTTGGCACACCTGTTTTGTGGCATTTCTCCCATTCTTCTCTGCAGATCCTCTCAACCTCTGTCAGGTTGGATGGGGAGCGTCGCTGTACAGCTATTTCCAGAGATGTTAGATCAGGTTCTAGTCCGGGCTCTGGCTGGCCACTCAAGGACATTCAGAGACTTGTCCCAAAGCCACTCCTGCGTTGTCTTGGCTGTGTGCTTAGGGTCGTTGTCCTGTTGGAAGGTGAACCTTCCTTCGCCCCAGTCTGAGGTCCTGAGCTCTCTCTCGCAGGTTTTCATCAAGGATCTCTCTGTACTTTGCTCCGTTTATCTTTCCCTCGATCCTGACTAGTCTCCCAGTCCCTGCCGCTGAAAAACATCCCCACAGCATGATGCTTTCATCGTAGGGATGGTGCCAGGTTTGTTCCAGATGTGACGCTTGGCATTCAGGCCAAAGAGTTCAATCTTGGTTTCATCAGACCAGAGAATCTTGTTTCTCATGGTCTGAGAGTCCGTTAGGTGCCTTTAGGCAAACTCCAAGTGGGCTGTCATGTGCCTTTTTACTGAGGAGTGGCTTCCGTCTGGCCACTCTACCATAAAGGTCTGATTGGTGGAGTGCTGCAGAGATGGTTGTCCTTCTGGAAGGTTCTCCCTTCTCCATAGAGGAACTCTGGAGCTCTGTCAGAGTGACCATCGGGTTCTTGGTCACCTCCCTGACCAAGGCCCTTCTCCCCTGATTGCTCAGTTTGGCCGGGAGGCCAGCTCTAGGAAGAGTCTTGGTGGTTCCAAACTTCTTCCATTTAAGAATGATGGAGGCCACTGTGTTCTTGGGGACCTTTAATGCTGCACATTTTGTGGTGCCCTTCCCCAGATCTGTGCCTCGACACAATCCTGTCTCGGCACTCTACGGACAATTCCTTCAACCTCATGGCTTGCTTTTTGCTCTGACATGCACTGTCAACTGTGGGACCTTATATAGACAGGTGTGTGCCTTTCCAAATCATCTCCAATCAATTGAATTTACCACAGGTGGTCTCCAATCAAGTTGTAGAAACATCTCAAGGATTATCAATGGAAACAGGATGCAACTGAGCTCAATTTCGAGCCTCATAGCAAAGGGTCTGAATACTTATGTAAATATGGTATTTCTTATTTTTGACTTTTCTCTTAGTCATTATCGGGTATTGTGTGTAGCTTGATGAGGATTTTAATATTAATTTAATCCATTTTAGAATGGCTGTAACGTAACAAAATGTGGAAAAAGTGAAGAGGTCTGAATACTTTCCGAATGCACTGTACACTATATGACCAAAAGTATGTGGACACCTGCATACTTTTGGTCATGAAGTGTACACATATTTTTGGTCATGTAGTCTACTAAGCTATATGGAATTGTTTTAACAAGGTCATACCAAGGATCATTTTGCCATTTGATTTAGAATTTTATGACCCCTTGAAGTATCAAAGAATATACAGTACCAGTCAAAAGTTTGGACACACCTACTCATTCAAGGGTTTTTCTTTATTTTTACTATTTTCTACATTATAGAATAATAGTGAAGACATCAAAACTATGAAATAACACATGGAATCATGTAGTAACCAAAAAAGTGTTAAACAAATCAAAATATATTTTAGATTTTAGATTCTTCAAAGTAGCCACCCTTTGCCTTGGTGACAGCTTTGCACACTCTTGTATTCAACCCCTTATTTTTGTCACAGTCGACATATATACACTACATGACCAAAAGTATGTGGACACCATATCGTCAAACATCTCATTCCAAAATCATGGGCATTAATGTGGAGTTGGTTCCCCCATTTCCTGTTATAACAGCCTCCACTCTTTTGGGAAGGCTTTCCACTAGATGTGGGGACTTGCTTCCATTCAGCCACAATAGCATTAGTGAGATTGGGCACTGATGTTGGGCGATAAGGCCTGGCTTGCAGTCAGCGTTCCAATTCATCCCAAAGGTGTTTGATGCGGTTGAGGTCAGGGCTCTGCAGGCCAGTCATGTTCTTCCACACCGATCTCGACAAACCATTTCTGTATGGACTTCGCTTTGTGCATGGGGGCATTGTCATGCTGAAACAGGAAAGGGCCTTCCCCAAACTGTTGCCACAAAGTTGGAAGCACAGAATCGTCTAGAATGTAATTGTATGCTGTAGCGTTAAGATTTCCCTTCACTGGAACTAAGGGGCCCAAGCCGAACCATGAAAAACAGCCCCAGACCATTATTCCTCCTCCACCAAACTTTACAGTTGGCACTATGCATTCGGGCAAGTAGTGTTCCCCTGGCATCCGCCAAACCCAGATTTGTCCATCGGACTGCCAGATGGTGAAGCGTTATTCATCACTCCAGAGAATGCGTTTCCACTGCTCCAGAGTCCAATGGCGGCGAGCTTTACACCACTCCAGCCGACGCATGGTGATCTTAGACTTGTGTGCTGCTGCTCGGCTATGGAAACCCATTTCATGAAGCTCCCGACTAACAGTTCTTGTGCTGACGTTGCTTCCAGAGGCAGTTTGGAACTCAGTAGTGAGTGTTGCAACCGAGGACAGACGATTTTTACGCGCTACGCCCTTCAGCACTAGGCGGTCCTGTTCTGTGTGCTTGTGTGGCCTACCACTTCACGGCTATGCCGTTGTTGCTCCTACACGTTTCCACTTCACAATAACACCACTTACAGTTGACCGGGGCAGCTCTAGCAGGGCAGAAATTTTACTGTGTGCTCGATATTATACACCTGTCAGCAACGAGTCTTGTGTGGGCATCCTAGTACAAAACAACTGACATGTTCGTACGAGTCTCACCTTTCCACAGAGGGGTCATATTAGTGTTTAGCCAAAACTGTTCAGACGCTACAGACAGAAGTTGGCAGATCGGCTATACCAACTTCAGACGAGTTCCAAGACGCTTGTGGGGGTCATAGAGCAAAACGGAGAACACCCTCGTCTTCGTGAGAGTCTCATCTTTCCGTAGCGTGGTCATAATAGTTTGCCAAACCGTTCGGACGCTACAGAGGATTTTGTGAGAAGACCGATTTTCGGGATGTCTCATGGTCTGACAAACACTGCCCCAGCTCTTTCACCGCAGATGCGCAAGTGCGACATAGGCGGATGTTGTGGATTGAGACGCATCCAATGCAACAAAAAAAACATATCTCTAGCTTAAACTGGCAGATTTTTATGGGGATTGTTTTATTATGCTAATTTAGATTTCCATGCGGGCGCGGACATCGACCTTAGGGATAATAGCTTTCACCTGGATAGTCTGTCATGGAAAGAGTTCATAATGATTTGTACACTCAGGGTATAACATTTACATTTTAGTCATTTAGCAGACACTCTTATCCAGAGCGACTTACAGGAGCAATTGGGGTTAAGTGCCTTGCTCAAGGGCACATCAATAGATGTTTCACCTAGTCAACTTGGAGATTCGAACCAGCGACCTTTCGGTTACGCTCTTAACCACTAGGCTATAACCCTTGATGAATTCCTCTAACCCTTGCTGTCTATCATCACAGACAAATTCTTGCCCGCTATGCCGCCTCGAGCTACCAACCGACAATCCAGAGTATGAAGAGTTCAAGAAGGACAAGGTGGGTGTGGAACTAGGGCATCAGCGATAATAATCCACAGTCATTATCCTGTGAAATGGGAAATCAAATTCAAAGTGCTTTTCCCTTTTAGAGTTGAAATCTGCGTCCCAAATGGCACCCTATTAACTATGTAGTGCCCTATGGGCCCTGGTCAAAACCAAAGTAGTGATCTGTATAGTGAATAGGGTGCCATTTGGGACACAGAAATGGTCAGCGTCAACCCGTTACTAAATGGAGCATTTCTGTCTGTTACAGGACAGGAGAAAACAGAGGGAACACAGACTGGAAGATCTGCATGGAGCCATGTACACATAACGGCTCAGAGCACACTGCATATTTCACATTTCTAGCATTGGGTCGCAATAGAATTAAGAATTGACAAAAGCTGCAAATAATATTGTGTAGCTATTATGTTTTATCGTATGTACTGTAAATATGTCCGTTTTAAATACAGTCAATTGTACAAAGACCTGTTGTGATACAGATTCAAAATATGGATGATCATTATACAATGAAATGAATACTGAGACAGTTGAGTCCGTTTGAACTCTCTCTACATTCCCTGCCTTAACACATCATAGCATTTCTTCCTTTTCTTTTTCCCCAAGATGCAATACATTGACCAAAACAGATGATTAAATGGCTTTTCATGGTGTATGTTTTGCTGGCCTCACAATATTTATCAGACTTGAAATACAATCTGTTTATAGTGTTGATTGCTTTGGCACCAGCATTAAAGGCCCAGTGCAGTCAAAATTCTGTTTTCCCTGTGTTTTGTATCATTTTGTACAACAGCTGATGAAACATTGGTTATAGTTGCTGGTTAAAAATCTACACAGGACTTTCTAATCAGTCGTTTTGTATGGGCAGGAGTTCCAGGTTTCCATGGTGGTAAATTTGATAATAGACCAATAATAAAGAGTTCCTAACCTCAATTTGAATAACTGCTATTTTTCAGTTTTCCCCTCCCCAATCAGATCACTCCCAGACAGTCCCAGCAAAATTCTTGCTTGAGAAATAGTTGTTTGCTAAAAAGCTATTTTGGTCGATTTTATTGGCAAATCTATTACAGTAAGGTTACCAGAAATTGTTATATTGATATAAAAATGGCTGCATTGGGACTTTAACACCCTACCCTGGTATAGGGTATTGAAGAAAGTTTAAGGAACACCACTCGGTGCACACAAAACCTGTGAACATACGCTGAACAAAAATATAAACGCAACATGCAACAATTTCAAAGATTTTACTGAGTTACAGTTCATATAAGGAAATCAGTCAATTTAAATAAATTCATTAGGCCCTAATCTATGGATTTCACATGACTGGGAATACAGATATGCATCTGTTGGTCACAGATACCTTTAAAAAAAGGTAGGGGCATGGATCAGAAAACCAGTCAGTATCTGGTGTAACCAACATTTGCCTCATGCAGCATGACACGTCTCCTTCGCACAGAGTTGATCAGGCTGTTGATTGTGGCCTGTGGATTTGTTGTCCCCCTCCTCTTCAATGGCTGTGCGAAGTTGCTGGATATTGGCAGGAATTGGAACACGCTGTCGTACACGTCGATCCAGAGCATCCCAAAACATGCTCAATGGGTGACATGTCTGGTGAGTATGCATGCCATGGAAGAACTGGGACATTTTCAGCTTCCAGGAACTGTGTAGAGATCCTTGCGACACGGGGCCATGCATTATCCAGCTGAAATATGAGGTAATGGCGGCGGATGAATGGCACGACAATGGGCCTCAGGATCTCGTCACTGTATCTCTGTGCATTCAAATTGCCATTGATAAAATGCAATTGTGTTCATTGTCTTTAGCTTATGCCTGCCATAACCCCACCACCACCATGGGGCACTCTGTTCACAACATTGACATCAGCAAACCGCTTGCCCACATGACGCCATACACGCTGTCTACCATCTGCCCAGTACAGTTGAAACCTGGATTAATCTGTGAAGAACACACTTCTCCAGCATGCCAGTGGACATCGAAGGTGAGCATTTGCCCACTGAAGTCGGTTACAACACCGAACTGCAGTCAGGTCAAGACCCTGGTGAGGACGACGAGCACGCAGATGAGCTTCCCTGAGGCGGTTTCTGACAGTTTGTGCAGAAATTCTTCTGTTGTGCATACCCACAGTTTCATCTTCCTGGGTGGCTGGTCTCAGACGATCCCGCTGGTGAAGAAGCCGGATGTGGAGGTCCTGGGCTGGCGTGGTTACATGTGGTCTGCGGTTGTGAGGCCGGTTGGACGTACTGCTAAATCCTCTAAAACGACGTTGGAGGCGGCTCATGATAAAGAAATTAACATTACATTCTCTGGCGACAGCTCTGGTGTACATTCCTGCAGTCAGCATGCCAATTGCACACTCCCTCAAAACTTGAGACATCTGTGGCATTGTGTTGTGTGACAAAACTGCACATTTTAGAATGGCCTTTTGTCCCCAGCATAAGGTGCACCTATGTAACGATACTTTTGTTTAATCAGCTTCTTGATATGCCACACCTGTCAGGTGGATGGATTATCTTGGCAAAGGAGAAATACTAACAGGGATGAACAGTGCATTCGGAAAGTATTGTCTTTTTCCACATTTTGTTACGTTACAGCCTTATTCTAAAATAGATGAAATTGTTTTTTCCCCCTCATCAATCTACACACAGTACCCCATAATGACAAAGCAAAAACAGGTTTTATAAAAATTGTGAAAATTTATCAAAAATAAAAAACTGAAATTTTCACATTTACATAAGTATTCAGACCCTTTACTCAGTACTTTGTTGAAGCATCTTTGGCAGCGATTACAGCCTCGAGTCTTCTTGGGTATGACACTACAAGTTTGGCACACCTGTATTTGGGGAGTTTCTCCCATTCTTCTCTGCAGATCCTCTCAAGCTGTCAGGTTGGATGTTGAGCGTCGCTGCAAAGCTATTTCCAGGTCTCTCCAGAGACGTTCGATAGGCTTCAAGTCCGGGCTCTGGCTGGCCACTCAAGGTCATTCAGAGACTTGTTCCGAAGCCACTCCTGCGTTGTCTTGGCTGTGTGCTTTGGATCGTTGTGCTGTTGGAAGGTGAACCTTCACCCCAGTTTGAGGTCCTGAGCGCTCAAGAATCTCTCTGTACTTTGCTCCATTCATCTTTCCCTCGATCCTGACTAGTCTCCCAGTCCCTGCTGCTGGAAAACATCCCCACCGCATGATGCTGCCACCACCATGCTTCATCGTAGGGATGGTGCCAGGTTTCCTCCAGACGTGATGCTTGGCATTCAGGCCAAAGAGTTCAATCTTGGTTTCATCAGACCAGAGAATCTTGTTTCTCATGATCTGAGTCCTTTAGGTGCCTTTTGGCAAACTCCAAGCGGGCTGTCATGTGCCTTTTACAGAGGAGTAGCTTCCGTCTGGCCACTCTACCTTAAAGGCCTGATTGGTGGGGTGCTGCAGAGATGGTTGCCCTTCTGGAAGGTTCTCCCATCTCCACAGAGGAACTCTGGAGCTCTGTCAGAGTGACCATCGGGTTCTTGGTCACCTCCCTGACCAAGGCCCTTCTCCCCCGATTGCTCAGTTAAGCCCGGTGGCCAGCTCTAGGAAGTCTTGGTGTTTCCAAACTTCTTCCATTTAAGAATGATGGAGGCCACTTTGTTCAATGCTGTTTTTGGTACCTTTCCCCAGATCTGTGCCTCGACACAATCTTGTCTCGTAGCTCTACGGACAATTCCTTCGACCAATTGGCTTGGTTTTTGCTCTGACATGCACTGTCAACTGTGGGAACTTATATAGACAGGTGTGTGCCTTTCCAAATCATGTCCAATCAATTTAATTTAGCACAGGTGGACTCCAATGAAGTTGTAGAAACAGGATGCACCTGAGCTCAATTTTGAGTGTCATAGCAAAGGGTCTGAATACTTATGCAAATAAGGTATTTCCGTTTTTTATTTGTAATATGTTTGCAAAAATGTCTAAACCTGTTTTTGCTTTGTCATTATGGGGTAGTGTGTAGATTGAATAATTTGTTTTTTTTAATCAGTTTTAGAATAAGGCTATAGCATAACAAAATGTGGAAAAAGTCAAGGGGTCTGAATACTTTCCGAATGCACTGTAAATACATTTGTGCCATTTTTTTTTAGAGAAATAAGCTTTTTGTGCGTATGAAACATTTCATGGATTTTTTATTTCAGCTCATGAAACATGGGACCAACTCTTTACATGTTGCGTTTATATTTTTGCACAGTATAAGGACCAATTTCACAACTGTGGTTTTTCTCAGGTCATCGTTTGAGGCTAACTTTAAACCACTCAATCTTATTTCCTCAAATATTAAAACGTTTGTTGATATAGTCATGTTATATTTGCCCCAAAGAAGATAGTGATCCAGCATTGCTCGCACACAGACAAAGTCCCATGGGTGGTTATAAAGCATAACTGGTTTGTAACTGGTTTGACCATGAGTAGGCATATGACAAAATAACCAACTGCTGAGTCCTGTGAATGAGTCCTTAAAATAAACAATTGCTCTGAAATGCTAATGGTACTGAATAACCTATTTCAAGGTAGGGATAATTGTTCTGCCATATTTCTCTCTGACTACAACGAAGGGATATCTTGTAGAGAACATAAGTCAAATTATTAGAGGAAAGGTAGCCTCATAAAACCTGAGTGATCTTGCAATATCTCACATTGCAGTTAGTCTCGTTTCACAAGGTTAGAGCAGAGGAGCAGTAATGTTAAAGAGGATGTTCTGGGCTCAAGGGAAGGCCTAATGTTGATTTACCTCGATTTGTCAGACCCAGCCTCTTCAACCATACCATGTGGTCTGACGCACCAGGGTAACACTTGGTAGCTACAATGCAATAATAAAGAGTTGAGAGTCAGTTTATGCAATATTGATTAAATATCATTTCAGTGGGTAATGTCTGCCAAGCCATCCCACTGCTTTTTCTGAGCGGATGCAGCTGATGCTCATCCCAGATCAGTCATGTCAAAACAAACCTTCAGCTTGTGTAATACAACATGATTTACCCATCTTCTGCCCAAGAATAAACCATACAAGAGCAAAGAATTAGCTTATAATTCATCAATTTTATTTCATATTTTAATATAAATCTGACAAAATAAAATAGGTTAATGATAGATAAGCATACACCTTTACAGAAGTAATTTATAAAAGAAAAAGATTATCTGTAATGCTTTGTTTGCTCTTTTTTTTTGGGGGGGGGGGGGGTGGGGGTGTAATGGACTTTCCTCCCATACCTTCCATTATAGAGAAGAATTTAGTAAAATACATGTTTTACATAGTCATTTTATAATCTTTGAAAACTATTACATCTTTCAAGACATTTGATCTGCATTGCTGTTATTCAGAGTTCCAGACATTGTTTAACGTCTTCTGCAACTGGAATTGGTATTCTCCTTAACACAAAACGCAGAGCTAAAAGTTTTTAAATAAGTGCAGGAATTGGAGAAAAAAAACTATCATAAGTACATAAATGCCATTTCATCATGTTTTGGTCTTGTCCACTGTAAAGAGAGAAATGTTTCCACAGAATAGTTCTAATCCCGTGTAGGTACATTTTCATCAAAGCTGCCGGTTCAAGCCTAACCTTGATACTAAGTTACAGTATGGTGAAATACAGCAGAAAATAACACTGTTTGAAATCAAATATTTGAAAAAAGGATGAGGGGGAAAAAAGCCAAAAGTATCAAACAGAGTGAACTTACATAGGAGCTACAGAATCTTTATATCAGAAACTACCAGTATGCTTCTGTGTGGCCTGGCTGTTTTATAGCAACATTGCCAACCCATCAAATTCCTATCTTTTTTGGTAAGAATAGGAAATATAATCTACGCATCTGCTCAGCATCTGCCTTGGAACAACATCAAGTCCACTCACAATCACAGAGGTAGCTGACATGAAGAAAACAATCAAACGTTTAAAATAGTGTTGTTGGCTGAAACACCATCCAGTGATTGTATTGTACAGTTGAAAATATACCAGGAACACAATGGCCCAACAGAGAATACTGGGTTAGTGATAAGGTCATAGATCACTAATGTTATAGGGGCCTACCCCCTTCCCCCCAAAATGTATTTTTTTTATTTCAGGAAATACATTGGCATATAGAGAGAGAGAGAATTATATTATACAAACTGCTGACTTTCATTTGATTTCTCCCTACAGAGACAATCATTGGCCTCAAGGTGGTGCTGGTTGATTACAGAAATACTTTTTCCTGGTGACTATCTCACCTAGGGCATATTTGGTAGGTATTCAGTCAAAGTTGAGGTTTATTCTGAACCATTTCAACTCATTACACTTATAGATGTTTGGCAATGAGAAATACAATTGAATAAGTCATTCATTGGTCTACATATAATCTATTTCAGTCTAACAACATCGCCCATTCAGTACATGTATGCAGCATCTCAACTCCAAATGATATCCTTTTTAGTCCCTACCATCGATAAAACTGGGCCTGTATTCATAAAGCCTCTCAGAGTAGGAGTGTTGATCTAGGATCACTGAGATCATAATGAATAAGGTTATATGGACAAGGGAACCTGATCCTAGATCAGCACTCCTACTCTGAGGCACTCTATAAATACAAGCCCTGCTCTCAACATGTACAGGATCTCAGCACATTAATAACAGGCTTTGAGAAGTCTGTTACAGAGATTGTATTGCCCACAGTATCCAAATCAGGCTTCCAAGGAACCAGCCTGGAATCCATCCATTTTCTTTATCTCTACATTGTTGGGAAGGGCCCATAAGTGAGCATTTCACTGTTAGTCTACACCTGTTGTTTACAAAGCATGTGACAAATAAAGTTTAACTTGAAATAGTAGATACCCCTATATATTTTTCCAAATAAGACAGATATTGTTCAGTTAGTCATATTTGCACCTTTTAAAATGGATTGTAGCCAGTGGAGGCTGCGGAGGGGAGTACGGCTCATAATAATGTCTGGAACGGAGCGAAAGGAATGGCATCAAACACCTGGAAACCATGGAAACCATGTGTTTGATACTATTCTACTCCAGCCATTACCACGAGCCCATCCTCCCCAATTAAGGTGCCACCAACCTCCTGTGATTGTAGCCTATCGTATATGTTGTACTATAGCTAAAACTCCAGATCAGAAACAAAGAGCAATGTGTTAACTATTCAAAGCAAGGTCTCAAACACCTCGCTAAATGGAGAACTCCACTACTCCGGGGCACTTCACTTTGGCGGATGAAATGGCCATTACTGCACCAAACAAATATTGAAAACAGTACATCTGTAAAATGCCATCTAAGGAATAACTAATATAATTACTAAACATAGTGATATCATTTTAAACAATAAGAAATCAATTCATTCATATCGCTTGCCCTTTTGAGGCAGCTATTAGAGGTCTTGGGCACAAAATGTGTAAATGTTCTTGTTTCACAAATCCTTCTACAGTTCATTTATACTTGATTGATCAATAAAAAGGCATGTGCCTACAACCTGTCCAACTTGGTCTCAGGGCTATTCGTATTATTCTGTACATAAATCTGTGACAACAATTATGTTAAGCTACATTATGAATGGAATAGCAGTCGTACAATATGATATGAATTAGAGGACGTATAATATCATACGTCTTACCCGGTCATGCAATAGCATACGAATTGGAAGACATGACGTATCATACATCTTTATCGGAGACCAGTTTGCTTGTTGCACCATAACAGAGAATTAACGTTGGCAGTTAGGGGAACTAATGACATAAGTTGGGTGGATTTACATAGCAGGTTAGGTGAATTGGGTTACGTTTACAATAAGGGTTAGCTAAAATGCTACAGTTGTCCCTGACGCGTCTTGAACATGCAACCTTTGGATTGCTAGACTGTCGCGGATTACGCCCACCCATCCTCCCTACTTTAGTTTCTGTCTCAAGTAACTAGACCATTAGTAGGTATCATACGTCTTGGAGGTGCTCAGAAATACGTAAAGTATATTTCGTATTGCTCTGAGGCCAGGCTGACTTCTCATGTACATAACGGTATACTATCTATAGTTCCACTTCTCAAACATTCAATATTTTCTATTACGATGCTTTAACATTGGCAGAGTATACGCAAAAGAAAAAACTCAAACCAAGTCTGATCAATCCAACGACGCACTCTACTCTCTCATTCAAATTGTAGCGTGCAGAGTTGAATGGCATGAGAGACCAGGCCGACTGGGCCACACCACAAACCATGGCCAGGTAGAGGAAGTCTGTAAAATGTGGCAAAAAAACAACAACTGTTGGCATATAAAATAAACATTTTGTGTCTGCCATCCCGACATGGCAAAAGCCTCAGTGACCGGTCGAACAACACTGATCTTTAAGAAAGAAATAAGGTATCATCATGTCAGTGTGCAGAGAGGCCAGTGTGCCAGCAGCCATCTTGGAAACATTCACAGCCCCTCACCATCCCAGATATGTATTATTTGTGTAAGTGATCCTTTCTGCTGATGTGGAGAAGCGGACGGCTTATTAAAACACAAAAACCCAATACCGACCCGGTGTGTCAATCATATCTTGTGATTTTCAATGTCTTGTCTCCTCCCTCTGGCTGGCCAATGCTTTCATTGACCCCTGACCTCTGCTGCCTGTGTGGTGGTTCCCCTCTGCAGCAGTGCAGTGTGGTGATCGCCTGTGACCCCCGCAGACTACAACATGGCTAGGCTCTCTGGGGTGCAGTTGAGATGGGTGGATGTGCTGCTTCCTCCAGGAGACTTTAGGCCCTTGGCTCCCATGCCCAGCGACATGACCCCAGCCCTGGCCGCGCCGCCCATCATGACCCCTGAGTGGTGGTAGGTCTGCTGCAGGCCGACCATCATGGTGTCGTTGGTGACTGTGCCAAACTCGTAGGTGAAGGTACCGTAGAAGACAAGGATGTCCACGGTGAAGACCCACTCGCAGATGGCTGCCGCGTGCTGGAGAACAAAGCTCTCGTGGATGAAGAAGATACCACCTGGGGAAAGAGTTAAGGAGACGCAATAGCCCCGTCGATGGATGAGGAAAGGCCACATCAATAAATATATGGATGCGTCCCAAATGGCACTCTATTCCCTATGTAGTGCACTACATTTGCCCAGAGCCATATTCATCACAGACCACTGACAGGAATTAGACTACGGCTTACGCGGTTTTACAGACTAGCCATTGCAAGGTTTCATTACAGAAGATAAATTACACATCACATCCCACATTAACTGTGCTTGATTGAAATTACATGATGCTATGGGGAAATGATCAGTCACCAATATCTAATAACCCACCCCCACCCTCCACCAATCCCAGCGAGTCAGGAAGGATACTAAGGACAAGTGAGACCAGGGCTCCTGCGGCCAGCGCCACGCGGACGTGTGCCATCCAGTAGTCGAGGGCGGTGATGGCCATCCGGTAGGTGAGAACACACTGCAGGCACACGAAGAGCACACCCGCAGGGAACGCCACGCCCGCGCCAACGTAGTGGAGAGACTTGGCATGGTCAACCTGCCCAAGGAGGGGGGAAACATGTTATGAATCTATTTTGTTATTGAGATTGAAAACATACATTTTTATACACAAGTGAAGCCGCTCCGAATACCCAAATTCCATTGACCATCCCCCTGAACCCACCCACTGTTACGTTCCCACAAGACAAACTCAAAATGTCGCTCACAACAAAGGGAGCTAACAAAGAAAATCACTTTAACAACCAAAACAAAACAGAAAGGGGTTCCAAAATGCACCCATGTGGGTGCCCACTGAAAGTTGGCAAAGCCTCTAGTAAGGGGTTCTAAAAGACACCCACCATGGATGCCCACTATGTTTGCCTCCGAAAAGACAAACTAAAAGAAAAACCCACAGGATAGGGAGTAAAAAGAATATGGAGCAAAAAAAACAGGGGAAACACCAAAACTCAGGCTTCTTTCAAAATCACACCTCAGCTTACGTGAAGTGTAGCTCTCCCCAAAATCTTGCCCCTGGAGCACTGGGCAAGCCACTCCTAAATAGCACCTGGGCCAAAACAGGTGAAACAACTTCCCACTAACGAGATGGCAACCAGCACAGGTGTAACACATACTGACTGACGAGGTGCGCCCTACTTGCTAAACGAGCTATACGTGCTAAATTCCAACCTCAAAACATAAATAGAAAAACCAAAGCCTGTAACACCCACTCCTACCCACCCACCTCCACCCCTTGTTTTTAACCTATAGACAAACGTTAGACAACACAGGGAATCAGCAGGAGAATATAGCCACCACTTGATAATTGACAAAACTGTAAGTTGCTCTGGATAAGAGTGTCTGCTAAAAGGACTAAAATGAAAAATGATTGTGGGGTTTAAATGACATCAAGTCATTGGGATAATACAGTCACAGCTGGAGAGGGACTGGTAGCAGAGATGTGGAATCAAGATGTACTGTATGTCTAGAGAAGTAATGGAGTGAAGAGAATCACCTGGAAGTTTCCCACCATGACCAGTCCTACAGCGTTGGTGCAGCCAGACAACAAAGCGTTGGTGTTAATCCAGCAACCGTGGCTGTGCTCAATCACCTGGGCATAGCGCAGAAGGCACACCATCACCACTGGAGAGAGGAAAGGGATACGGGGAGGGAAGGGGTGGGGCAATGAATGAATGAATGAATGAGAGAGAGGGGGGGGAGCAGTGAGAGAGAGGGGGGAGCAGTGAGAGAGGGCGTGGGCGGAGCAGTGAGAGAGGGCGTGGGCGGAGCAGTGAGAGAGAGAGAGAGAGAGGGTGGGGGGGCAGTGAGAGAGAGAGAGGGTGGGGGGCAGTGAGAGATAGAGAGGGTGGGGGGCAGTGAGAGATAGAGAGGGTGGGGGGCAGTGAGAGAGAGAGAGAGAGAGGGTGGGGGGGCAGTGAGAGAGAGAGAGAGAGAGAGAGAGAGGGTGGGGGGGCAGTGAGAGAGAGAGAGAGAGAGAGAGAGGGTGGGGGGGCAGTGAGAGAGAGAGAGAGAGAGGGTGGGGGGGCAGTGTGAGAGAGAGAGGGTGGGGGGGCAGTGTGAGAGAGAGAGGGTGGGGGGGCAGTGTGAGAGAGAGGGTGGGGGGGCAGTGTGAGAGAGAGGGTGGGGGGGCAGTGTGAGAGAGAGAGGGTGGGGGGGCAGTGTGAGAGAGAGAGAGGGTGGGGGGCAGTGTGAGAGAGAGAGGGTCGGGGGGCAGTGTGAGAGAGAGAGGGTGGGGGGCAGTGTGAGAGAGAGAGAGAGAGGGTGGGGGGGCAGTGAGAGAGAGGGAGAGAGAGGGTGGGGGGGCAGTGAGAGAGGAGGCGAGAGGGTGGGGGGGCAGTGAGAGAGAGAGAGAGGGTGGGGGGGCAGTGAGAGAGAGAGAGGGTGGGGGGGGCAGTGTGAGAGAGAGGGTGGGGGGGCAGTGTGAGAGAGAGGGTGGGGGGGCAGTGTGAGAGAGAGGGTGGGGGGGCAGTGTGAGAGAGAGGGTGGGGGGGCAGTGTGAGAGAGAGAGAGGGTGGGGGGCAGTGTGAGAGAGAGAGAGGGTGGGGGGGCAGTGTGAGAGAGGGAGGGTGGGGGGGCAGTGAGAGAGAGAGAGGGTGGGGGGGGCAGTGTGAGAGAGAGGGTGGGGGGGCAGTGTGAGAGAGAGGGTGGGGGGGCAGTGTGAGAGAGAGGGTGGGGGGGCAGTGTGAGAGAGAGGGTGGGGGGGCAGTGTGAGAGAGAGGGGGGGGCAGTGAGAGAGAGAGAGAAAGAGAGAGGGGGCAGTGAGAGAGGGGGAGGGGAGAGAGGGATGGGATAGAGGGGGGGGGGGTAGAGAGATGGGATGAAGAGGAGCACAGAAAAAAGGGAGCAGAGTGAGTGGTAATAAATAAGACAGAACAGGAAGTCATGGAGGAAGGTCATGGATGATGAGGGGGGAAATGGAGGAAAGGCCACATCCATTATTGATTGCAGAGCCTATTTAAAGCCCTTCTGCACATACTGCTGACTAGTGGCACACACTGTATGGCTGAGACAGGCACATAAGATCAGTTAGGCCTATATAGGAAATTCTGTAAAATATTTGTTTTGATAAAAGTTCACATTTTACAGATGAACTCAGCACCCGTTTGCTGTGTCTTGGTGATAATGACTACAGTACTGAAAAGGAGATTCTGTGAGGTGATATATTCTTGACACCAATGACAAAAAAAACAGATAGAATGTATAATTACAGGTATTTAACCACCACCTTCAGATCATTATCACCATGACACAGCAAAAGTATTATTTGCACTGTTGCACAAACAACCAACCTCTCAAATGAGCCAATTATCATATTTTTGCGATATTCCAACATTGAGAAACGTGTAATTTCACAGAGGGTCTAGCGACATATCAGTATGGATGACGGATCACCACCTCAAGCTGAACCCTGGCAAGACGGAGCTGCTCTTCCTCCCGGGGAAGGACTGCCCGTTCCATGATCTCGCCATCACGGTTGACAACTCCGTTGTGTCCTCCTCCCAGAGTGCGAAGAGCCTTGGCGTGACCCTGGACAACACCCTGTCGTTCTCCGCTAACATCAAGGCGGTGACCCGATCCTGCAGGTTCATGCTCTACAACATTCGGAGAGTACGACCCTGCCTTACACAGGAAGCGGCACAGGTCCTAATCCAGGCACTTGTCATCTCCCGTCTGGATTACTGCAACTCGCTGTTGGCTGGGCTCCCTGCCTGTGCCATTAAACCCCTACAACTCATCCAGAATGCCGCAGCCCGTCTGGTGTTCAACCTTCCCAAGTTCTCTCACGTCACCCCCCTCCTCCGCACACTCCACTGGCTTCCAGTTGAAGCTTGCATCCGTTACAAGACCATGGTGCTTGCCTATGGAGCAGTGAGGGGAACGGCACCTCCGTACCTTCAGGCTCTGATCAGTCCCTACACCCAAACGAGGGCATTGCGTTCATCCACCTCTGGCCTGCTGGCTCCCCTTCCTCTGCGGAAGCATAGTTCCCGCTCAGCCCAGTCAAAACTGTTCGCTGCTCTGGCACCCCAATGGTGGAACAAGCTCCCTCACGACGCCAGGACAGCGGAGTCACTCACCACCTTCCGGAGACATTTGAAACCCCACCTCTTTAAGGAACACCTGGGATAGGATAAAGTAATCCTTCTACCCCCCCCCCAAAAAAAAAAAAATAATAATAATAATAATAATAATTGTAAAGTGGTTATCCCACTGGCTATAGGGTGAATGCACCAATTTGTAAGTCGCTCTGGATAAGAGCGTCTGCTAAATGACGTAAATGTGCCCTTGAGCAAGGCACTTAACCCTAATTGCTCCTGTAAGTCGCTCTGGATAAGAGCGTCTGCTAAATGACTAAAATGTAAATGTAAATGTAATAGAAAGGATAAAGGAATCCAATCAATGAAGGAACGTATTACGCCCCACCCAGCAGACTGTCGACTAATCGTGTTCACGTTGTCATGCTGCGTCACGCGGTTGCTAAGCTAATCGTCATGCAATCCCTTCTCAAAGTCAGTGTATATGTCGAGAAACATGCATATTGTAGCTTCCATCAAAGTAATTGTCTGCATCATTTCCATCATTTCGGAAAGTATTCAGACCCCTTGACTTTTCCACATTTTCTTCGGTTATAGCCTTGTTCTAAAATTGATTAAATTGTTTTTTTCCCCTCATCAATCAACACACAATACCCCATAATGATGAGGCAAACAGGTTAAGACATTTTTGCAAATGTATTAAAAATAAAACAAAAATACCTTATTTACATAAGTATTCAGGCCCTTTGCTATGAGACTTGAAATTGAGCTCAGTTGCATCCTGTTTCCATTGATCATCCTTGAGATATTTCTACAACTTGTTTTGAGTCCACCTGTAGTAAATTCAATTGATTGGACATGATTTGGAAAGGCACACACCTGTCTATTTAAGGTCCCACAGTGCATGTCAGAGCAAAAACCAAGCCATGAGGTCAAAGGAATTGTCTGTAGAAATCCGAGACAGGATTGTGTCGAGGAACAGATCTGGGGAAGGGTACCAAAACATTTCTGCAGCATTGAAGGTCCCCAAGAACACAGTGGCCTCCATCATTGTTAAATGGAAGAAGTTTGGAACCATCAACACTCTTCCTCGAGCTGGCCGCTTGGCCAAACTGAGCAATCGGGGGAGAAGGGCCTTGGTTAGGGACCTGACCAAGAACCCGATGGTCACTCTGACAGAGCTCCAGAGTTCCTTCCAGAAGGACAACCATCTCTGCAGCACTCCACAAATCAGGCCTTTATGGTAGAGTGGCCAGACGGAAGCCACTCCTCAGTAAAAGGCACGACAGCCCACTTGGAGTTTGCCAAAAGGCACCTAAAGACTCTCAGACCATGAGAAATAAGATTCTCTGGTCTGATGAAACCAAGATTGAACTCTTTGGCCTGAATGCCAAGCGTCACGTCTGGAGGAAACCTGGCACCATCCCTACGGTGAAGCATGGTGGTGGCAGCATCATGCTGTGGGGATGTTTTTCAGCGGCAGGGACTGGGAGACTAGTCAGGGTCGAGGGAAAGATCAACGGAGCAAAGTACAGAGAGATCCTTGATGAAAAACTGCTCCAGAGCACTGCTCCAACTTCACCTTCCAACAGGAAAACAACCCTAAGCACACAGCCAAGACAACGCAGGAGTGGCTTCGGGACAAGTCTCTGAATGTCCTTGAGTGGCCCTGCCAGAGCCCGGACATGAACCCGATCGAATATTTCTGGAGGGACCTAGAAAATAGCTGTGCAGCAACGCTCCCCATCCAACCTGACAGAGCTTGAGAGGATCTGCAGAGAAGAATGGGAGAAACTCCCCAAATACAGGTGTGCCAAGCTTGTAGCGTCATACCCAAAAAGACTTGAGGCTGTAAATCGCTGCCAAAGGTGTGTCAACAAAGTACTGAGTAAAAGGTCTGAATATTTATGTAAATGTGATATCAGTTTTTTATTTTTAATACATTTGCAAAAATTTCTAAAAACCTGTTTTTGCTTTGTCATTATGGGTATTGTGTGTAGATTTTTTTTAGGGGAAAACAACAATTTAATCAATTTTAGAATGAGGCTGTAATGTAATAAAATGTGGAAAAAGTCAAGGGGTCTCAATTCTTTCCGAATGCACTGTACATACATTTTTGTTATATATTTTCCTTTATTATTTTCCCCCTAACCCTACCACCCCTCCCCTAATTGGAGTAAACGAATGGATAACACTTAGGCTTCTACTTCCAGTTTATTTATATATATATATATACACACTTTACACACACAATGTATTTTACAATAGTTACCTTTTGTTTGTTTTTAATCCCATCCTTCAGCTACCCTCAACCCCTCCCATCTATCTCTGAAGACCATCCAGATGGCAAGTTAATTATCTCACATTTGAGAAAAGATTTGTAATGTTGTACTTCTTGTTGACGAAATTCGTGCTAATGTGGGGTTTTTGAACTAGCGCCCAATAGACTCCCATTCACGCCTTGAAGGAGTGCGCTCCTTGTCCCAGAATCGCCCAGAATGCACCGCGCAGCCCATTGACGTAGCATGGGCAACGTTTCCCATCTCCTCAAAAGTATATCTGCCTTTGCGAATGTTAGACTTCCCTCTGTGAGGCACATCAATCTGCAGGTTGAACATGGTGAGATTGTAGACTCCTAAATTGATAGCTGTAAAATTGCCTAAACAAACTGCACTATCTAGCTACATTACATGCCGATATTGTATTTGGCTTTATTGTGTGTAGCTATGTTTGCTAGCTAGCTAGCTAGCTAGCTAGCAAGCCAGCCAGCCAGCCCATAGAGCGAGTATTGCATTGTGGATTTTGTAGTTGACTTGAACACCTACAGATTTCCACAACAATTTTCCATGTTACTACCAACCTTATTATAACGGCAAAATGAAACATTTGTTCACCAAAAAAGAAAACTCACATATTAGTGTTATTTAACACTGTAAATTAAAGTAATGAGTGGTTTTGGGTGGATTTTTCCTTTAACCTCCAAGATATCACTGATGAATGATACAGAGGGCACAGCTTATTGTCAGTGTGAGTGAGTGGCTGTGGAGTGATGACAGAAGAGGGCTGCATCCCAAATGACACCCTATTATTCCCTACATAGTGCACTACTTTTGAACAGAGACCTATGGGTCCTGGTCAAAAATAGCGCGCTAAATAGTGAATAGTGTGCCATTTGGGATGGAGAAGAGACTCTTCTTACCCATGAAGGCTCCAACGTTCCCGATCAGACTGAACAGACAGCTCTCAGGGGGGAAGGAGCCACACTTACTGTAGGAGACACAAGAGGGAGGGGGGAGGAAACAACATGTCACCCAAAACACATAAGTAATGCACTCACTAGTTGACTAGGCTTATATTATGAAAAGGCATGCATGACACTGGTTTATTATAAGGTTGTAACTATTTCTCTTCTGGTCTGGTTACAAGGCTAAGACTTTGTAGATGTATGTATCACTAGAGAGCGAATGAGAGAGAGAAAGAGCGAGAGAGACCCTTGTTGACAAACAAACAAAATCAAAGTCTTCTCATGCTTTGTTGATTTCAAAAAAGCTTTGGACTCAATTTGGCATGAGGGTCTGCTATCGAAATTGATGGAAAGCGGTGTTGGGGGAAAAGCATATGGCATTATAAAATCAATGTACACAAACAACAAGTGTGCAGTTAAAATTGGCAATAAAAACACAGATTTCTTTCTTCAGGGCCGTGGGGTGAGACAGGGATGCAGCTTGAGTCCCACCCTCAACATACACAGAGTGTACAAAACATTAGGAACACCTTCCTAACATTGAGTTGCACCCCCTTTTGACCTCAGAACAGCCTCAATTCGTCGGGGCAAGAACTACAAGGTGTCGAAAGTGTTCCACAGGGATACTGGCCCATGTTGACTCCACTGCTTCCCACAGTTGTGTCAAGTTGGCTGGATGTCCTTTGGGTGGTGGACCATTCTTGACACACACAGGAAACTGCTGAGCGTGAAAAACCCAGCAGCATTGCAGTTCTTGACACAAACCGGTGCACCTGGCACCTACTACCATACCCTGTTCAATGGCACTTAAATATTTTGTCTTGCCCATTCACTCTCTGAATGGCACACATACACAATCCATGTCTCAATTGTTTCAAGCCTTAAAAATCTTTATTTAACCCACCTCCAACCCTTCATCTACACCAGTGGAGGCTCCTCAGAGGAGGAAGGGGAGGACCTTCCTCCTTAGTGAATTTCAGAAAAATGTAAATAGTGAAACATTAAAAGAAGTTATCCTTTTTGGATAAAACTATACTAAATATATTCACGTCACCAAATAACTGATTAAAACACACTGTTTTGCAATGAAGGTCTACAGTAACCTCAACAGCACTCTGTAGGGTAGCACCATGGTGTAGCCAGAGGACAGCTAGTTTCCGTCCTCCTATCGGTACATTGACTTAAATACAAAACCTAGAAGGCTCATGGTTCTCACCCCCTTCCAAAGACTTACACAGTACTTATGACAACTTCCAGAGGATGTCCTCCAACCCATCAGAGATCTTGCAGCATGAAATGATGTCCACTTAATCAAAGGATCAGACAACGAATGTAGTACTGAAAGTATAAGCTACAGCTAGCTTGCACTGCAATGCATAAAATGACTCAAAGAGAAAGACAATAGTTGAACAGTTTTTAACAAAGTAACAAAAACGGGGATAAACATATCTGAATTTGTCCAATAGAAACTCTCATTTGCAACTTTTGGACTAATGATTACACCCTAGATCAGCTAGATTCAGGCAAGAGTGTGCAGGGCGGTATTGAATGTGTCACTGTCTGTCACCTCGATTACTCAAATTTCTCTCTCAACCTGTACACTTACGTTGTAAACTTTTCATAGACTAGGTTGTAGCAACCTCATGATAGGTATAGCGAAAATTTGAGTATCATGTAGTAGCTTAAACCTATCGATGTTATATTGAGCTGGGTGAATGGAATATGAATGAGTCATCCAATATGTAGTAAATGGAAATAAGGCCATGCTCATAAAAAAAAGAATCGTCCTCCCTCATCTTAAACGTCACCGACCGCCACTGATCAACACTGATTGAAGTGTATTTAACAAGTTACATTAGTGATGGATCATAGCTTTCCCTTGGATTCACCTGGTCAGTCTGTCATGGGAAGAGCAGGTGTTCCTAATGTTTTGTACACTCAGTGTATACAGCGTATTCGGAAAGTACTCAGACCCTTTCCCCACATTTTGTTACGTTACAGCCTTATTCTAAAATTGATTAAATATTTATTTTTTCTCAATCTACACACAATACCCCATAATGACAAAGCGAAAACAGGTTTTGAATTCTTTGCTAATTTATAAAAAAATGAAACAGTATTACCATATTTACATAAGTATTCAGACCCTTTGCTATGTGACTTGAAATTGAGCTCAGGTGCATCCTGTTTCCATTGATCATCCTTAAGATGTTTCTACAACTTGATTGGAGTCCACCTGTAGTAAATTCAATTGATTGGACATGCCATGAGGTCGAAGGAATTGTCTGTAGAGCTAAGAGACAGGATTGTGCCGAGGCACAGATCTGGGGAAGGGTACCAAAACATTTCTGCAGGATTGAAGATCTCCAAGAACACAGTGGCCTCCATCATTCTTAAAATGGAAGAAGTTTGGAACCACCAACACTCTTCCTAGAGCTGGCCCGCCCGGCCAAACTGAGCAATCAGGAGAGAAAGGCCTTGGTCAGGGATGTGACCAAGAACCCGATGGTCACTAACAGAGCTCCAGAGTTCCTCTGTGGAGATAGGAGAACCTTCCAGAAGGACAACCATCTCTGCAGCACTCCACCAACCAGGCCTTTATGGTAGTGGCCAGACGGAAGCCACTCCTCAGTAAAAAGGCACATGACAGCCCTCTTGGAGTTTGCCAAAAGGCACCTAAAGGACTCAGCTCATGAGAAACAAGATTCTCTGGTCAGATAAAACCAAGATTGAACTCTTTGGCCTGAATGCCAAGCGTCACATCTGGAGGAAACCTGGCACCATCCCTACAGTGAAGCATGGTGGTGGCAGCATCATGCTGTGGGGATCTTTTTCAGCGGCAGGGACAGGGAGACTAGTCAGGATCGAGGGAAAGTTGAACGGAGCAAAGTACAGAGAGATCCTTGATGAAATCCACGCAGGAGTGGCTTCGGGACAAGTCTCTGAATGTCCTTGAGAGGCCCAGCCAGAGCCCGGACTTGAACCCGATCGAACATCTCTGGAGAGACCTGAAAATAGCTGTGCAGCGACGCTCCCCATCCAACCTGACAGAGCTTGAGAGGATCTGCAGGGAAGAATGGGAGAAACTCCCCAAATCCAGGTGTGCCAAGGTTGTAGTGTCATACCCAAGAAGACTCAAGGCTGTAATCGCTGCCAAAGGTGCTTCAACAAAGTACCAATTAGGAACTGGCTAAAAATATTTGAATCAGTTACAGAACCCATTGCTTTCTATGGTTGTGAGGTCTGGGGTCCACTCACCAACCAAGAATTCACAAAATGGGACAAACACCCAATTGAGACTCTGCATGCAGAATTCTGCAAAAATATAAATGTGTACAACGCAAACAATGCATGCAGAGCAGAAATAGGACTTTACCTGCTAGTTATCAAAATCCAGAAAATATATCTTAAATTCTACAACCATCTAAAAGGAAGCAACGCTCACACATTCCATGACAAAGCCATCACCTACAGAGAGATTAACGTAGAGAAGAGTCCCCTCAGCCAGCTGATTCTGGGGCTCTGTTCAAAAACACAAACAGACCCCACAGAGCTCCAGGACAGCAAGACAATTAGACCCAACCAAATTATGAGAACGCTAAAAGAAAACTAGAAGAATTAACCAAAAAACTGAGCAAACTAGAATGCTATTTGGCTGTAAACAGAGAATACACAGTAGCAAAATACCTGAACACTGACTGACACAGAATTAAGAAAATCCTTGACTATGTACAGACTCAGTGAGCATAGCCTTGCTATTGAGAGAAGCCACCATAGGCAGACCTGGCTCTTTAGAGTCCACTGACCACAAAATGAGGTGGACACTGAGCTGCACTTCCTAACCTCCTGCCAAATGTATGACCACATTAGAGATACATAATTCCCACAGATCACACAGACCCACAAAGAATTTGAAAACAAGTCAAACATTGGTCAACACTGACCGCACGTGCGTGCGTCATCGTGCGCATGTTGAGTTTGTCTAACCCCACCAGACGCGATCAGGACACACAGGCTGAAATTTCTAAATGAACTCTGAACCAACTATATTAATTTGACATTTAGCTAGCTAGCTTGCTGTTGCTAGCTAATTTGTCCTGGGATATAAACATTGGGTTGTTATTTTACCTGAAATGTACTAGGTCCTTTTTTTGGGCTGGATCTTTGTAGAATATCGACCCATTTTGAGTCACACAAAATCGTGTGTTCTTTACTCCCGACAATTAATCCACAGATAAAAGGGGAAACCTAGTTAGTTTCTAGGTTGGCAACCAACTTTAAGATGCATTACTGCAACCAACTGGACTGGAGTGTGGACCTTGTTCATCTTTCAATCACCCACGTGTGTATATGCTCCTAAAAACCAATGAGGAGATGGGAGATGCGGGACTTGCAGTGCGTCAAGCGTCACAAATAGAAGCAAGTTCTATTCTAGCGCCTAGCTACGCTGACGCGCGCGAGCAGTTTGGATGAAATGATTGAATAACATGCATGTGTACATTTATTTTGCAACGCTCGCGCACACAACGCGGCAGGTGTGGTCAGCATGAAAGGCGAGAGAGAAGGAATGTGAGACCTGATGAGGGGGATGTCCTGCATGGTGCAGCACGTCTTGGGGAAGCCTGGCCTGGGCATCTCCTCTGTACATGTCACATTGTAGGACCTGCACACAAGATACACCATTTTGGGAGGGAATTAGCCCTTTTTTGTTCAGTCAAGCAGATGATATTCTGTAGTATCACGTCAATGTAGGCTATAAATCCAAAGACAAAACTGGGTCTTCTTTACTCCCACAATGTTTTAAAAGAAACTCTCACTGAAGCATCACTCACCAGTTCTCCACAGGACAAACGTGATGGTTCATCACAGCCATGGCGTAGCTGTGGGGGAAAACAAACACATCAATGATTTAAAATCACAACATTATGGGCTGGTTTCCTGGACATACATTAAGCCTAGTCCTGGACTAAAGATTGAGATTTTCCATTAAGCATGCTTTTTAAAGTCCAGGACTTGGCTTAATCTGTGTCCAAGAAACCGGATCTATCAATGTTTCTCTGTCAATCACTTTGTAATACACCCTTAGTATGGAGGTCAAATGTAACTGGAGCCTAGTATTTGAGAACTCACACTATCCATATTCCTGTGATGGAGAAGGCAGAGAGGCTGACAGGCAAGACGATCCAGGCAGTCATTGGGCTGGCAGTGTGCTGGCTTTGTCCAAAGCATGAGGGAGAGGAGGTCTTTAGGCTGGACAAGGCAGACAATGAGGGGACACTAACAGGCTGGGAGGACAGACATGGGTAGGAGGACAGGGGGATGGCACACTGCTTCTGTTACGCCACTCGATGCCTGCAACCAGCAGCTGTCTTTACCACAGAGCAGGGAGTGAGAGAGTTGAACAAAAGGACAAATGTAAGGTGGGGGAGCAGAAGAGAAAAGAGAGGGGGAGGGGAGAAAATTGAGGGGGAGTAGGTGAGAAAATAGAGGGGGAGCAGGTGAGAAAATAGAGGGGGAGTAGGTGAGAAAATAGAGGGGGAGCAGGTGGGAGAAAAGAGAGGGGGAGCAGGGGAGAAATGAGAGGGGGAGTAGGGGAGAAAAGAGAGGGGGAGAAAAGAGACCTTTCGGTTACTGGCCCAATGCTCTTTGTCAAAATAACCCTTTGTCAGTATAACCTACAGAAGAAAACAAAATCTGATTGTTCATTAGTAAAATGAATGTGTTGACTGACGTTATAAGCGGTGTCATTTTGCACAGTGTGCAGTTTCGACCTTAGTTCATTCTAATCCTTGTGAGTCTGAGCGAAGAATGATCCCACTGCAACGTCCAACTAAAACAAGCTCTTGGTTTTCCATGATCACATTAGAAAATAGACTAAGACTTAGGTTAAAGGGGTAGTTTCATTTTCAAGTAGTACTGTAATACAGTACATTTTCTACAATGTGGGGGCGGAAGAGATACTGAGCACCCATCTCAGTGACAAATGAGAGAGGCCATTGTTTCCTGATACAATTACACAGGGAATAGATAAGGGAGAGGTTGATGACAGGATATTTCCTGTCTAGGCTTGATCAATTTCCCTATTTAGCTGGATATCTCTTCTCAAGTCTCACAATGATCAACCCCACTGTCACTGAAGCATCTGACTTGGTAAGGCCAGGGCAGGGGTCTCTATCGTTAGCTAGGCTAATTCATTTGAGGTCCACCTGCAGCAAGCAACACATTTTGGGTTATCTAGCTGACTGGTGTTGAAATTGAGTAGCTATGATCCATTGTTGCACTGTGGCTTGCATGGATGATCAGATCATCATCATTGTCAGAACACCGGCTGTGTTAGCCAGCTATCAAGCCAACGTTAGCTAACCACTAGCTAACTAGTTAATTAAAGCTATTCTCAAATGGTTGGCAGTACACCCTGCATGTGTGACAGGTAAACTAGCTACCTACAGTAGCTAGCTAGGTAATGCATTTTATCCTACTAATTAAATCGTTCCTCCTAGCTAGCTTACGACATAGCAAACATATTGCGTATGGGCTAGTTAGCGAAACAAACTAACGTAAGCTAACCAACAGCTAAATAGCTAGCTAGTCAACACTGCTACTAACTAACAAGTTACTGGTACACAACCTCCGCTTTAACGCGGCAGTAACGTTAGGTAAAATGTATTCACTGACAGACAGCTGGTTTATGCTGGCTAGGTAATTATTCTCCCCTTTCTCCAAAGCAAGTAGCTTGTTAGTCAGCTAGCTGACTGGCTGGCTACGGGCTGACAACCGAACAAAAGACAGAGGGGCTAACGTTAGTGGTGCCTGACTGGCTAGTTTTGACCCCCACCCCCAAGCTATTTTATGCTAGTTAGCTTTTGACACAAACGGTACGTTTACGCATGCAAGTTAAACGTCCACAACAGTAGCACATATAATGAAAATCACTATTTACATACCCAAGATCCCGCTATTCCCACCACGAACATCAACCTTGGTTTCCCTTCAAACGATCCCCTCTTTCGGACCCCACCACTCGATTGTGCGTGCCACTCAAGAATAATAATCTTCTTCTTCTTCTTCTTCTTCTTCTTCTTCGTCTGTGGGTTTTATGGCAGACTACATCCAAAAGTTGTATTGCCGCCACCAACTGGACGATTTGAAACCAAAAATAAAATTTAAATAAATAAATCCATACTTAATAGTGATTCTAACAATCCACCTTAATTAAAATAGTACATTGCAAAAACAAACAAAATTCCCACTTCATCCTTTTATTTCTCCATATCTCCCTTCTCAGGCTCTAGGGCCTGAGAAGGTGGTACGGCTTTTGCTAATATTCCATGTAACTCCTTTGCTGTGAAATCTTTCAGCCCCAGGAACCGCTCTGCCGCAATCACAATGATTTCAATCTTCCTAGATCTTTTCTCCACCTTGGCAGTGCCATTTATCACCATTGCGATAAAGGCCACAAAGTCCAACTTTTTAACCTTTAAAATGTCAGGATCCTCTTTGTGTAAGACAACCCCTGCAGCCAGCAGTGAAGGCCTATCCACTACCATGGACTCTTCTGGTGCAACATACAAACCCTCAACCCTTTTCACATCTTCTGCATATGAAATGCTCTGTACAACCCTGATTCTCTTTTACCCTTGTGGGGCATTCAGAAGACGTGGCCTCATGATTCCCACCGCAATTACAACATGTCACATTTTCTTCACTTTTATAACACATAATATGATATTTTCCACTTCTTGTACATCTCGGCTTCTCCCTTCTGCAAACACTTTATACATGACTAAAAGCGTTACAATGTCCTCACTGCATTGGTCTTGGGATAAATGCTCTAACTCTGTAGTTAATATACCCTAACCACACTTCATTAGGGAGAGACTCCATTTCAAAAAACAAAAGAACAGATAAACTCTTCACTTTTTCCCCATTCGATTCATTCAATGTGCTTCAATCATTCCAGGAATATTTTTCATCTCTTCCAAATCAACTTCCCACGAAACACCAGATATAACCCCCTTAACATTTACATTTTAGTCATTTAGCAGACGCTCTTATCCAGAGCAACTTACAGTTAGTGAGTGCATACATTATTATTTTATATATATTTTTTCATAGTGGCCCCCCCGTGGGAATCGAACCCACAACACTGGCGTTGCAAACGCCATGCTCTACCAACTGAGCTACATCCCTGCCGGCCATTCCCTCCCCTACCCTGGACGACGCTGGGCCAATTGTGCGCCACCCCATGGGTCTCCCGGTCGCGGCCGGCTACGACAGAGCCTGGATTCGAACCAGGATCTCTAGTGGCACAGCTAGCACTGCGACGCAGTGCCTTAGACCACTGCACCACTCGGGGACCCTTAAGGGGTGCCATGTTCCGAAGCGACACACACAACACTTCAAACTTATCAAATCGATTAAGACCCAACACACATTCCTTCTGTTCTGCAGAATCACAAAAAGTCAAAACAAGCCGCCTCTCGTGATCCTCACATCCTTCACTTTACCCAGCACTCTCTCCACCAGTTTGGATAACTCAAATGGTTTCTTCAAGATTGGTGCTCTGCTCAGCTGCTCCTCATTAACAAATCGTACTCCTACTAGATACGAAGGGACATTCTCATCACTGTACACTACTTTGCTCCGTTTCCATTCTTTTGGACAATACTACAATTCTCCTTGATTCTACCGCCATTATATTCAGATTCCACTTCATCATCCGCTTCCGCCACCTTCCGTGAAGCCGTTTCCAGCAAAACCCCAGCCTCCCCTCAAGAACTGACACTGTAACTGTATTTTTTTAAAGAGACAAATGGATGAATGACAATGGTGTAATGAACTACATTACCCATCAACCTAATAACTAGAAAAGGCCGGGCCAGGACGACTGTGCCTACACCTGACCAATGAACATTTTATTTCCCTAGACGTCACATGCTAAAATAAAATAAATCTTCAATTATAATGGCGCGTTAAAAACAATAATGGGAACAACTGAGACATAAACTGAACAAGTTCCACAGACATGTGACTAATAGAAATTTAATAATGTGTCCCTGAACAAAGGGGGGGTCAAAATCAAAAGGAACAGTCAGTATCTGGTGTGTCCACCAGCTGCATTAAGTTCTGCAGTGCATCTCCTCCTCATGGACTGCACCAGATGTTACCCCATTCTTCCACCAAGGCACCTGCAAGTTCCCGGACATTTCTGGGGGGAATGGCCCTAGCCCTCACCCTCCGATCCAACAGGTCCCAGACGTGCTCAATGGGATTGAGATCCGGGCTCTTCGCTGGCCATGGCAGAACACTGACATTCCTGTCTTGCAGGAAATTACGCACAGAACGAGCAGTATGGCTGGTGTTATTGTCATGCTGGAGGGTCATGTCAGGATGAGCCTGCAGGAAGGGTACCACATGAGGGAGGAGGATGTCTTCCCTGTAACGCACAGCGTTGAGATTGCCTGCAATGACAACAAGCTCAGTCCGATGATGCTGTGACACACCGCTCCAGACCATGACGGACCCTCCACCTCCAAATATAAACCCGCTCCAGAGTACAGGCCTCAGTGTAACGCTCATTCCTTCGACGATAAACGCGAATCCGACCATCACCCCTGGTGAGACAAAACCGTGACTCGTCAGTGAAGAGCACTTTTTGCCAGTCCTGTCTGGTCCAGCGACGGTGGGTTTGTGCCCATAGGCGACGTTGTTGCCGGTGATGTCTGGTGAGGACCTGCCTTACAACAGGCCTACAAGCCCTCAGTCCAGCCTCTCTCAGCCTATTGCGGACAGTCTGAGCACTGATGGAGGGATTGTGCATTCCTGGTGTAACTCGGGCAGTTGTTGTTGCCATCCTGTACCTGTCCCACAGGTGTGATGTTCGGATGTACCGATCCTGGGCAGGTGTTGTTACACGTGGTCTGCCACTGCGAGGACGATCAGCTGTCCGTCCTGTCTCCCTGTAGCGCTGTCTTACGCGTTTCACAGTACGGACATTGCAATTTATTGCCCTGGCCACATCTGCAGTCCTCATGCCTCCTTGCAGCATGCCTAAGGCACGTTCACGCAGATGTGCAGGGACCCTGGGCATCTTTCCTTTGGTGTTTTTCAGAGTCAGTAGAAAGGCCTCTTTAGTGTCCTAAATTTTCATAACTGTGACCTTAATTGCCTACCGTCTGTAAGCTGTTAGTGTCTTAACGACCGTTCCACAGGTGCATGTTCATTAATTGTTTATGGTTCATTGAACAAGCATGGGAAACAATGTTTAAACCCTTTACAATGAAGATCTGTGAAGTTATTTGGATTTTTGCGAATTATCTTTGAAAGACAGGGTCCTGAAAAAGGGACATTTATTTTTTTGCTGTGTTTATAATAAATTCAGTCAATCAATCAAATAGTGCTCCCCACCTCCGAATCCATTTAGCATTCCATGCTATGGATGTACTGGATGTGCTGTATTATAATGTCTATGGATTTATTGGCCAAATAAATCAACTCAGATGTTGCATTGTCATGTAACAAACAAACAAACACCTGTATAACTGGTTCTTAATCCCCTCCTACCGAAGGTATGCTTTTTTAGTGCCAAGCCCATCAAACACAATCACTCAGAGAAACTTAGAGGACGCATTGTTTCCATGTTTATGGAGGAATCTCTCTCTTCATTCAAATAAAGGTAATGTTAGATTTAAGTTATGCCAATTGACTGATAATAAGGGACTTTTCGTTAGGTAATTCTATTAAGCTAAATTAAGCTTGCAATTTTTTGGTCTTGGTATGTCAACGGATTTGTGTACTGCTGCACCACTATACAAACACTAAAGCTTAGAATAATTACAATAACTGATTAAAAACATAATCCTGATCTGAACAAAAACTACTACTACTACTACTACTATCATCATAATCATTCAAACACATTGTCACTGTCATCATCATTATTATGTTCATCATATGTTTGTGAATCTGTGACTCTCAGCAGGACATCAAATGTGTGATGAACCATGGGGCCGAGACGCTCTCATGGCGGTTGGCTGTGGATGTTCATGTTCCAACTGGGTGCTGCAGACTGCACTCACCACTGCCTCAGCAGCAGCAGTGACACACAACCTTTTATCCCCTTGACCCAAACTCCGACTTGGCAGGTGGAGAGCGATGGTGGTTGCCTGAAGCCCCTGTATAACTTTGCCAAGCTTTTCATTGAGGCAGTACAGCCAAATCCTTTCCCAGAAGGTAAGCAAGCAACATTGATGAGTTTTAATTTTACACTATCTTGCACAGGGAATTGGGGCAACCTTTTGATAGCCCAAATTCTTAAAACACACTGTGAGTTCGTTTCACTGTGAGTGACTTAATAGCTAATAGCTGTCCTACCTACTGAAAATTAATATGATGTTAACATCTGCTACTTCCCTTTATTGACCATGAAATTATACTACTTAGAAGACAGAAGTAAACAATTATTGTGACACAGAATCAATATAACAATGTCTAGATGTCCTATAAACTACCACTTTCTCTTGGCTTAGTACAACAACAAACAATGACACCTGTATGATTTCTATTTTCAGATATATTTACAGCTTTAAAGACTGAACAACTAGATATTCCACAGGTTTGTGCTTGTGTTTCCTATGGTCTGTCTCAATGGTGTTCCCTGACCTTTCTTCTGTCTTCCTGTTTCAGACATATACCTTATTATACCTACATGGACAAGAATGGTCTGCTATACCTTTACAATCATATCAGCTCAACAGATCATTTCATAACCTCTGTCCCACACTGGTAACATTACAGGTTAAAGAAGTGGTTTGTCTGCGATGCATGTTTTTTTTTGTTGTTGTTACTTTTATTATTTTGCAGACATTCTTATCCAGAGCAACTTACAGGAGCAATTAGGGTTAAGTGCCTTGCTCAAGGGCACATCGTCAGCCTTTTCACCTAGAGAGCTCTGGGATTTGAACCAGCAACCTTTCGGTTACTGGCCCGACCTCTTAACCGCTAGGCTACCTGCTGGTGAACCTGTCTCCTCTTACTCTAAGGGATCATTATCTCAATCAGATTTTCGCCAATTGATAACACCATTATGAACATTATGAAGTATTTGCTTTTTGAAATGTTCGTTGCTTATGATGTAATCTTGGTGGTTTTGTTCCGCAAAACTCCCCTCATTCCTCTCAACAGCTGGTTCGGTATGAGGCTGGATACTTAGTGTGCATGCTCTTGGCTGGACTTTACCTGCTCCTGATGCCAGTTGCTGGTGGAGTTCTTGCTTGGAGGCATTTCCATAGCAAGAAGGTAGAGGTGAGCGATACCCAGTCGTCAACATTATCATCACTCTACCATCAGGACATCGGTGTGGCAGCTTGCCTAGTTCTTGTCACCATTTTACTCCTGTAAGAAAGTATACACACGCACATACCCAAACATATTCATGTCATGCTGAAATTATATAATTACACTGTATGACTGTGTATAGGTGGATATTGTGTGAGGTGTGATTTCTTCCTTTGTATGTGTGTTTAGGACAGGGGTGATCCTGGCTTTCACCGTGAACAGCAGAGTCAGTGAGAACATGCACCTAGGCCTCTATCATGTAGAGACCAGCGCCAGGATCATGGAAGACTCTCTAACTTCAATTCCACAGGTCTGGCCGGCCACCATAACACATCATAACACTCCAACTTCCAGGAATTAGTTTTTTGATAGTTGGTTTATTCTGGGAATTAGCATTTCGGAAATATACAGTTGTAGCCCTAATGCACTCTCTTTGCTTACTCTTTTCTGTACAGAAAATTGAGGTCATTATGGAACAGTTCTCAATTCCCAAAGCAGAAATCTCAAAGGAAATAGATGGTAAATAAAGTTCATATGGTGTAGTTAGTTGATGTAGGGGTCTTACTTGATCTGTTTTTGAAATAAAATGAAGCCTATCTTTCAAAAAATGTAAGTATGTGGACAATCTGTACTTACAGATGCTGATGACATCATTGGTGCAACAATCATCTCCTTTTTCAACACTGATGTCGACAAAGCTCTCACAGACTTATCTGCCTCCATCAAAGGTGTGTTTCTGCATAGTTTCTTTGGTTCTCTACAATACACCTATTGTCTTTTGTCAGATAGAGTGACAAAATGCTGCCTACGGGAGCAGGTAAACCTGTACTTTACCTGCTTTTGAAGTTCTTGCTCTGAGGCATTTCCAGGTGAACAACACTCAGTCATCATCACTATACCATCAGGACATTGGGGTGGCAGCTTGTCTTGTTCTTTTCACCATTTTATTCCTGTAAGAAAGTATACACACACAGACATACACACACACATATCATATTCACATGCCAAATATTTTGCTGAAATGCATTGTCTTACGCCTGACGTACTATTGTGACAGATATGATTGGTAAATTCAGTTAAAATGTAAACCTGTTCGATGTATTGTAATGATGAGTTAGTAAATTCCAGGGAGTGCCATTGACTTGACTCTGGGATACTTTAGCTACTAAATTATGATCACAATTAGACAAGGTTATTAATTGTCTCTCATCCAGCGAAGATATCCGATTACATACACAAAACAACGTCCTGTGTCATGTCTTCTCAATAGACACAAAAACCAGGGTCTGTTTTCATAAAGCGCCTTTGAGTAGGAATGCTGATCTAGGATCAGTTTTTCCTTTTAGATCACAATGAATAAGAGGGGGAAACTGATCCTAGATCTCCTCTGAGACACTTTATGAAAACAGTGTCACGATCGTTGAGAGATGGGTCAGACCAAGGTGCAGCATGAAAAGCGTACATGTTTATTTAACTCAATAAACATAAAAACAAGAAACACCGTAACATGAGGTCCTCAGGCTATACACATACAAGCCTAACACAGAACAAGATCCCACAACTAAGGTAGGCAGCTGTCTCTGATTGGGAATCACACCCGGCCAAACATAGAAACAACACATCTAGATCCTAAACATAGAAATTCTAACATAGATCCTCACGCCCTGACCAAACCAACTAAAGACAACCAGCCTCTCACGGCCAGGGCGTGACAAACAGGCCATGGCCACCAGTCAAACTCAGTATCTGCCACCCAGTACTTAATCAGACATTGTTTCTAATGTTTTATTCAAGTACAGGATATGACTGAAACTCAGTGACTTTCATTTCCTTCCCCATGGGCCTGTGTGTCTCTCTGTATGGCCACAGATGCTATTGGAACCATTGAGAACCTGCAGCTGTATCAGACGACCAGGACAGACCTGCAGGCCAATCACACAATCCTACAGAATGGCATCCAGGGACTACAGAGCCGAGTGGAGAGTCTGGGGAAATGCCCCACCTGTGACTTCCCCGACCCTAGCAACCTGACTACTGTTGCTAACTACTACCTGGTATGAAAAATTGTACCCTTTTCCATATTTAGTGTAGTACTTTTTGAACAGGGCCCATTTGAACAGGGCATCCAACGTGTCTTTCTCCAATGTCGTTTTCTTGTCTGTCAAAACCAAGGATATGATGGAGATTGATTTTTTAAAATTACATTTTCCCAGTGTATGTTGTATAATATGTCTGATGTTGAATAATGTTACAGTGTCTATTTGTGTTTGTCATTGTAGATCCCCAGTGTGGATGACAAGCTGAATGATATGCCACCTGCATCCAGCCTCGCAGGCCTCGTTGAACAGGTGAGCATACAAACAGGATTCATTTAACGAAAATCAGAATGGAAATGTTGGCAAAACTATTCTTGATATGTTGTTGCATTGGACTGGATGAAATCAAACTGAAATAATGTTTATCGGCTGTCTTCTAGGGGAACCTAACCTTCTGTGCCATTCCACAAAAGTGCTCAGAGCAAGTGGCTCCCACAATAGCAGGTGAATTTGAAGACGGCCTTCTTGTTCTTCATCATTATTTGCTATATTTAATTATGTCTAATTTACATTTACATTTTAGTCATTTAGCAGACGCTCTTATCCAGAGCGACTTACAGTTAGTGAGTGCATACATTTTCAATGACCAAGTAAATGGCTGCAAGGCATGAATGTGCAATTTATTAAAACCAATTAACAATGACCTCTCTGTCGAGAATCCGGTGTATAAATAAACAGTGTAACAAAATCCAATGAACAGTAGTAGATACACTATATATACACAAGTATGTGGACACCCCTTCAAATTAGTGGATATGGCTATTTCAGCTGCACCCGTTGCTGACAGGTGTATAAAATCGAGCATGCTGCCATGCAATCTCCATAGACAAACATTGACAGTAGAATGGCCTTACTGAAGAGCTCAATGACTTTGAACGTGGCACCGTCATAGGATGCCACCTTTCCAACAAGTCAGTTTGTAAAATGTCTGCCCTGCTAGAGCTGCCCCGGTATTGTGAAGTGGAAACGTCTAGGAGCAACAACGGCTCAGCCGCAAAGTGGTAGGCCACACAAGCTCACAGAACAGGATCGCCGAATGCTGAAGTGCGTAGTGCTTAAAAATCGTCTGTCCTCGGTTGCAACACTCACTACCGAGTTCCAAACTGCCTCTGGAAGCAACGTCAGCACAAGAACTGTTCATTGGTAGCTTCATGAAATGGGTTTCCATGGCCGAGCAGCCGCACACAAGCCTAAGATCACCATGCGCAATGCCAAGCGTCGGCTGGAGTAGTGTAAAGCTCGCCACCATTGAACTCTGGAGCAGTGGAAACGCGTTCTCTGGAGTGATGAATCACGCTTCACCATCTGGCAGTCCAACGGACGAAACTGGGTTTGGCGGATGCCAGGAGAATGCTACTGCCCCAATGCATGGTGCCAACTGTAAAGTTTGGTGGAGGAGGTATAATGGTCTGGGGCTGTTTTTCATGGTTCGGCCTAGGCCCGTTAGTTCCAGTGAAGGAAAATCTTAACGTTACAGCATACAATGACATTCTAGATGATTCTGTGCTTCCAACTTGGCAACAGTTTGGGGAAGGATGACAATGCCCCTGTGCACAAAGTGAGGTCCATACAGAAATGGTTTGTCAAGATTGGTGTCGTAGAACTGGACTGGCCTGCACAGAGCCCTAACCTCAACCCCATCGAACACCTTTGGGATTAATAGGAACGCTGACTGCAAGCTGAGCCTAATCGCCCAACATCAGTGCCCGACCTCACTAATGCTCTTGTGGCTGAATGGAAGCAATGTTCCAACATCTAGTGGAAAGCCTTCCCTGAAGAGTGGAGGGTGTTATAGAACCAAAGGGGGAACCAACTCCAAATTAATGCCCATGATTTTGGAATGAGATGTTCACGAGCAGGTGTTCACATACTTTTGGTAATGTAGTGTATATTAGAATGTGCTATGTGAAGAATCTCTCTTTGTCTCTCTCTCTGTCTCGCTCTCTCTTTCTCTCTCTCTCTCTCTCTCTCCTTCTCTCCTTGTCATTACTCTATTTATTAAACCCCCTGTCCTCTGTGCCTGGTTGACGTAGCTCTCATGTCTGAGCTGAATGAAACCCAAGAGGAGTTGCTGAACACCAGCCATAGGTTCCCCTCGCTGGAGTCTCTCACTGAAGCTGTGTCTGACTGTAAAACCACCGTGAGACGCTTTGCAGAGCCAGTAGATTACTACGACTTTGTCAGGTAACATTATTGATGAGTCCCAACTGGTACCCTCCCAAATGGCACCCTATTTCCTATATAGTGCACTACTTTTGACCAGGGCCCACAGGGATAGGGCTCTGGTCAAAAGTATTGCACTATGTAGGGGATAAGGTGCCATTTGTGACACAGCCTATGACTATCATGGAATATTTATCACCAGAGATCAGCAGCATTAGTTCCAGTGCTTAGGTTTTTTGTAACTGGTTATTCAGACAAATCACGTTGTGGTGTTAGAATCTTTCAAATTTCTGAAGGGTAAGGGACATTTGGCCCATAGACTTGTCCGTAACTTGCAAAGAGAAAGGGTGGAGCTCTTCATTCCGGTTCCGATCCTCGTTCTATCGCTCCGTATGGACCCACAATTTAATCGAGCATCTGACCAATTACGCAATACTTTAGTTCTGGGTTAACCGAGATTAGTCACTTGTTAAAGGCCAAGTGCAGTCAAATACAATTTGACTTTATCGACACTATGAGGTTGGAATAATCTGTGAAATTGTGAAAATTATGGTAATGTCATTTTAGTGTAAGAGCTGTTTGAAAAGACCACCTGAAATGTAAACTTGTTTTGCATGGGTGGGGTTTTGGACTGCCTAGCAACATCACCAAGCAGTAGGAAGTGAATAGACAAATAACAAAGACCTCTCTGCCAATAACAGCTAGTTTTCAGGTTACATATCCCTCCCATTAGGCTCTTCCCATTCGGCTCCTCCAATTAGGGCCTTCACTTAGACCACTCCCAGACAGTCCTAGCAAATGTCTTGCTAGCGAAATAGCTTTTTGCTAAGAAGGAGCTATTTTTGTTTCTTTTTGACCATTTTAATTGAAAACAATCACAGTAAGGTACTTAATTGTTACCTAAAATGATTTGATATTGAGAAGAATAAAAACTACATTGGACCTTTAATGCTAAGGTGTCATGCCATACAGATACAGAAGCCCAATGCACCTGTCTAACCTCATTACAGGCATGGTTCCCTTAGCAGTCAGTAGCTTAGGCATATATCAGTGTATTGTAAACTCTTTTCCATGTGACTGATAAGGTATTTTGATTATCTCTGTCACTTACAGTATCTCAAGACATACAAAAACAATTTTGATAGTGTTTACCCAGAGACTTATGTATGCATATGTCCCCCTTGTCTTCCCCTATAGGGTCACACATATTTTTCATCATTTATAAAATAATGACATGTTTAAATACTTTTTGCTGAAAGACATTGATGTGGATTGATGCCAGTGTGCTCTCTGGCACCCTCTTCAGGTGGGCAGTGTCATTGACACTCTGCATGGTGATGCTGGTCATAGTGGTTCTGATGGTTGCTGCTCTCTCTCTGGGACTCCCTGTGCTCTTCTACCCTACGATTTACTCCACATACCCAGATGCTCGACTGGAACACACAGCAATTGGCCTGTTCAGAGCGTAAGTGAAGTATACCTGATTTAGAATATCATGGCCCATATTAATAAAACGCCAAAGAGCAGGAGTGCTGATGCAGGATCAAGTGAAGTCCACCCTGTCCATGTAATCGTATTCATTGTGGTGTTAAAGGAAAAACTGATCCTAGATAAGCTTTCCTTATCTGAGAGGCTTTAAGAATACCTGCATCTTCTCACAGGTTACAGATCCAGTCCTGTCCTCTTCTGACATGGACCTGTTTTCTCCTGACGGTATTGATTGTGTTTTTCTTTAATGATGTTGTTTTCTGTCATCATTCCACAGAGCTGTGGTGGTGACCTTCATGTTCTCCTGGCTCTTCATCCTCCTGGTCTGTGTTATGTTGTTTTTCGGGGGGAATGCCCACACCCTGGGCTGCCAGAGCTGGACCAATGGACAGATCTTTGGGGTCAGTGAGGGCCCCTATGGAGCTAATGGGAAATATATGTGCATAGGGAATAATCTGTGTGTACACAGCTATTGTAAAAAAACGTATACTTATAAACATAAGTAAATGAATACATGCACAACACAACTCATTCAAATGATTCTCTCCCCCGCTGTCGTTTCTATCACAGTTCTTAGACCAGCAGAATTATCTTTTCAGCAGCCTAAACAACACCAGTCAAAGCTTCAACACCAGTCAAAGCCTCAACACCAGTCAAAGCCCCAATATCAAAGAGACCCACCAAATTCAGCCCAGCACCTCAGCAATATACCAGTGAGCTCTCAATTGCTGCTCTAAGATCATCTGTCCTTGTATGTGTTACTGCCCCACACATTCCACAATGATGCTCAGTCACAATCACAGTGTCTCAGACCGTTAAACTAGATTACAGCTTTTGTACACTCTGTTTCTGGGTTTACTCATACACACCTCTGTCTGTGCTCTTTGTTTCAGTGGCTGTAAGAGAGGACAGTCATTGTTCCAAAGCATGCACATGGAGCAGCTCTTTGATCTGGAGGACTTCCTCAATGCCAGCAAGGTGTTTCTCAATATGCCATCTTGTCATATTTCATTTGTTTTCTGTTCTTTCAAAAATCACCCTGTGTGTCTAAGGTACTGTTACTTCTGTACCTTTGATTACAGTATATTTACATTTTCCAATGGCATAAAATAAATGATACTGTCTGTGCCAGTTATTTAATATGTGCCTGGGTGGGTGTTTCTCCTCTCATTTGTTGTAGTACTTGGATGGATTCAATGAGACTGCTCAGAATCTGTCAGTCAGCCTGGATGGCTTGAAACTGCTACCTGACAATGGCAGACAGGCCCTGCTGAGCTTCAAACAGTGTGGGATAGACAGCATCAACTACGATGAGCTATTACTGCTGGTATACACAGGAGTAGCAAATTGTGTGTGTGTGTGTGTGTGTATATATGTGTGTGTGTGTGTGCATGTCAGAAAGCTGCATATTTATGTTGTCCATTTATCAATTTATTGTCTCTGTAGCTAAGCACACCAGTTGTGAAGACAGACCTTGGAGTATTTGCCGATGAACTGGATAAGAAGGCAGAACTTCCTGTAAGTCTCTCTTGGTTTAGGTAAAAAAGAAACCCCATAGCACAATGGACCATGTAAGTTGCAATTCATGTTTATTTTCTTCACATCAGGCAAATGCTGGAATTAAGGAAGATTTGAAAAAAGAGGCCGAAACAACCAGGCATCTGAGCACCATCGTTAAGCAACAGCAGACAAATGCAGTGAGTTTTATTTTGACATTTATTTTCATCCCAAACACAAACTTTTATATGCATCAATGTTCCACAACAAAATAAGCATGTAGAAATTGTAGCTCTAAGTAGATTTTTTTCCAGGACAAATTATTATTTAGACTCGCTCAGTCCATACATTGCAAAGTATTTTATTGCCTAAAATGTTCATCTTTTCACTACTTAGGCAAAGATGAGCCAAAGTGTGAGTGCTTTGAAGATTATCAGCACAGTCTACAAGGTAGAGTACTGTCACTGTCTGAAGATGATCCCTTTGAGATAAAATAACCACTGAGTTGTGTGTGTGTGTTAATGTGATTATTTGAGTGTGGTGATCCATCCCTTAACAACTCATTTTCCTCACACTAGGCTAATATAGACAAAACTCTGGAAAGTTTGACCCAGACAGAAGTGGCACTCTACAACCAGGTTCCTTACATTGTGGGAAATGTAAGACCAAATTACATTATTTTCCATGATTCATTATGCACTTGGTCAAGGACTACATTATAATGAATTGTATAGAGGAGAGTTGAACGTAGAGTAGCTCTAGGGCGTTATGTGCGGCATGTTACCACACATAACACCCTGGACCAGAGCTAAATGTAGAGCTGCTCTTAGAAGTTATGATGAATGACACTGCCAAAACTTTTTCAGGGGTCATAGTTATAATGGTTCTAGACTGAGGTGGGTTTTTTCTATGGCAGGTGTCTCACTGTACCATGGAGAAAGGAGCACAATCCCTGCTTCGGTACCTAGATTGGGTCCGTCATGCAGTAAGTACTGTACTAATATGCCATAGAATTACACAGAGATAATAATAGCCCTTAGCAACACTGTCACACTGCAGTTCTCACTCTGTGTAAACCAGAATGGGTACTTTGGGTAGGTAATTGCTCATGTCACTGTTTTACTATAATCATGTTTTCTAAATGTACATCATTGTGATGGTGTTGATGTACAGGACTGTGCAGTTATTACTAGCACAACACGTCATACAGAAAGAATTTCACTGCCAGACACCATGTTGCTGCCTCTGAGCATTACATTCGGATACCGTTATCCAATAATCTCTCCCCAAAGTGTGTGCAATAGTAAGGTGAAAAGGACAGTTGTTCCTATGCCATGATTCTTGAAACAGTGGAATGTTCTCCATAATGTCATGCTGGTAGGGTGTCAATAGACGTGAGGACATCCCATGTGTTTGGTTTTAAAGAGGGTACATTGAGTAAGTGACATGACAAGAAACATATTGCTTTGATGGATTGGTTATCATAGCTTCTTTCATCGCCATACAACAGCTGTCAATGTACACACGTACAGTAGCCTACATAAAGGACACAAAACATCAGCATATATTATATAATTGTTCTATGCACATTAGTCTCTATGGAGAACAATAGACTAGACGTACTCGATATTTGACACTGTATTTTCCCATTTACAGATCTTATATAAGGTCCTGGATTGCCGTTGGCTTGCTGTGTCACTGGACAATGTGTATACAGCAGTCTGTCTCAATGTGATTGATCCATTGGTGAGCGTTTTCCCTATTGCAATATCCCAAACATACAAGATGTCATCTGATCTCTCCCTCCCTCCCCCTTCCTTTCTTTTTCTCTTTCTCTTCCAATCCATCTGAGCATGTTACTCGTCTCTGTCTGTCTGTCTCTCTTCATCTCTATGTTTTTGTCTCTCTCTGCATGAAGAATGCATTCTGGCTGTGTCTGGGATGGTGTTGTGCATTCCTGGTCCCTGGAGTGATATTCAGCATCTATACAGCCAGGCGATTGAAGCCAGAGCCCACCTTCATTAGGTGAGAGAACCTTGCTCAGAACACTGATACAATGTCCTCCTCATATTACTAGAATGAATAGAACTAGAATAGAACTCATTCTAGTTTTGTGGTACTCCTTTCGACTCAATGTATGAGTAGTGCCCATGTTAACCTACCTGCATTGCATGGGCGCCTAGCAATTATCTACTGTCTTTATTGGCTCCCACTGAATTGCATCATGAGACAAATCTCTAACCATGTTTGCTCGTACTTTGTGCTATAATACTAGTCTGGTTGACACCAGCTCTAGCGCGCGGTGTAGTCACGTGGGTTGCGCGTCAGCCAGGCTACTACAATATAATACACCTTGCTGTATAAATGTCGTTTTAATCATATATTGCCCTTCATATCTGCAGTAAGGATACATTCATCCTGCCTGAGAAGAAGACAGAGAATATGAAATGCCATACAGAGAAAGCTGCATCCAACAACTACATGACCTTAGAAGAAATCCATGAGAGCTGCATGGTTTCTGAATACATCAAAAGCAAATAAAATTGAAGACTATGACACTTGAATTTAAATGCAAAAAAAGTATGATAATATGTTGAAATCAAAATGTTGGAGTTACCCCGATATGGAATCTAATCTTGTCGATTATAATAATAATTTGTGTAACAACTACTGACATCCTAACGTTAGTTGTGGTATCTATCTTTTTGTGGTCTCAGGTATCTATTCTTATTTAATCTGGGCTAGCCAGCCTATATATTTAATCTGAAGCATATGCCTATTTAATCTAAAACAAAGGCCTATTTAATCTGATAAATAGGCCTATTCGTTCCTATTCGTTTTTTCTACAACGTTTTTATAATGAATAAAAAACGAAGACATGTGTAATAAATAATTGAATTACTAAAATCATATCTTGTATTTTATCAGTATTATCACTGTATTTCTCTTTCATGTCATTAGCGCCGCTGGTGTAATGGTATCATGGAAGATTCCCATTCTTTCGACCCGGGTTCGATTCCCGGGCGGCGCATCGTTTTTGATGATTTCTTTGTTCTCGCCAAATTCCAAATCAAAAAGTATTGTGAAGAAACAAAAATATGTATTGAGTAATATATCCACCATCATCTATGTGGTTGCTTTCATCTCGCATGAGCGCGAACCAGAGATTTCTAAAGGTCCAATTTAACCCACCCTGGCCCCACTCTCCAAGGGTGTCTCAAGAGGAGTTTGGATATGCAAAAAACACATTTCCAATTCACACTTGTATATGTATGTGAAATAAGACAAATATAAGCACCCACCAAATTATTATTGTAGAACTATTGCGGTGTAGCTCAGTTGGTAGGGCATGGCGTTTGCAACGCCAGGGTTGTGGGTTCGATTCCCACGGGGGACCAGTATGAAAATGTATGTACTCACTAACTGTAAATCGCTCTGGATAAGAGCGTCTGCTAAATGACTAAAATGTAAATCTGGAAAAATGTCAACCATAATCTCTGATGCTAACGTTAGCTACAATGTTGCCGGCTGTGATCAGTCACGTGAGTTTCCCAGATGTGTTTTATTTTTTGTTCCTCACCAGTGTCTTGTCATGTCACTTAAAAGGTCGTCATTATAAAACTCAAGATTACAAGCAGATATGGTTTCGAAATAGTGCTTTTACTGACGCCTGCCGCTGAAGTGTGTACCAAATTATTTGGTCCATTCATTGCGCATGCGACCGTGGACATCCGCTTTGATTTTCCGCCATCTTCCATTCGGTTGTGCATCCATTGTTCATACAAGCTAATGACGGCTGGTTTGCACAGTCAGCGACAGGTGATTTGTGCCCCTTTTTATAACAACTTCTGTAAGTCTACATGAACATTATCAGAAAGTCACATATTTAGAAAGTGCGTGTGTATCCCTCAACATACCATACACGGATTACTCACGCAGGGCGCGACCTACGAAAACATGATGATGATGGACGACGAACAGCCCAAAACCCTGTAAGTAACTAACGCGGGCTAGCTAGCCAAATCAGTTCAGTAGCTAGCTACTTTAAATGTGACTATAATAAAGTATGTTCCAGCATTTAAAAACGTCCATGTACTCATGTCTTGTTGTCTGTCACTATTGAAGCAGAAAGTTGGTGTAAATCAATCAAGCCAGTCCATGGCTCGAGCCTTGTCAGAACACATAGTTGGCTAACTAGCTACTGTTAGCTAGTTGCTCGTTCACTTTCGCCGAAACGAAAACTAGCTATAGTTAGCTAACCGCCTATAGTTAGTTAACGTCTCAATACTTTAGCTAGGTATATATCGTTCTAACCAGCTAACTACTAGCTAGTTACATGATATCGTTTTGGTTCACATGTACATTGCAGAAATTCAAACTAGGTAGATATTAAGCTAGCTACTGTTACATTTACCGCCTGTCTTGTCAAAGCAACAAACATTGGCTAACTTTCAGCTAGCTAACGTTGGTGTGGCAATTATGCAGAGACAGACGTGTCACTCATTTGGGCCCTGAAGTTAGCCAATTTGCCCAGGATTACATTTGATCGGTAACTAAAAGTATGTTATGGACTTATTGAGTTTAATATGATAGCTAGCTGGCTAAACATTCAAATAACATCCCCATATTCCAACAAGCAAGGAACGCCGCGAGGCCCAACTCCAAGCGTCATGCAATGCATGCCTTTCTACCGGCTACTGGGGATGATAGCCACGTCAACGACAGTCAGTTTTTTTGGGACGGCAAGAAGTTGCTTTAAAAAAAATGCGTCACGCAAGTGTTAGATAAGGTTAGCTAACTAAATTACTTAACTGTCTACTGTTTTAGCTAATAGTAAGTGCAGCAGTGCACCCAACATTTTGCTTCCCTGGATGAAGTAGCTAAACTTCCTAGTCACATGTGCTTGTCTTTCCCTCTACTCCAGGTATGTAGGGAACCTGTCCAGGGATGTCACTGAGCCCCTCATCCTACAGGTTTTCACACAGATCGGCCCCTGCAAGAGCTGTAAAATGATTTTTGATGTGAGTATCCCCGGGTCCTGGACCCAAGAGAGATTTTGTATGATGTTATCCATCGACAGTTCTTTATTGTCAATGGTGATGGTACCTGTCTAATGAGAACATGTGGCTAATGTTGTTGACAGAGCATGCTTTGGATTCAATGAGTGCGGTTACATGCACACAATAATGCAATTATTGTGGATAATTGGATTAATACAATAGTTCGATTAAAACGTTTACATGCTTTGCAAGAATAACGATTTCCCTAATAATCCTGTTTACATGGACACGTCTGAAATCAGGCAACCTTTAGGCACAAATAAACGTTCAACCACAGCAACCATGTTATTTTTGGGATGCATATTTGTATGTGAAAACTTCTAAGACTCATACATTCAGTTGTTCCGAACACACTTTACTCGCTCTAAAGAGGGAGGCTTACTTTGATTTTGACCTTAGGCTGATTTAAGATAAGCAGAGCAAGGTGTTTAAATGACTATTGCATAATCTGCCTACTGCCATGATCAGTTTAATATTGAGTTATTAGTGTGCATGTAAACATACTCATTGTAACTCTTGTTGTTCTCTTACAGACTGCAGGCAATGACCCATATTGCTTTGTGGAGTTCTATGAACACAGGCATGCTGCTGCTTCGCTGTCTGCCATGAATGGACGTAAAATTATGGGTAAGGTAAGCTATCGTATCTACAGGCTGAGTTGGAATGGGTGAGTTGTGGTGGCAGAAGTTTGAGCAACCAGTAGGCTAAAATTATGAGAGGATTAGCTGAGTCAGGCAGCGAATTTCTTACCAAAGTTGAAATGGCAAAGTTATGAATGGATTTGCTTTGTAAAATGAGTGGCTTATTCCGACTCCCGGTCCAACAGGTAAGTACTTTGATTCCCCAGATTAAATGAGACTGATAGATGTGGGATCTGATTCCAAATATAGGCCTAACCACCACAGTTGGTTCCAATGCTGACCACCAGGCATGTCCGTGTATAATATCTATGATCCTATTGCTCCAAATATGGAGTAGGTTAGTTCTGTTGTATGGACATCAAGTGCATTCTGTCTTAGTGGTTGATTTAATATATATTAGAGATTAAAAGATATGTTCTTGACCATCGCTGTTTTCTTTTACAAAACCACTCCCTATGCTAATAACCCCTAAATCTTTATTTTGAAGGGAAATGGGCCCTTTCCTTATCCAAAGTAATCCTTGGTAGCTGTGCATTACATTGTCCTTGGCAACAGCCTACAGACCCTTTTAACAAGTGTCTGCTTATTTTATTCACCCACCCCCAACTAAAACAATTTCTGTACCTTTTCCAGACCCACAGCTTCACAATACATAGGGCCTAACCTCAGCAGAAATATATATTCAGTGCAAATTATTTTATCCTCAACAGGTAATGAAGGACCGTTTGAGGAGTAATACAAGTTGATAATGTGACTGGTTTGTTAGTCCTTTTGTTACTTGGACCTTTTACTCAGTAGTTTATAGTCCACTTGTTTATGGAGTGCTCAGTTGTTCCATGTTCTGTTCTCTGCTCGTCACGGCATTCAGAGATTCACATTGTGTGTTTGGTCAGGTGGCTTATTTGTTTCACACAGACGGCACCACAGAAACTGAGGTAGTAATATAGCCTACTGTATCTAAATTATATAAACATATGTGGCCTGTTCTCTCTCCTCTTGCTCTCTCTCTCTAGGAGGTTAAAGTCAACTGGGCCACAACGCCAAGCAGTCAGAAAAAAGACACGAGCAGTAAGTGCCCAGCTACCTTATCAGTCAGTTCCGTAGAAAAGTAGTGAGGTTTCCTCAGCGAATGTGGTCTTCCACACCATAGAGAGATAACTATATCTCTATATGGGCAACTCCACTCAAACAGAATGACGCTGAGACTCAGGTTTTTCACTTTAAAATATATGTCAAACAAAAACCAATGATTGCAAAGTTAAACAAACCATACAACTCTATGCACAAGGACTACTTTTAACAATTTCCACTGAACATTTTACAAAAACACATTTACTTGAAGAACAGTGCAGATGCAAAGTTTGGTAAGATAATTACGATTTGTGCTGTTTGTTTTGTCATTCTGTTACCAAACTTTGCATCTGAACTGTTCTTCAAGTAAATGTGTTTTAGAAAAAAATTCTGTGATCATTGTTAAAAGTAGTATCAGAGAGTTGTATGGCTTGTTTAACTTTGCAATCATTGCAGAATGTGGCAGGGCAGGGCTTGAAAACTATTATAGACTACAAAGGGAAGCACAGCCGCGAGCCTCCCAGTGACACAAGCCTACCAGACGAGCTAAATCACTTCTATGCTCGCTTCGAGGCAAGCAACACTGAAGCATGCATGAGAGCATCAGCTGTTCCGGATGACTATATGATCACTGTCCGTAGCCGATGTGAGTAAGACTTTTAAGCAGGTCAACATTCACATTCACAGACCGATTAGCAGGATGTGTACTTCGAGCAAGTGTCTTCACTGATATTTTCAACATGTCCCTGACTGAGTCTGTAATACCAACATGTTTCAAGCAGACCACCATAGACCCCGTACCCAAGGACACTAAGATAACCTGCCTAAATGACTACCGACCCGTAGCACTCACGTCTGTAGCCATGAAGTGCTTTGAAAAGCTGGTCATGGCTCACATCAACACTATTATCCCAGAAACCCTAGACCCACTCCAATTTGCATACCGCCCCAACAGATCCACATATGATGTAATCTCTATTGCACTCCACACTGCCCTTTCCCACCTGGACAAGAGGAACACCTACGTGAGAATGCTATTCATTGACTACAGCTCAGCGTTCAACACCACATTGCCCTCAAAGCTCATCACTAAGCTAAGGACCCAGGGATTAAACACCTCCCTCTGCAACTGGATCCTGGACTTCCTGATGGGCCGCCCCCAGGTGGTAAGGGTAGGTAACAACACATCTGCCACGCTGATCCTCAACACGGGGGCCCTCAGGGTTGCGTGCTCAGTCCCCTCCTGTGCTCCCTGTTCACCCATGACTGCATGGCCAGGCACGACTCCAACACCATCATTAAGTTTTCCGACGACACAACAGTGGTAGGCCTGATCACCGACAACGATGAGACAGCCTATAGGGAGGAGGTCAGAGACCTGGCCGTGTGGTGCCAGGATAACACCCTTTCCCTCAACGTGATCAAGACAAAGGAGATGATTGTGGACTACAGGAACAAAAAAAAGAGGACTGAGCACGCCCCCATTCTCATCTATGGCGCTGTAGTGGAACAGGTTGAGAGCTTCAAGTTCCTTGGTGTCCACATCACCAACAAACTATCATGGTCCAAACACACCAAGACAGTCGTGAAGAGGGCACGACAAAGCCTATTCCCCCTCAGGAGACTGAAAAGATTTGGCATGGGTCCTCAGATCCTCAAAAAGTTATACAGCTGCACCATCGAGAGCATCTTGACTGGTTGCATCACCGCCTGGTATTGCAACTGCTCGGCCTCCGACCGCAAGGCACTACAGAGGGTAGTGCGTACGGCCCAGTACATCACTGGGGCCAAGCTTCTTCCCATCCAGGACCTCTATACCAGGCGGTGTCAGAGGAAGGCCCTAAAAATTATCAGACTCCAGCCACCCAAGTCATAGACTGTTCTCTCTGCTACTGCACGGCAAGCTGTACCGGAGCGCCAAGTCTAGGTCCAAAAGGCTTCTACCCCCAAGCCGTAAGACTCCAGAACAGCTTATTATGGCTACCCGGACAATTTGCATTGCCCCCCCACCCCACCCAATCCCCTTCTTTTAAGCTGCTGCTACTCTGTTTATTATTTATGCATAGTCACTTTAACTCTACCCACATGTACATATTACCTCAATTTTCTCGACTAACTGGTGCCCCCGCACATTGACTCTGTACCGTTACCCCCTGTATATAGCCTCCCTACTGTTATTTTATTTTACTGCTGCAAATTATTTTATTTTTTACTTAACACTTTTTATTTTATTTTCTTAACTGCATTGTTGGTTAAGGGCTTGTAAGTAAGCATTTCACTGTAATGTCTACACCTGTTGTATTCGGCGCATGTGGCAAATACAATTTGATTTATTGTCTTTTGTTTGACACACATTTTTAAAGTGAAAAATCAGAGTTTCCGCATCATTCTGTTACTGTGGAATTGCTCATATCTCTCGATTTCTTCAATGTTCTGCATCCATCAAGGAGTCACAATTGTCATCTCTCCTGTCCTTGCAACAGATCATTTCCATGTCTTTGTCGGAGACCTCAGCCCCGAAATCACCACAGATGATGTCAAAGCTGCCTTCGGCCCATTTGGGAGGATATCGTAAGTACCTTACAAACATTCACGTCTATCTGCTCTATCACAGGGTTACATTGGATAGTTTAAAAATCCTAAATAGTAATTGGTGTGATATCAGACAGTAGTTTCTTTACATGGTCACATTACTCCTTCTTATTGAGTGAATGGTGTGTTTCTCCTAAGGGATGCTCGCGTGGTCAAAGATATTGCCACAGGGAAATCTAAAGGCTATGGCTTTGTCTCTTTCTTCAACAAGTGGGTAAGTGTTTATAGATGGATGGAATCATGGGGGGGAGGGGATTAGTCATAACTCATAACGGAAGGGGTTCCTGTAAATGTAGTCAACATTATCCTTTGGTATTTGGATGTGTAGATGGGTCATATGATTAATTTCTCTGTTGCTACCCACAGGATGCAGAGAATGCCATTCAGCAGATGGGTGGCCAATGGCTAGGCGGCAGACAGATCAGGACCAACTGGGCCACTAGAAAACCCCCAGCCCCTAAAACCACCTATGAAAGTGAGTCCAAGCAAGATGGGGATTGGTTTCCAGCGCATTTGCCATTGAGAAGAATGTTAGATTTTTATCTTACAACTATATTCTCAATTGTATCTTCTCACACTGGTTGAGTTCAGAGGAAAATGTCATACGTTTTACTCCATTGTGTGGTCAATGGAGTCCCTAGGATCCTCTTATTTTGTTGAATGGCAATGTATATATTCACTTTAATTCTCCTGTTCCCAATAGCCAACACCAAGCACCTGGCCTTTGATGAGGTAGTGAACCAGTCCAGCCCCAGTAACTGCACTGTTTACTGTGGAGGAGTCAGCACCGGTCTAACAGGTTAGTAGTCTGTCATTCAACTTGTCACTTTCTATTGTGTGTGTGTGAGAGAGAATCAGGTCTTTGACATGCCTCCCTCCTGTTTTCTAGAACAATTGATGAGACAGACCTTCTCCCCCTTTGGACAAATCATGGAAATCCGTGTGTTCCCAGACAAAGGATATTCCTTTGTGAGGTATGCCATGAGATCAAACATCACTAAACTTCTGACAAAGACTTGGTATCATTGAAATACAAATTTCTGCATATGTTTCTCAGTACCTATCTTTTGACTCCTCCTCTTTTCAGGTTTAACTCTCACGAGGGAGCAGCCCATGCCATTGTGTCTGTGAATGGGACTTCGTTAGAGGGACATATGGTGAAGTGTTACTGGGGTAAAGAGACCCCGGACATGATGAGCCCTATGCAGCAGGTTCAGCAAGTTCCCCAGGTATGAAGCAAGAGCCAGAGGCTTCTCCTCATCGGCACAGCTTATATACACACACACACACACAGCTTACACACACCACACACGCATGCATGCACAGGCACACACACTCTTACACTGTTGTCCTCTCTCCCCTGCAGCAGAACAAAGTGGGCTTTGCAGCCCAGCCCTACGGCCAGTATGCCCAGTGGTATGGCAACGCCCAGCAGATTGGCCAGTACGTCCCCAACGGGTGGCAGGTACCCACCTATGGGGTTTACGGCCAGGCCCAGGCCTGGAACCAGCAGGGTTTTCAGTAAGTACACAAGGACATCTGCAGGGCTCCCCTCCCCTCCTCCAGCAACAAGGGCTGCAGCTGAATGTCTGAGTGTCCTCGGCTGGGCTTCCCAAGGACAGTTAGGCTCCAGCCCAGTCGCCTGCAGCTCTGGCCAGGGGAAGGAAGGAGCCAAAGATGTCCTACAACCTTCACCCTCGCCACCATATCCAGCTTATGAGGACATAGACAAAAAACGCATTTAAAAATATATATAATTGAAGATTTAATTTGTGATTTATTGGTCAAGATAACAGCATTTTCATCCTTTTTTTCCATCTGAGTTTTATCCTTTTTTGAAATAAAAAGAGCATTAATGAATGCCCTTTTTGGCCTTCCAAAATGGCTGCTATGCTGGGTCTAATTGGACTTGTCCCTAGATGTGAGTGTCCGCTCAATGAAGTACATTGTCCTAGACAGTGAGGAAACTGGGATTGTTGAATACACAGAAAGGGACCTGCTGCCCTTCCCTCGGAAGCTTTTCACAGCGCAGAGGGACATCTTATTGTGCACGTGTTGCATCCACGTTATTTCTTTTTTTAAGTGCCATGTCATCTCTTTTGTTACTTCATGCACACTTTTGTTTTTACTCTATAAACTTTCATTTGCCCTCCAAATTTGTTGTATATGATTTTTTCTCCTGAAGAGTTAAAGGACATTGCTACTTGAAATGGGATGTTGTATGAATTTGTATTGGTAGATTAAAGTTACATTTGAAATAAAGCTAGTCATTTGCTTGTTTTAAATTGATAGAATGGGTTTGACAGCTGCATAAGACAACAATCATGTTTTAACTGCTCTTATAACAGGAGAAACATTGGTAATGAGTTTACCACAGCAGTTATGAAAAATTATTTTTTTGTTCTTGTTTTTCTCTAATTTAGCGAACCAAAGAATGGAGTAACTTGGAATAATTTGCTGAAAAGCTGAAATCCTAAGTCTTACTGTTTTGGAAATAGAAATTGCATAGTAACTTGTATGTAAATGTCCAATTTGTCTATTGGACACACAGAGTCTGAAAATATTCTTATGAGGACATAGTAGGCTACCTAGAAAAATAGTTAAGCAATAATGCCTGAGAACCTGGGAATTATCGTATGACAACTCCCGACAAGGGCTGTTCTGAGTCCCGAGACTGTTTAAATCCTAAAATATATCTCAACCTGAGCTACAGGTTCTTCTAACTCTTACTACATTGAGCTCATCAGTCACTGTCGCCAATACCTGATGTGCTGACCGTTCAAATGTTAACTTTTCCATGCAGGTATTTGTTGCATAATGGATGTTGCTAAAGATTTTTTATCAGGAAAAAGTCATGAATGGAGTTTTGCCATGAAACGGTCACATTTCTGTTATTCATTTGCAGTGTTACAGGATTCAGGGAAAAATTGTGAAATTCAACACCAAGGCCAAATTTAAATGCAGCTAGTCCCGCTTCAGCTGCTATCTGCAACATTGACACATTTCAGCAGCTTTGGGTGGGATACGAGGAGTCAAGACACATGCATACATATTATTTTATGGGAAGATACACAACAGTCGATCATGACTAATTTAATACACTGAGCCTATGCTCTGTCTGCATGCCCACACTCCCACAAATACCATCCTTCGCCCTGTTGCCCTTTTCAATCTGAAATCCCTTTCTCGCTTTCCCTACCATATTCTCTGCTGTCTTAGTTTTGCGCTGATCCTCTGACACCCTGACCCTCATGTTCTCTCACATCCTCTCCTCAGCTGGTGCTTGCTCAGTTTATTTGGTGTATGTGTGTGTGCTTTCTGGGTGAGTCCCAAATGGCTCCCTATATAGTGCACTACTTTCTACCAGAGCCCTATGGGCCCTGGACAAAAGTAGTGCACTATAAAGGGAATAGGGTTCCATTTGTGATGAAACCGGTCTTGCCCCTGTCGCCTCTTCTCTAACCTGCTGGCGTTTTTTTCTCTCTTTCCCCTGTTTGCAGTCACTTACCGGCCAGTGCTGGGTGGACAGGCGTGAGTGCCCTCAGTAATGGTGGGGTTATGGAAGCTACACAGGGATTGAATGGGAGTATGCTAGCAAACCAGGCCAGTATGGGAGCCACAGGATACCCCACACACTGATTGGGTGGGGGATCAACTCTTTACTGGCTACTGGAGCACCACAGGGATCTGTGGTATATCCCCTCCACTTGTGGCAGACTAAGACTTGTTGGTACATGGAATTTGAAAGGGAAGTTGACCTCTACTAAAGCCCATGAAACTGATTTCATGGGAGGTTAAGGGGAGCCATGGAGGACTGGAATAAACCACACAGGTATTATGCTGCCCTTGTGTTAGACGGACTGTACATGGCCAGTGCGGTACCATTTTAAATTTACTGTAAATTAATATAACTTAAGGAGGGACTTGAGTGTCTCAAACCCATTTTCATAAGGACTCTTGAACAGTCAAAGTAAATTGCTTGTGAATTTTTAAGATTAATAAGCCATTTTAGAGTTTGATGCAATGAATCATGTAAAAAGTAATGGACCTTCACCTTTTTTTGTTTGAGGTAATAAAATGGATAACTTTTTTTCTCGCATTTTGTTTTCAATTCAACCAATTGCAGGGATAGATGCCACTTCTTTCTTTCTGTAAGGGCAGACAAATATTGCACAGTATTCTCTTGTATTTTTACAAATTTGATTTCCAATAGGTTTCTTTTTGCATTCCACCTTTCCTCTTTGTTTCTTTTGGATGGCCTCAAAACATTTGCTTAATTTGTAAATAACCTTACCTTGATTTCAAGCTGTATAAAGGAAAATGCAAATGTTCACGAAGGGAGCTTGCTTTGCTTTCTTTGTCTTTGTTTTGATAACTGAAGAAATTAAACATTGTTAGTAGTAGCATTATCAAATGCATATCCATAGTAACTGGCACAGAGATACATGTACTTCCAGGAAGGGAAAAGAAAGCATTGCTATGCAGTGTAAAAATGAACACAATTTTGACTTTGAATAGTAATTCTGTGCATAAATTTGAGTTTTCTGCCATTTTCTATGAAGTAAGATCTGTATTATTTATGGAAAAACCTGAATGAATCAGAAATGTGCACTGTCGCCCCTTGGACATGTATTAATACCAGAGGGACCAGACCCATTGTGTTGATTTTAACGGGCACAATATCATTAAAGATTAGACAGTGCCTACAGATATTTTCAGACCTTTAGTTTTGAAAAGTGTTATACTCTGGGGTTTGATAATGTTTCTGCTACTGTAATAACCAATGTGTTCTTGCTTTGTCCAATTAAAATGCTGATGTGCATAAACCATTTTCTGTGTCCTGTGTGATTAGTGAAGATTGGAAAATATTCAAACAAGTATTCCAAGTGCCTATAAAAGTTGGTATTATAGGAGAGATTGAAGTGAGATATGATAATTACAACCAAATCACACATTGAGGGGTGTAAGGGGCATGGGGAACAAACAAGTTGAATATTTGCCACGTTTTGTTGTTGTGGTTATTGTAGTTGTACCACAGAACAAGGAGCCAGATGTTTCACCAGATGTATAAATCTGAAGCATCCGGTTGGAATTTCCACTCCCCACCAAACATGGTTAGGAGAGAGAGCCAATGATTTGGGTTTATATGTAACATTGGAGGAAGCCCAGTGGCAATATGGAACTGGGCCGACTTTCTGCTTATTTTCTAATCGAAGAAAAGCCCGATTTCAATACAGGTTTCTGCTCCCAAAACTAGAATGTGTTAGTAACAGAATGCACAACGTTTTGTAGACATGATGCTTTGCCAAAGTTTCTGAAAATGTCGTTGTTTACAAGGAGTGCAAGGGCGAATTGAGTTATTCAACAGGCGCAAACAGAGAAGGCGTTCCCTAACGGAAATATGCAAGTACATGCTAGAACGCGCCAATAGGATCTTGCTAGCTCGTGCTTGGCTGCCCACCTCCTTGCTTGTTCTGCCCACTATGCTTAATTTGCTCCCATTGAAAACGACAGATTAACTATCTTGGGTTAGTTATAAATATTTGGTTGTACCTTCAGGTGCTGTTTGGTCAACAAGTTTATTTGACGTTTATCTTTTTTTGACACGCTAAGACACAAATTATGAACACCATTGAGCCACATTTATTGTACCAGTCAACCTACTATGTGTATTGAACAGTATTCCAGAGGATGTTTTGGAGTCTGATAAATCTGACGAGGACATTTGGAAAAAAGCACTTGGGTACTGAGTAGATTGATACCCAATTTCATTCATCCCAAATCCTTAAGTAAGGCTGTACGGTGCAATATGAATGTCAATACGCACAATAGGCTGACTGGGGAGGTGATTTCCCACAGCCAAAGTCCTGCAATAAGAGCTACGATACTAATATTTGCGTAAACTCTTCACAGTTGTGTTCTGTGGGTGTCACCGAGTAGACTGATACCACATTTCATTACTCCACATTCCAACCTTGTTTAACATTATGGCATGATTCCACCAATAGTAACCATTCGCGTCACCTCAAAGGGGGACTTTTTAAAGGCGAACCGCAAATTCCACTATTGTGGCTAATCCTTATTGTGGCTACCTTCACAACACATAACCCGGTCCGGTTAAGCCTCACTGAAGCTAGCTGGCTGCTTATAACGTTAGCTTTGGGCAACAGGGTTAAGTAGCTGGCTAACTAGGTATTGTCATGTACTGAAGTTCGATTTCCATATGAGAACAACAAGTGGCTACCTAGCTAATACTTACTCACATGGATTCCTAAATCATTGCTAAGAATATTGAAAATGACTGCAGTTTCTACTGGTCATTGTTTCCAGGTTGCTTGCATTGGTGGGTCCCACGCTAAAACTAGCTAGTTACCCCGGAAGTTTCTAATAACATCTGTATCAAATATATTTGCAAACATTTTTGATCCTGCTCTTACTTAAAATGCTCACACAGACGTTTTCCCATTCGGTCGAACAAATAATACCATATTACCAACGCGTTATTGTTAACACATCGTGGCCGGTGAGTGTGTGCTTGTTTGCAGACTTTTTTTTGTATCGCTTTGACAGTGCTACTGGTCGTAGTGGTGGCGCTTGGCTTGCAAATTAATTGTCATTTTTTGACACGCAAAGACCCAAACAGCGTTCCATAGTTGGGTTTTATGTCGGAGTGTAAACCGGATGGTGTATTACCACCACCTGCTGGATTGGGGGTATAGGCTCTATGCACGCATCACTTCCGCATTGGCGTAAGGAAGCTTGGGCATTTCCGGATTCCGGAAAAAAACATTAGACAGTGACAGTAGACCGTTATGATGGCAGAGATATAGTTTACAAGGTGTTTGCTGGAGTTGCCTAAAGTATCTGTTAATGATATACGGAGGGTCGTCCGGACATCCAGTATGACACCATGTAACAAACTGGATAAAGGCTTCACATTTTACTTTTCTTCTTTTCTTTGCAACTTTGAAGGTAATATGCTAACGCTAGCTAGCCTGAGCTAGAAGCCTTGCTTTGGTGTTTTAAGTCATGACTCCGTCCTGCTTCAGGTTAATCATGCTTTAAATAAAGTTTAATCATGTGTATATACCTCTCACTTCATGTGTTTGTACTTTTATGAAAGTATCAGGTAAAAACAGGGCTACAAATGAGATCTCTGTGAGAGCCCACTGCTACCGCTCAATGAAGAAACTAAAGCCACCACACCAGCTGAGAGTAGGACTAGATTAAGTGACACGTTCAAAGTTCTGTTGAACTTGTTCAAGGTTCCGATCAACACGTTTTACTCATTTAATGTTACCACAGCTTTGATTGCCATTGCTAAGAGAACACTTTAGAACTTTAGTGGTTTTCACGATAGCTGAACAGTGGTAGCCTAATACAGACCAGGGTAACTGAGTGGGAATTGCCATGCTTTGTTGTTGGGTCTGTTGTAAACAAATTGGAGTTTGGTTTGAAATGTAAACAATAATGAGATTACTACTTTTTCCTGACTTGATGACTGCAATGACAGTAACATATTCAAGGTTTCCAGTAGCTTACAACAACACACATGCAACATTTAAACAGATAATAATACTAGTCATTGTTGACAGCTCAAATACATAGGCCTATATATTATTATATTAAACACATTGGACATTTTAATTTACCATGTGAAAAACCTTATGTCATCATCAGATCCAGCAAACCGCTCCAAGCAGAACTTGCTGCTGATAGTTATCTCCTCAATTTGATTTCGGAGCCTTGCTATCTCTACACTAAGTTCTTCATTGTGGTCAAGGGATATATCCAGCGCAGCAGTTTCAGTACTGTTGCAGTAGCCATGGTCAGGAGGACAGTCCAATTCCACAGACGGATCATTCATGGTTTCTGTGTTGGGACGCTCGGTCCTTTCCCAAACTCCGGGCCGTGGGGCTGGAAGTCTGAAATTGTTCCATTGAAACAGCACTGGAACAGCTCCCTTCTTCAGACGTCTGCGCCCAGCTGGAGTCGGAGGCTCTATCACATCTTCACTTAGAAAGTGTCGGCTGCAGACTCGTGTGTTTGTTGTAAGAAAGTTGACTCGTCGAATTTTAATCACCCACTGTTTATGTAATTCATTGTCTTTGGGAAAAGTAAAAAAACTAACAGAAGAATTGCATCTGGCAGACACTGTACATTGCGGCACACAGCAGTGATGGCTGGAAGAGCTGTCATCCCGTTTTTGAAAGGACACTTTCGTACGTTTACACGTCATCGTGTTATAAGTCAAGACGAAGTATTACAAGTAAAAACATTAACATAAACATTAAGATAAACAACAACAACGACGAAAATTAACCGTTTCGGATGTTTTTGACGACAAGCATTCAATGCTAGCATTCGGTAGCACAGCATTCTACGATAACCGGAAGTTTACATCCATCCTGAGATTTAACCGGAAATACGTCATGCTCGCCTGTGCATATCGCCTATTGTGGAGACACGGACTGGTTTCTTATTGTTTCTATTCTAGATTTGAAACCACAGGTTTTTAGGATTACTGTACACCTTGTCCAGGGAGTCCCCAGGTACAGTCATCGGGGAACCCTTTTTATGAGCCCAGCCCACCTATCTTCACGAGCTGATTTGAGGATGACAAAAGCACTAGCTAGTCACATTGACCCTTTCAGGTAGCTATCTGATGATGATCATACATTTCATTCGAATTCATGTCAAGTTTATGGTTGTTATAAGAGTTTTTAAGATAAATACTTAATATATTGTAGTGACCTGTAAAGTTAAACTTTTTGTACACACACAATCCTAGTTCTATGCTAGCTAGTTAACCTCTGAAACGATAGCTAGCTAATGTTTTTAACCTAGTAGCTAAGGCAGTTAGCCACTAAGTCGTGCTTCACAAAAACAGAGCACTAGCAAATACAAATAATTTACCAAAGATGTGATGCCATCATAGGGATACCACATCTATAGTTAGTTCACGTTAGATTGAAACAACCATTACACTAAAAGACATGCCAAATTAGACTAACACATTTCTCTTGGCCTCAAAATGAAAGGTACAGCTAATGGCGACTGGCTCCATGACATCCATGTACACCTACACCACCCCCGCCCAGCATTGCCTGGCATTTACAATTACATTTACATCATTTAGCAGATTATCTTATCCAGAGCGACTTACAAATTGGTGCATTCAACTTATGATAGCCAGTGGGACAACCACCTTTAAAAAAAAAAAAAATTATGGGGGGTGGGGGAAGAAGGATTACTTTATACTATTCCAGGTATTCCTTAAAGATGTAGGGTTTCAAGTGTCTCCGGAAGGTGGTCAGTGGCACAAAGGCATTTGCACAGACCCATGGAGATTTCCCACACTTACCCTCCTATGTCCCACACCCACTGCCGGGCCTGCTGGGCCCACAAACAGGTGAGGGGAAAATGTAGAAAGATAAGATGGAAAGGAAGAGTAGTGGATGACAAAGGGAGAGTTATGTAAGCCTATACTACACCTATAAGGTTACTGACGCCTACACCTTCAGTGTTATCACAGGTCAATCTGGTGTGCACTGTGCTGGCCTATGAACAGGTAGAGTATTCAATGCAGAGTTTTACCATGTCTTGTTATTGTGATGTTGCAGAGCATTAGTGTGGAGCCAGTGTTCAATCTGAGGAATGCCTTGAAGGAATGGGCCTTCTCTATGATATCTGCTCAAGATCTGCCTGGCACAGTCCTGGTAAGTCACAAGACGAGCAGTAAGAGTACTCTTATGTTTTTCTTCTTCAGTCCTACTATTTTATATCTTGCCCTTTCCTGTCTCTGTCTCAACAGATGGTGCTGATATTCTGTTTCAACGTCGGCTCCATCCTCACCTATATCATCCTCTACTGAGTGAGTTGAGTTGCATGATATCATGGTGATGGGATCAAAACAAAGTGTATGTTCACTAGAGCGGGACTCTAACCCGGACGCTTATAAGAAATCCAGCTATGCCCTCCGACGAACCATCAAACAGGCAAAGAGTCAATACAGGACTAAGATTTAATCGTACTACACCGGCTCTGATGCTCGTCGGATGTGGCAGGGCTTGAAAACTATTACAGACTACAAAGGGAAGCACAGCCGCGCCCAGTGACACAAGACTTCCAGACGAGCTAAACCACTTCTATGCTCATTTCGAGGCAAGCAACACTGAAGCATGCATGAGAGCACCAGCTGTTCCGGATGACTATGTGATCACGCTCTCCGTAGCCAATGTGAGTAAGACTTTTAAGCAGGTCAACATTCACAAGGCCGCAGGGCCAGACGGATTACCAGGACGTGTACTCCGAGCATGTGCTGACCAACTGGCAAGTGTCTTCACTGACATTTTCTACATGTCCCTGACTGAGTTTGTAATACCAACATGTTTCAAGCAGACCACCATAGACCCCGTACCCAAGGACACTAAGATAACCTGCCTAAATGACTACCGACCCGTAGCACTGACGTGGGAATGTTATTCATTGACTACAGCTCAGCATTCAACACCATAGTGCCCTCAAAGCTCATCACTAAGCTAAGGATCCTGGGACTAAACACCTCCCTCTGCAACTGGATCCCATAGCCATCACGTCGGTAGCCATGAAGTGCTTTGAAAGGCTGGTCATGGCTCACATCAACACCATCATGCCGGAAACCCTAGACCCACTCCAATTCGCATACCGCCCTAACAGATCCACAGATGATGCAATCTCAATTGCACTCCACACTGCCCTTTCCCACCTGGACAAAAGGAACACCTATGTGAGAATGCTGTTCATTGACTACAGCTCAGCGTTCAACACCATAGTCCCCACAAAGCTCATCACTGAGCTAAGGACCCTGGGACTAAACACCTCCCTCTGCAACTGGATCCTGGACTTCCTGACGGGCCGCCCCCAGGCGGTAAGGGTAGGCAACAACACATCTTCCACGCTGATCCTCAACACTGGGGCCTCTCAGGGGTGTGTGCTTAGTTCCCTCCTGTGCTCCCTGTTCACCCACAACTGCGTGGCCAAGCACCATCATCAAGTTTAACACAACAGTGGTAGGCCTGATCACCAACAATGATGAGACAGCCTATAGGGTGAGGTCAGAGACCTGGCAGTGTTGTGCCAGGACAACAACCTCTCCCTCAATGTAAGCAAGACAAAGGAGCTGATCGTGGACTATAGGAAAAGGAGGGCCAAACAGGCACCCATTAACATTGACGGAACTGAAGTGGAGCAGGTCGAGAGTTTCAAGTTCCTTGGTGTCCACATCACCAACAAACTATCATGGTCCAAACACACCAAGACAGTTCTGAAGAGGGCACAACAAAACACCTTTTCCCCCTCAGGAGACTGAAAAGATTTGGCATGGCTCCCCAGATCCTCAAAAAGTTACACAGCTGCACCATCGAGAGCATCCTGACCGGTTACATCAACGCCTGGTATGGCAACTGCTCTGCATCTGACAGTAAGGCGCTACAGAGGGTAGTGCGTACGCCCCAGTACATCACTGGGGCCAAGCTTCCTGCCATCCCAGGACCTACAGTTGAAGTCGGAAGTTTACATACACTTAGGTTGGAATCATTAAAACTTGTTTTTCAACCACTCCACACATTTCTTGTTAACAAACTATAGTTTTGGCAAGTTGGTTAGGACATCTACTTTGTGCATGACACAATTGTTTACAGACGGATTACTTCACTTATAATTCACTGTATCACAATTTCAGTGGGTTAGAAGTTTACATACACTAAGTTGACTGTGCCTTTAAACAGCTTGGAAAATTCCAGAAAATGATGTCATGGATTTAGAAGGTTCTGATAGGCTAATTTACATAATTTGAGTCAATTGGAGGTGTACCTGTGGATGTATTTCAAGGCCTACCTTCAAACTCAGTGCCTCTTTGCTTGACATCATGGGAAAATCAAAAGAAATCAGCCAAGACCTCAGAAAAAAACATTGTAGACCTCCACAAGTCTGGTTCATCCTTGGGAGCAATTTCCAAACGCCTGAAGGTACCACGTACATCTGTACAGACAATAGTACGCAAGTATAAACACCATGGGACCACGCAGCCGTCATACCGCTCAGGAAGGAGACGCTTTCTGTCTCCTAGAGATGAACGTACTTTGGTGCGAAAAGTGCAAATCAATCCCAGAAAAACATCAAAGGATCTTGTGAAGATGCTGGAGGAAACAGGTACAAAAGTATCTACAGTGGGGAGAACAAGTATTTGATACACTGCCGATTTTGCAGGTTTTCATACTTACAAAGCATGTAGAGGTCTGTAATTTTTATCATAGGTACACTTCAACTGTGAGAGGCGGAATCTAAAACAAAAATCCAGAAAATCACATTGTATGATTTTTAAGTAATTAATTTGCATTTTATTGCATGACATAAGTATTTGATACATCAGAAAAGCAGAACTTAATATTTGGTACAGAAACCTTTGTTTGCAATTACTGAGATCATATGTTTCCTGTAGGTCTTGACCAGGTTTGCACACACTGCAGCAGGGATTTTGGCCCACTCCTCCATACAGACCTTCTCCAGATCCTTCAGGTTTCGGGGCTGTCGCTGGGCAATATGGACTTTCAGCTCCCTCCAAAGATTTTCTATTGGGTTCAGGTCTGGAGACTGGCTAGGCCACTCCAGGACCTTGAGATGCTTCTTACGGAGCCACTCCTTAGTTGCCCTGGCTGTGTGTTTCAGGTCATTGTCATGCTGGAAGACCCAGCCACGACCCATTTTCAATGCTCTTACTGAGGTAAGGAGGTTGTTGGACAAGATCTCGCGATACATGGCCCCATCCATCCTCCCCCCAATACGGTGCAGTCGTCCTGTCCCCTTTGCAGAAAAACATCCCCAAAGAATGATGTTTCCACCTCTATGCTTCACGGTTGGGATGGTGTTCTTGGGGTTGTACTCATCCTTCTTCTTCCTCCAAACACGGCGAGCGGAGTTTAGACCAAAAAGCTCTATTTTTGTCTCATCAGACCACATGACCTTCTCCCATTCCTCCTCTGGATCATCCAGATGGTCATTGGCAAACTTCAGATGGGCCTGGGCATGCGCTGGCTTGAGCAGGGGGACCTTGCGTGCGCTGCAGGATTTTAATCCATGATGGCGTAGTGTGTTACTAATGGTTTTCTTTGAGACTGTGGTCCCAGCTCTCTTCAGGTCATTGACCAGGTCCTGCCATGTAGTACTGGGCTGATACCTCACCTTCCTCATGATCATTGATGCCCCACGAGGTGAGATCTTGCATGGAGGCCCAGACCGAGGGTGATTGACCGTCATCTTGAACTTCTTCCATTTTCTAATAATTGTGCCAACAGTTGTTGCCTTCTCACCAAGCTGCTTGCCTATTGTCCTGTAGCCCATCCCAGCCTTGTGCAGGTCTACAATTTTTTCCCTAAAGTCCTTACACAGCTCTCTGGTCTTGGCCATTGTGGAGAGGTTGGAGTCTGTTTGATTGAGTGTGTGGACAGGTGTCTTTTATACAGGTAACGAGTTCAAACAGGTGCAGTTAATACAGGTAATGAGTGGAGAACAGGAGGGCTTCTTAAAGAAAAATTAACAGGTCTGTGAGAGCCGGAATTCTTACTGGTTGGTAGGTGATCAAATACTTATGTCATGCAATAAAATGCAAATTAATAACTTAAAAATCATACAATGTGATTTTCTGGATTTTTGTTTTAGATTCCGTCTCTCACAGTTGAAGTGTACCTATGATAAAAATTACAGACCTCTACATGCTGTGTAAGTAGGAAAACCTGCAAAATTGGCAGTGTATCAAATACTTGTTCTCCCCACTGTATATCCACAGTAAAACGAGTCCTATATCGACATAACCTGAAAGGCTGCTCAGCAAGGAAGAAGCCACTGCTCCAAAACCGCCATAAAAAAGCCAGACTATGGTTTGCAAATGCACATGGGGACAAAGATCTTACTTTTTGGAGAAATGTCCTCTGGTCTTATGAAACAAAAATAGAACTGTTTGGCCATAATGACCATCGTTATGTTTGGAAGAAAAAGGGGGTGGCTTGCAAGCCGAAGAACACCATCCCAACCGTGAAGCACGGGGGTGGCAGCATCATGCTGTGGGGGTGCTTTGCTGCAGGAGGGACTGGTGCACTTCACAAAATAGATGGAATCATGAGGAAGGAAAATTATGTTGATTTATTGAAGCAACATCTCAAGACATCAGTCAGGAAGTTAAAGCTTGGTCGCAAATGGGTCTTCCAGATGGACAATGACCCCAAGCATACTTCCAAAGTTGTGGCAAAATGGCTTAAGGACAACAAAGTAAAGGTATTGGAGTGGCCATCACAAAGGCCTTACCTCAATCCTATAGAACATTTGTGGCCAGAACTGAAAAAGCGTGTGCGAGCAAAGAGGCCTACAAACCTGACTCAGTTACACCAGCTCTGTCAGGAGGAATGGGTCAAAATTCACCAAACTTATTGTGGGAAGCTTGTGGAAGGCTACCCGACACATTTGATCCAAGTTAAACAATTGAAAGGCAATGCTACCAAATACTAATTGAGTGTATGTAAACTTCTGACCCACTGGGAATGTGATGAAAGAAATAAAAGCTGAAATAAATCATTCTCTCTACTATTATTCTGACATTTCACATTCTTAAAATAAAGTGGTGATCCTAACTGACCTAAAACAGGGAATTGTTACTAGGATTAAATGTCAGGAATTGTGAAAAACTGAGTTTAAATGTATTTGGCTAATGTGTATGTAAACTTCCGACTTCAACTGTACATGTGTAACTCCCGACTGAAAAATCCATGGAGTTCGGTCGGAGGGTCGTAGATGCAGCCGCTTCTTATGTCTTTCTGCTGCGCGTATCAGCCAACCAGACCCAATATTGATGATGATGTAAATCATTTGTTATCCAATGTTAATCAAATGTTATGCTGCAGCTGCTGTGCCAGTACTGTTGATATTTACACTCGACCGGTGAGCCATGCATGTTAGTACAGGGCAGACTGGGAAACGGGCACAACCGTGTGCGCGCAAGTTAAGCCGACGGACGGATGGATGGACGGACGGACGGGGGGAACTTGACAACCTCACGACGACTTGGGGGCAGTGGGTTCAGAACAACAACGACAAATACTGTATAAATTAAACAACATTATACCAATATATGCCACCAAAGCACTGCCCCACTTTCTTTACTGATTTATCTGAACTATTGTCTTTTTTCCATGAGAACTATGATAAAAATCATTGTGTTGGGAGATTTTAATATTCATGTTGACAAAGAGACTGACTCCAAGGCTATTGAATCGTTTGAGCTCTTTGGACTTTATCCAACATGTTACTGGGCCCACCCATAACCGCAGCCATACTCTGGACCTAGTTGTTACGAAGGGGCTTTCTACTGACATATCCTCTATTGTTGATGTTGCTTCATCGAGATCGGTGTGGATGAACTTGATTGGCCTGCACAGAGGCCTGACCTCAACCCCATCGAACATCTTTGGGATGCATTGGAACGCCAACTGCAAGCCAGTCCTAATCGCCCAACATCAGTGCCCAATGTCATTAATGCTCTTGTGGCTGAATGGAAGCAAATCCCCTCAGCAATGTTCCAACATCTAGTGGAAAGCCTTCACAGAAGAGTGGAGGCTGTTATAGCAGCAAAGGGGGGACCAACTCCATGTTAATGCCCATGATTTTGGAATGAGATGTTCGATGTGCAGGTGTCCAGTCCACATACTTTTGGTCATGTAGTGTATCATATTCCCAAAACATGCTAACTTCTCACCATTACAATAACAGGGGAGGTTAGCATTTTTGGGTGAGTATGATATTTGTGCGTCTAACTTTCTCACTCATCATTATTCACCATTCATTCAGGGTTATCCGTAATCATGGTAGCATCCACATTCATGTAGAAGTGCTTAGAAACATTATATTCTTATTTACAATAAAAGTGACTTCAAAATGACAATACATTATTTTCCATTCATTTCAATTGGGAACAAAATAATCGTAAACACAACCAAAACAAACAGCAAATGCATCCAACAAATTTGTAGAGTCACAAGCTTGATGTAGTCATTGCGCGCAATGAATATGAGACCAAATATTTAAAGTTTACTACTTTAATACACATATAAGTAAATTTGTCTCAATACTTTAGCTCCCCTAAAACAAAAAGTGGTGTAATTTCTAAACGGTTCACAAATATGGGAAAATACCCTCAAATTAAAGCGGACAGTCTGCACTTTAACCTCATAGTCATTGTTTGTTTTCAAATCCAAACATTAGAGCCAAAAGAAGAAGAAAATGCTTTAGTGTCCCAATAATTACGGAGGGCACTGTATGTTACCCCTTGGCAGCGTTATTAGAAAGCACGGCATTGATTTTCACTGCTACGCAGACGATACACAATTTTACATTTCTGTGTCACCAGAGGATTTTAGCTCCATAGACAAATTATTAGACTATATCAGTGATTTAAATACTTGGATGGCTCACAACTTCCTCCAGCGAAATCAAGACAAGACTGAGGTACTTATTATTGGAGCCAAAGCACAGGGAGAGAATCTGGCCGTACATTTAAAATCACAGCAATAAAGATTAAACACTTGGTAAAAAAACGTAGGTGTCATTTTAGATTCTGAACTCAATTTTGAATCACACATTAGGAACGTGAACAAAATAGCTTTTTACCACCTGAGGAACATTGCCAAGGTGTGGACGTTTCTTTCTCAGACTGATACAGAGAGACTCATATATGCTTTTATATGCTCTCTTGTCTGGTCTACCCAAGAATGCCATTGGCTGCAGCACGGGTACTGACCAAGACCAGACGGAGAGCACATATGACACCGGTTTTAAGGTCTCTGCACTGGCTTCCTCTGAGTTTTAGAATTCATTTTAAGATTCTTCTATTGGTTTTTAAATCAATCCACGATTGTGCACCCCAATACATGTCAGACATGCTTTTGAGTTATGTACCCAGTAGGTCTCTCAGGTCCTCTGGCACTGGCCTTTTAACTATCCCAAAGCCTAGGACCAAGAGGCATGGAGAGGCAGCCTTTAGTTACTATGCCCCCAGCCTCTGGAATAGCCTGCCAGAGAATCTGAGGGGGGCCGGAACTGTGGACATATTTAAAATATATATTTTTAGCTGTGCTTTTCCTCAGGGTGCTTTTTAGTTGTTCAGTTTGTATTGTTATTATTTTGCTTTTTATCCTCTTATGTTTGTTGTGTAGTAAATATTTAAGTTTGTATTTTTATTGTTTTTTATTTATATTTTTTCCTGTGAAGTGCGTTGCGTTGCATTCATGTCTGAAATTATTTGACCACCACCCAAAAGGGCACTTGGTATGTGGGAGGGCAAAGCGGCAGGTGCTCGACACAGGTAGTCTGTGATTTCTACAAGTCTTACAGACAAGTCTATGGCTGCTGTTGCTGGATGGTGTGTGTGTGTGTGTGTGCCCCACAGGCCTTCCTGCAGAATGTTCATAACTGGGACTGGAGTTGAGGTGATGCAGTGATCTGCCTGGCAGAGCTCAAACTGGGCTTCATGTCTCAGAGCTGCCTGGTGCCAGGCCTCTCCACCCTTCTGGCCAACCTGTTCACCATGCAGAGCGACATCGAGGTATGTCAACAATAAAGTGCTCAATTGTTTAAAGGATATTGGAATTTTGATGCCCCAAGTATTTTGTATTTCTTTTTTAAGCAGAAAGGGACAGCAGAGGGGGATATAGAAAATATAGTGGCCCAGACAGGGCTCCAACCCCTGTCGCCAGGGGGTATGTGGTCCGAAGTCAGGAGCTTTAACTGCTATACCAGACTCTGACACTACTTTTGGTCAGATCCCAAATAAGGGCATAGGCAATTCCTGCCCACTGAATCTCTGTTGCCATTGTGCTTTACAGCGGGATGGAGACAGCTGGCAGAATCTGTACAGAGAGGGCCTCTACAATGAGATATATACAGAGCACCTGTCCACCTCCTTCATAGGGATGTCCTTCACTCAGGCCAGCAAGTCAGTCTGTCTGTCCGCTAGTATGGAGACATAGCTATAGAGAGACATATGATCTAATCAAATAGCCTAACTGACCTACTCTCTGTCTCTCTCTCCTCTCTGTCTGTCTGTCTCTGTCTGTCTGTCTCTGAGGTTGTTGTTGATTGGGATTGAGTATCAGAGTGTAGTATTAGCAATGGTGGTGGTGGTGGTGGTGGTAGCGGCGGTGGTGGTGGTAGCGGCGGTGGTGGCGGTCGCGGCGGTTGCGGCGATGGCGGTGGTGGCGGTGGTGGCGGTGGCGGTGGCGGTGGCGGCGGTGGTGGTGGCGGTCGCGGCGGTTGCGGCGGTGGCGGTGGCGGCGGTTGCGGCGGTGGCGGCGGTGGTGGCGGTGGCGGTGGCGGCGGTGGTGGCGGTCGCGGCGGTTGCAGCGGTGGCGGTGGCGGCGGCGGTGGCGGTGGCGGCGGTGGTGGCGGTCGCGGTGGTGGTGGTGGCGGCGGTGGTGGCGGTAGCGGTCGCGGCGGCGGCGGCTGCAGCATAGTACAGTTTTATAATGCTTATTTCATTATTTGACACATTGACTGTGGTTTTGTGGAGGGCTGCTGCATGCCTGTTAAAGTTGTTTTGTTGTTTGGAAGAGTGCTGTAACTCTTCCACTCTAATATTAGCTAATTAGCTAGAGTCTTTATTCAAAGGTATCTGTATGTAGGGAGTGGAAGTATTCATGGTAGTCACTTTCATGTATATGTGTGTGTGTGTTTGTCAGGGCGAGTATGTACTGCTCTGTGTGTCACAGCGACATCAAGGATTTGTCCAGGATGCGACCCTGTTGGTGCACTGAGCAGAAAGATGGTAAGATATCCATACAGTGACCCAAACAAGCCTACTATGGTCACCTTTTTAGTACTAACCTCAGTTTCACAAGAAGCAAAGCTACGGAGACGACTCTTGAGAGGTGCAGAGAGGGTGCAGCCTCCAACTCCTCCTCTAGGTGGAGTCCTCATCCCACATGTTTCTCCGCTGTGCTGAAAAGCCAGGCTTGTCCTCGAGGCAGTTGAGCTGGGCTTATATTATTACAAAGCACCAAGTGCCTCTCTGTCCTGTTCGCCTCATTACACCACTCACACAGGGCAGAGACTCAGAATGGCTGTCTGTCACCATCATCCCTCTGTCTCAAATGAGTCTGTCTGCCACCCATGAGTGTTTCTGACCTGCAAGACTCTCTCATCTGTGTGTTTCTCATCTCTCTCTGTGTGTGTGTATGTGCCTGCCATCAGTCTCATCTCACACCTCCACCTTGAGTCTAGGCTTCAGATGGCCATCACTGGGAGTTCTGCCCTTCAGGTGAGAAATCACACCCTTCTAAACAGGAATAGGTTCGTTTTGAACATGCTGAGACAAGTACTTTATTTACCACTCACTATGATATATCTACCACACACACACACACACACACACACACACACACACACACACACACACACACACACACACACACACACACCCCTAGTGTGTGTAACATCAGTGTGTCCTGGCATTAGTAGTGGCTGCCTAGTGCAGGCAAGCAGTAAGGTCCTGGACAGCTGAGCACAGTAGAATAGCAGGCTGTGATTGACAGGCTGATAAATGGGCCAGCTCCCCAGAGAGAGGAGATAGCGCTGTCAGGAGATGAGTTAGTGAGCAGATTACAGCCAAAATAAATCAAAGTACCCTGCTCTCTCTCGCTCGCTCGCTCGCTCCCCCCCCCCCCTCTCTATCTCCCTCTCTATCCTGTCTCCCCACCCTTTCTGTCTCTCTGTGATCTGTGATTCCACTACCCTAGTGAATACCTTTCCTCTTGTACTCTTGACATCCAGAGTGGTTGGACAGTGTGTGTGTGTGCCTCCCCTGTCCTCTCTCCCTCAACTCTTTCTTCCCCACACTCTCTGAGGCTTGTGTGTGGGTGTTTTCTCTCTGCTGTAGTCCAGAGGGAGAGACTCTTCGAGAGAGGGAGTGTGTGAGGGAGCAGCAGGAGCAGCTGGAAGAGGTGAGGCTGGACTTTACAGGCCTGTTCCCCTGCAGGACCTCTGTCTGGTAAGACTGGGACATCGAGGCAATTAGACATACACTCACCTTCTCAAACACGAGCACTACCTTACTAGAACCTAGCCAGCTAGAACTTCCTTAGCCAGATAGAATAAATGCATGTAATAATAACATAATAAACATAATCAGTCGTGTCTGTGTGTGTCTGTGTGTGTGTGTCCTCTCCTCAGACCAGACAGAGTGCGAGTACCCTGGCGCTGCAGGACCACATGGTGGTGGTGTGTGTGTTTGGGGATGAGGGCTCCAGCCTGCTGGGTCTGGGGGACTTCATGATGCCTCTGAGGGCCAGCAGCCTGACGGCTCCAGAGCTGAGGACCGTGGTCTTCCTGGGAGACCCACATTACTTCAGAAGGGAGTGGCCCAACATACAATACTTCCCCAACATCTACTTCATGCCGGTGAGTCTCTGGACATGTTGGAATACTCTAGAATAGATCTTAAATCTATCCATTATTCAACCGAAACGTGTATTTTTGCTGACACAAATGACCGGCATAGGCTAGGATACTCTATTGCTATAATACCTACTAATGAGGCTAACTACGTAGAGTTGGAAGAGGTGCCTAGGAGGTATTGACCAACATTACAGTCCTATAGCCTTGCCTGTCTCCCGCTGTCCCCTCACCCATTTCGTCCCCAGGGCTCTCCTTTATGTGGGGCAGACCTGCGTGCGTTGAGGGTGGAGCGCTGTGCCATGGTGGTGGTCCTCAGCTCTCTGTCCAACTCCAGCGACATTGAGCCCTCAATGCAGGACAAGGAGACCATCCACTTCTGTGTCAACCTCTACCACATCTGCTTCATCCCAGAGCCAGGCCCAAGTTGCACACAAAGGTTCACTCAGAGTCACAGCCATGGACAGGGGTTGGGTCTGGGGCTCGGTCATGGGTTTGGTCATAACCACAGTCTAAGCCACGGTCAATGAGAGGGACCAGAGAGGTTCAGAGAGAGTAGGCAGGCCTGGGGGGCTTGGAGAATATTACTGTTCATGTTTGTTGGCTGCTTTGATATTAGATTAGTTGGCTTGGCTGGATGCTGGACTGTCAGTGTGAGAGGATTGCGTTGCAGGTGAGAGAATGTGTATGTGCTTGTGTGTGCGTGTGTGTGTTATTGTCTGTGAAGGTTGTGTGTGTGTGTGTGTGTGTGTGTGTGTGTGTGTGTGTGTGTTTGTCTGTGTGTGAAGAGTGTGTGTGTGATTGTCTGTGAAGTGTGTGTGTGTTTTTGTCTGTGAAGGGTGTGTGTATGTGTCATTAGGGCTGTGATGGTCATGGAATTTTGGAGGACGTTTATTGGCCAGCCAAATGACCACGGTCACCGCAATAACCATTTGAATAGCAAAAAAATAAGTATACATACAGTACCAGTAAAAAGTTTTAGAACACCTACTCATTCAAGGGTTTTTCTTTATTTGTACTATTTTCTACATTGTAGAATAATAGTGATGACATCTAAACTATGAAATAACACATATGGAATCATGTAGTAACCAAAAAAGTGTTTAACAAATCTAAATATATTTTATATTTGAGATTCTTCAACTAGCCACCCTTTGCCTTGATGACAGATTTTCTTTTTTTAAGACGCACATACTCTCGTCTCCTGACTGCATGTGCTGCCATATAAATAGAATGAATAGAACGGGCTTGGAACCTCTAACCCTGGCAATTTGACTGTTAAACCCATGCGTACACTTGTAATGGCTGCCTGGTATTGTGATGCAATAATTTCCATGGTAATGTGGAATGTTCATTCCACACTCCTGAGTGGCGCAGTGGTCTAAGGCACTGCATCGCAGTGCTAACTGTGCCACTAGAGATCCTGGTTCGAATCCAGGCTCTGTCGCAGCCGGCCGCGACCGGGAGACTCATGGGCGGCGCACAATTGGCCCAGCGTCGACCAGGGTAGGGGAGGGAATGGCCGGCAGGGATGTAGCTCAGTTGATAGAGCATGGCGTTTGCAACGCCAGGGTTGTGGGTTCAATTCCCACGGGGGGCCAGTATAAAAAAATATGTATTCACTAACTGTAAGTCGCTCTGGATAAGAGCGTCTGCTAAATGACAAAAATGTAAATGTAATTGTAAATGATGTTGTGCATTGTATTTTTTGTAATGTCAGTTGAGTTGAATCAACAAATCACAGCACATATTGATGGGTACACTTCTTGCTTTTACTTCCTGCTTTTCTTCCTTCTTTGCAGCTATGGGTACACTCGCAATGGCCGCCAGTCCAGCCATTATGTCATCATTGACTTGAATGGGGATGCCCGTTCTATTCATTCTATTTCTATGTGTGCTGATGCTGCTGCAGGGAGGGAGGGGTGTTGCCTTGGCAACTGAAGACTCATTTGCTACAACACCTTGCTTGTTTCAGCAAGGAGCAACAAAGTTTCATCACGTTGTTAAGAGTCCATGTTACCGCAGAATCGGACTCAACCGCATGAATGCCCGGCCGTCCCGTCTTCAGTCAGCTGTTTGTTCCACACACAACAAACAACAACTGTTATGATGGTTATTTTATTTTCATGATGGTCTTCATCCATAACCGTCGGTTACACAGTTATACAGTTATTGTGCCAGCCCTATGTGTCATGTCCATGGCATGAGTGCTATGTACTGTGTGGTGAGAGAGACAGACAGACAGGTGGTGAGAGAGAGACAGACAGACAGACAGACAGACAGGTGGTGAGAGAGACAGACAGACAGACAGGTGGTGAGAGAGACAGACAGACAGACAGGTGGTGAGAGAGTCGGACAGACAGACAGGTGGTGAGAGAGTCGGACAGACAGACAGGTGGTGAGAGAGACTGACTGACAGACAGACAGACAGGTGGTGAGAGAGACTGACTGACAGACAGACAGACAGACAGACAGACAGACAGACAGACAGACAGACAGACAGACAGGTGGTGAGATAGACAGACAGACAGACAGACAGACAGACAGACAGACAGACAGACAGACAGACAGACAGACAGACAGGTAGTGAGAGAGACTGACAGACAGACAGACAGACAGACAGACAGACAGACAGACAGACAGACAGACAGACAGACAGACAGACAGACAGACAGACAGACAGACAGACAGACAGGTGGTGAGAGAGACTGACAGAGAGACAGGTGGTGAGAGAGACAGACAGACAGACAGGTGGTGAGAGAGACTGACAGACAGACAGGTGGTGAGAGAGACTGACAGACAGACAGACAGACAGACAGACAGACAGACAGACAGACAGACAGACAGACAGACAGGTAGTGAGAGAGACTGACAGACAGACAGACAGACAGACAGGTGGTGAGAGAGACTGACAGACAGACAGGTGGTGAGAGAGACAGACAGACAGACAGGTGGTGAGAGAGACAGACAGACAGGTGGTGAAAGAGACTGACAGACAGACAGGTGGTGAGAGAGACAGACAGACAGACAGGTGGTGAGAGAGACAGACAGACAGGTGGTGAGAGAGACTGACAGACAGACAGGTGGTGAGAGAGACAGACAGACAGACAGACAGGTGGTGAGAGAGACAGACAGGCAGGTGGTGAGAGAGCCTGACAGACAGACATGTGGTGAGAGAGCGTGTGTGTAAGCGAATGGTTTGTGTGTGTGTGTTTGAGCAAATGCTGTGTGTGTGAATGCCAGCGTGTGTGTGTGTGAACCCCAGTGTTTGCGCGACAGCCTGCTGCTGAGGCTGTCAGAAAATAAGCATGTTCCAGTAATTAACCTTGACAGGATCAATGTGCCGCCAACAGCAGAAATGTGCTAATGACACAATTAATCCATAATTAAGGCATGCTGTCTCACTGGAGAGACACAGTAACTGGATCGACCCGTCTGGGCTGCCTATCAATGACAGTCTGTACTATAGGAGATGAGAGGGGACGTGTGTGTGTGTTGTTGTTATTCTTTGTTTGAGACATTAGTGCATAATGTCACAGTTATACTCTAGTACCCAAGATGTTAACATGATTAGTGACAGAAAACTCAGTGTTATAGAACACAAATCATGTTATACAAATGCTTTTGGGGATCCCATTACTTTAAGTGTGTAACAATTTCTAACACGTCATTGTATAGAAGAAGAATATATAGTTTCTTTATATAGTTTAAATAGTTGCAGTTTTCAGTGTGTACAATTGTAACGGTGTGTTATGTTTTGTGCTTTGCAGACTCCTCCCAAATCGCTATGATAGCTGAGAAGGCTGAGGTCACCCCTGCTCAAAGCACCGGCACCACGATCCCTCTGCTGGTAGAGCTTGGTATTGCAACGATTTAACTTCATAGAGTTGTGCTACATCAAAACAGTGACAGGAGTTTTTTTTATTTTTTATTCATGGTTAGGTCACATGGTCAGTAAAAAACTTCTGGCCCTAAAGAATTCAAGATAGTCCAGTTAAAACCATGTAGTTATAGGTGGATGGTGACAATTTATTATAATAAAGTACATTATTATTCACAGACATCCCTGTTTAACAAAATACTTACCTCTATACTGACTGTATGTACCAGTGGAGGCTTCTCAGAGGAGGAAGGGGAGGACCATCCTCAGTGAATTTCATACAAATAAAAATAGTGAAACATTAAAAAAGTCATTATTTTTAGATAAAACTATTCTAAATATATTCATATCACCAAATAATTGATTATTACTCCTCTGGGTACATTGACTTCAATACAAAACCGTGGAGGCTCGTGGTTCGCTGGGGGGATGTACCGTTTGAAAGACTTATGTGTGCATTTTGCTGTTATTTGCTGTGGGATAAGAGTCCGTTCAAAATTTCTAAATTTGTTTGCGTTGAAAGCAACGCAAACAGGGGGGAGTGTCTATAACTATTGATAAATACTGGACACAGGGATATTTTTGCTTGAGGAAAATTGAAAAAGAATAGAATGAAGGAATAAGGCCAAGGAAAATGTATACAAATTAGGATATCGCGAATCTATGACAAGCCCTCCAACGAGGCGATCACTAGGATGGGCCGAAAATCCTAAAAGCACATTAGGTTGGTTTTAGGTCAGTCCCGGGGACTGGAGTTTGTGGTATATACATTCGATTGCAAGTTACCGCTCAACTTATAGTTGATAAAGTATATGTTTGATGTAACCGCTCATTGGATATCTGCGAACTCGAGGTAGCAGAAATTTAGGAACAATGGAACTCTGTGTATGTGTGTGTGTGTGTGGGAGAGAGAAAAATAATAAAATAAAGACGTCTCTGTTGTGTTTAAACTGTGTGTCGACTCATGTTAGTATAAGATTTATGTTAGAGATATATACATATATATGTTTTGGTTGAGAACAGGGGTTTTTGTTTTTATAAGGAAATATGTAAGTTAAGGTTAAAAATCTTATGAGTCTCCGTTGGTGAGAACGTTAATAATTGTTAACTATATATGAGCCCCCTGGAAGGACGTTAAGGTTAAAAATCTTATGACTCTCTATAAAAAGAGAACGTTTACTAACTATTAGAATATCATGAGCCTACAGGGAGGAGTTTTTAAGAGTGTATAGAGATGTTTTGTAATTGATAAAAAAATAACTATAAATCTGCAGATTAGGATAAGTGAAGTTAAGAAACTTCAAAGTAGGATTTGTGTTCTATGTTTTGTGTTGGTTTGTGAGCTCTGTTAAGTGTTACTGTTTGTCTGTTGGGGGAAAGAACGGAGGTAAAGTTGGTCTGTCTACTTTCTGTTGTTTAGCTGGGAGAGAGCTGCTTGGGAGCTCCTTTCACTCTGAAATCGCACTGGTGAATAAACTACGCATGCGTGGGATTTTATGAGTTTAGAGTTACGTAGAGCAAATATTGCCACTCCCCTGCCTGAACTGAGCTGCTGTGAGACGCAGACTCAGAGCAGACAGAGAAGAAGGGGGAGATTTACACACTAATAGAGTAGTCTGTTTGTTTAATCGGCTGTTGTTTAACGATGAAACTATTTGATTGAGACCTACTGAATTGATAAACTAGAGATATGTTGACGGATTAAAAAAAAAAAAAAAAAATGTTATTGAGCTATCTATAAATATTCCTGAGTTAAATTGTTTGCTTATTTCTTAGCGCGAATGTGAACAGAGGAATATTGCAATAACCCAGTGAGTGCATAAAATACTAAATTCTTGTCTGTTCTTTGTTCTTCTGTCATATGAGAGATGATGAGGAGGAGACAGAGAGAGAGAGGAGGTGCTGATGAGTGCATAACGCGACAGAGTGTGCTGCAACGGATCAAGTCAAATCAAGGCTAGTACTGTTCTATTCACAAAACTTACCTTCCCATAGAGGATATTTTGGGTGCCTAGCACATTTCATGTTGTGACAATTTGGCAGGGACTTGGCAACAGACTGATCAATTGATGTAATTGCATATTTGAGTTTTTTGTGCATGAGTTGGTTTGATTAGAGTTGTGTTGAAAATCGAGCACTGACATTGTTCTGTAAAATTAAGGTCATTGGGTGCTTATTAATTAAGGTCATTGGGTGCTGGATTATAGGTCTTTCTTTTTTGGATTGCTCTGAAGTTGACTACTTTCCTTTACTTTTCCTGATCGGATGTGGTAAGATTGCCACTAATTAATAAATTGGTAAAATAAATAGATTAAAATAAAAAATAAAATAAAAAAACATTGTACATATATTGATTAATTAATTGTTTAATTAGAAATATATATATACAGTGGGGAGAACAAGTATTTGATACACTGCCGATTTTGCAGGCTTTCCTACTTACAAAGCATGTAGAGGTCTGTAATTTGTATCATAGGTACACTTCAACTGTGAGAGACGGAATCTAAAACAAAAATCCAGAAAATCACATTGTATGATTTTTAAGTAATTAATTTGCATTTTATTGCATGACATAAGTATTTGATACATCAGAAAAGCAGAACTTAATATTTGGTACAGAAACCTTTGTTTGCAATTACAGAGATCATACGTTTTCTGTAGGTCTTGACCAGGTTTGCACACACTGCAGCAGGGATTTTGGCCCACTCCTCCATACAGACCTTCTCCAGATCCTTCAGGTTTCGGAGCTGTCGCTGGGCAATACGGACTTTCAGCTCCCTCCAAAGATTTTGGGTTCAGGTCTGGAGACTGGCTAGGCTACTCCAGGACCTTGAGATTCTTCTTACGGAGCCACTCCTTAGTTGCCCTGGCTGTGTGTTTCAGGTCGTTGTCATGCTGGAAGACCCAGCCACGACCCATCTTCAATGCTCTTACTGAGGGAAGGAGGTTGTTGGCCAAGATCTCGCGATACATGGCCCCATCCATCCTCCCCTCAATACGTTGCAGTCGTCCTGTCCCCTTTGCAGAAAAGCATCCCCAAAGAATGATGTTTCCACCTCCATGCTTCACGGTTAGGATGGTGTTCTTGGGGTTGTACTCATCCTTCTTCCTCCAAACACGGCGAGTGGAGTTTAGACCAAAAAGCTCTATTTTTGTCTCATCAGACCACATGACCTTCTCCCATTCCTCCTCTGGATCACCCAGATGGTCATTGGCAAACATCAGACGGGCCTGGGCATGCGCTGGCTTGAGCAGGGGGACCTTGCGTGCGTTGCAGGATTTTAATCCATGATGGCATAGTGTGTTACTAATGGTTTTCTTTGAGACTGTGGTCCCAGCTCTCTTCAGGTCATTGACCAGGTCCTGCCGTGTAGTTCTGGGCTGATCCCTCACCTTCCTCATGATCATTGATGCCCCACGAGGTGAGATCTTGCATGGAGCCCCAGACCGAGGGTGATTGACCGTCATCTTGAACTCCTTCCATTTTCTAATAATTGCGCCAACAGTTGTTGCCTTCTCACCAAGCTGCTTGCCTATTGTCCTGTAGCCCATCCCAGCCTTGTGCAGGTCTATAATTGTATCCCTGATGTCCTTACACAGCTCTCTGGTCTTGGCCATTGTGGAGAGGTTGGAGTCTGTTTGATTGAGTGTGTGGACAGGTGTCTTTTATACAGGTAACGAGTTCAAACAGGTGCAGTTAATACGGGTAATTGGTGGAGAACAGGAGGGCTTCTTAAAGAAAAACTAACAGGTCTGTGAGAGCTGGAATTCTTACTGATTGGTAGGTGATCAAATACTTATGTCATGCAATAAAATGCTAATTAATTACTTACAAATCATACAATGTGATTTTCTGGATTTTAGTTTTAGATTCCGTCTCTCACAGTTGAAGTGTACCTATGATAAAAATGACACACCTCTAGATGCTTTGTAAGTAGGAAAACCTGCAAAATCGGCAGTGTATCAAATACTTGTTCTCCCCACTGTATATGAAGAAAAAAAAAATAATAATAAAAAGGGGGGGAACCATAGGCTACATAGTCTAAAATAATAAAATAATTCACAATAAAGGAATATAAAAGAGTTGTTACAATGGGGAAAAAGGACATCAAAACTATGAAAGTAATTACTCCTGTTGATGTAGTACAAAATAGTAATCCTCTAGTTAATGGTATTGCAAGGTTATCTGGAAAATTGATTAAACGTTGGCCTGACATTGAACAACCATGGCCAGTGGAAGGGACTCTTAACCCTGACGTCATCAACATAATGAAAGTGCTTCTGTCCATTTATAAGGCAGATCAAAAGAAGGGAAAAAAAAGGGAACAACGTAAAGAAAAGAGACAAAGAGAGCTGGGTGTTCTTAAGCTGTTTGAAAATGAAGGACAAAAACTGATGAAAGATACCAACGATAAAAGAAACAAAGGTATAGAGAAAATGGTAAAAGAAGTGAAGGTGACAGAAAAACTAATGACAGAAGTCAGTACACCTTTCTCACATACGGATTCAGCAAAAAGACCCCCACCTTATGAGAAAGAAGTAGAGTTTAAGGACGTCTATCCTCAGCTTCCAGTGATCATTCAGGAGGGTGATTATTGCATCAGAGATGAAGATGAACGAATAATAGAGAGAGGACAAGCAGAAACGACCATAAAGATGAATCCAAACTCCAAAAGTAAGAAGAAAACGAGATGTCTGGAAACTAAGGGTGGAGTGAGGTTCAGGAAGATGGAACTTGAAGATGATGATGATGATGATCAGAGTGATTCAGAAGAGATCATGGGTGGATATGACCCTGTGATCAGACGGAGGTTGGCCAGAGCGGAAAGAAGGGGTGATGGATGTTTGAAGAAGAAGAATACAAGATATTCTAGTTCTGATGAAAGCGAAGATGAAGACAGCGATAAAGATTTGGAGATTAAAGGTGCTTCATATTCAAGAGGATTTTATCCTACAATGACTAGCACAGAAGAAATAGAAAGAGATATAGACCGATGCGTATCATGCCTGGATAAAGCGAATAATTTAGAAGAAGTAAGAGAACTGGAAGAACAACTCAAGAAGCTGAAGATACAGAAGAAAAAACTGCTGAGAAAAGGATCCCAAGAATTGGAGAAGAAGTATACATTGAGGCCAAGGAAAGAGGGCACCAGTAAGAAGATGATGCCAGTGATATTTCGAGGACAGAACCTAGAATATAAGCCTTTGCAAAATACCGATATGTCAGATATACTTGAGAAGCTGCCTACTCTTCAAGATGGAGCATATCCTTGGATTTCAAAATTGGAAGAAATTACGGTGGGAACACAGTCTGCCATAGGAGACATTAAGATACTTTTGGCTAATCTCCTTGGGATTCCAGATATGTAAGACATTTTTCAGAGAGCTGGACTTAATAGATATGTGGGAACTGCAGTGAATGACCCTGAATTGTTGGCTGCAAGTAGAAATCGGCTGTGGAGAGCACTGAAAGATACGTTTCCAACAAATGTGCATCCTGACAACATTCTGATTGACCCACTAGGACAACAAGAAAATCCGAGAGCCTATGTGTCAAGAGTTCATCAAGTGTGGAGGAATATTACCGGAAATGATCCAGATGTGAGTCAAATTGAGCAGTCAATTTTGAGAGCTAAACTGCAGATGGGACTGCCCTCACCAGTAAGGAGCAAACTGGCAGAGGTGGTTGGACTTGGAAGCATGACAAAAGGCGTCTATACAGATCATATAGCCCATCAAGTGGATCTGTACAGGAAAAAGGAACACAACCAGAAAGAACAGGACCAAGAAACTCTCAGAAAACTCAATCAAATACAACTGGTGGAGAATAAGAAGGAGAAGAAACAAGCTTTGGTTATGCAGAATCAGTGTGCACCAAATCAACAATCACTGCCACAGCTTCAACCGGACCAGTTCCAACCGCAATTGTACCAGCCACCAATAGCGGTACCAGTTGTTTCATATCCACAGCCAGTTTCTGGACAGACACAGAATTGGAGAGGAAGAGGACGAGAAGGCTTAGAAAGAGGAAGAGGAGGAAGATTTAAGCCATACTTCCAGCAATCTTCAGAAGTGTGTTATGATTGTGGACAGGTTGGTGATTTTGCCTGTGAGTGTAATGGGCCAGAAGGAAACACAAGAGGGAATTTCAGAGGAAGATACAGGGGTCAGTCAATATCATCTGGAGCACCGGTGAACCCCTATAGGGGCCCGGAGCAAGGATTCTAGGGGTGCCCAGAAGATCCGAAAGGGGGGTGTCAGCTGGTAGCATCAGGACCGGAAAAAGATCCAACAATTGAGGTGAAAATAAACAACCGACCATTGGAAGTGATGGCGGATAGCGGAGCTGCTTTTACCTGCGTTCGGCCTGAAGATGCTACACATCTCCCTATGTCCAATCAACTAATTAGGACAATCGGATTTGAGGGAGTAAAACAGCTGATTCCTCTTACGGAACCAATTGAGCTCTGCTATAAAAATCAGAAAATTACAATACCCATACTGGTATCAGAACATACACCTATTGCATTGTTGGGAAGAGATGCATTGTGTAAGTTGAACTGTACAATAAGATGTACACCAGACGGCTGTCTGGTAGAAGTGCCAAAGGAAAAGGTTTACCAATTGTTGATGATGACAGAGATGGATTCGTCTTCAGTATTCTGGATTGGAAATCTCAGTGAAGATTTTTTGAAGCAGGCTAAGATATGGGAGAAATTTATTGTGACAAATATGCCAGATGCGAGGCTTCCGGAAATATTCATTTCATTGTACGCTCAAGTATTTCAAGAATGCTGCCCAATCAAACTCAGGGGAATGGTTGAGTCATCAACCAAAGAAAGTTCAACTCAGCTCATGTTGCATTATTTTAGGACCACAAGGAGCAGCTATGAAGATAAACACAGACGATTATCTGGATAAAGAATTTGAGATTTAGAAGAGTGTGCCACATGTGACCTTGTTGGTTTCTGAAGGCTATGAGCAGAAGCAAATAGGAGAAATGATGACAGAAGCAGAGAAATCTGTTTTTGAACTGATGAAAGAATTGGGGGATTTGGAGGAGTGAAGATCAGCGATTTCTCAAAATAATGATTTTGGCTCAAGGACAAGGAGAGTCATAAACTGTAAGGATGACACATGAATCTATTTGCAGTGTGAAGATGGATTAAAAATCTATGAAAAAGGAGATGTTGAAAAAAGTTCAAGAATGTTTGTGGTCTCAACACAGTACCGATATTGGACTTGTGAAATCAGCCCAACCTGTGAAAGTTGAACTTCGACCAGGAGCCAGACCACCTTGGAAGAATCAGTATCCATTGAAAGATGAAGCAATCCAAGGGATTGAACCACAAATTGAAGGACTTTCAAAAGCAGGTGTTTTGAAGACAATAGAAAAATCCTTAGAGTAGCAATCCATTGTTGTCTTTGGAGAAACCATGAGAGGTTGATAGTAGCGACTCTAGACCTATTAGGTCTGATGATTTAGGAAGCTATGGGTTAGCTAATGTTGCAAGGGGGGAGGTTAAGAGAAAGATCACAAAGGAGTATGGTTTTTGGGCACCATATTTGCTTGAACAGGTTGACTATGTCATAGGCAGGTGGACAATCTGTCTGAAAAATAATGTTCGCAGGGGTGTGACTGTTATTCTTGGTTACATTCCTACACCAAGAGGTGCATAAGATGTCAAACTAAGCGAAAATATGCTCAGTCGTTTGCCAAGTTCTTGTGTAAAGAAGTCATAAGTAGGTGGGGACTTCCCGATCAAATATCCTGAAATTAGTGGGAAGGGAATTTGTGGATAAATCAGTGAAATGGTTTTTGAAAAATTAGTGGGAAAGGAATTTGTGGATAAATCAGTGAAATGGTTTTGGGAAAAAGTTAGGAGAAAAGTCAGACTAAAAAGTTATGAAAACTAGGGTTGAAGGAACTCTAGGACAGTCAGCTCAGCTTCAATGTTAGTACGAGAGAGAGAACAGTGGTGAAGGGAAATTTAGAGTTAAGTGGAGAGATAATTATGGAGAAGAAGTGTTGTTATGAGGACAAGAAGTAGAAGCTGTTGCACCTAGTGAAAGGAAGTATATTTTGTACAACGATATGAAGTGGAAGAGGGTTATGAGTGATTGCTAACTTATTTTGAGTAATGCTAGAGGGGAAGATCAGGGAGAATACTATCATGGAGGTACAGGATGAGTTTTTTGATTTTAATGGAAGACAAGAAGATATATCTGATCAATACCGCTCGTTAGGGAAGAGAGAAACTAAATGGAAGGCATAATCTTTGGTTCCAGCAGTTAACTCATTCTGTAAGATCAGTGAGGAATGTTGAGGGTCCATGTCTGTTGAGAATTCCAGCACCAGGCACATGGGGTTCAATCTTAGAGACGGTGGCTCAACCTCTATCAAGTACGTGTCAATCTTATGCTTTATCATGGTTGTTGTATCAGCAACAATCATTAACAGATACAATAATGTCGTTGTCGAAGCATTTGTTTAGGCCTAGGTTTAAATGTTCTTGGTTAAATGAATTATCCTATGTGAATTTGTTAGATGGGAAGGAAAATTAGTTAACAGCGATTCCTGAAGCATTGGAGGTGAAACCTGTGAGGGCTAAAAGCTGTTTTTGTTAAAAGAAAACATATGTTGGAAAGGGTATGTTTATGGGAATATCAGATTGTGATGATTATATGATGACTTTGGGTAAGCATGAACATAAGGTTAGTAATGAGAAATATAATGTAACTTTTTATGTTCCAGTTAGTAAGAAGAGCAGGACTTTGATGGTGAAAGATCAGCTTTTGCCTGGTAATGTGACTATTGGGAATTTTAGAGATATTTGGTGGGTTTGTGGTGATAAAGCATATATATAATATTACCTATACTTTGCAGGGTTTTGCAAATGAAACGATAAGAGGGTTTAACCTTCTGTCGAATACTCAAAGAAGTCACAGACTGACGCTGTTGAAACATGACATGGCTCTTGACTATATTTTAGCAAAACAAGGTGGCTTATGTTTGGCTATGAATTTGACGGGGGATGATTGTTATACTTTGATCCCAGATAGTTCCGATAATATCACTAGTGTTATAGATGCATTGAAGAATATAAGGGATGCGTTTGGTAGATCTGAAGGAGCTGGATGGTCAGCGAAGGCTTGGTTGCAAGATCAGTTAGGCCCAGTGGGAGCAGTGATAGTTCAGATTTTAGTAGCAGCTCTGATAGCGCTGTGTGTGATGTTTTGCTTTTGTACTTTGTTATTGACTTTTGCGAAGAATATGATATTGAAATGGGTTGGAGTTGTGATGCCTGGAGAAAACACTCAGATGCCGTTGTTAACTGTTACTGATCTGGATGAAGATGAACAAGTGGGACTGGATGGAGTATTGATGGATAGATATCCAGTTTGAATATCCGATCATTTTTCACATGTTTTTAATATTAGCGTGATTTTAGTATTTTGTGATGAATCAAAGGTGGGAAATGGAATGTGATTCATTTTATATATCATTTTATATATCATTTTTAGTTGATATTGATGTTTTAATTTGAATGTGTTGTTTTGCAAAAGATACTGTTTGGTCTTTTCTTTTCTTCCAGAAGCATATGGGGGAATGTGTAGAGGGGATTCAAATACTCAAACATGGACAATATGAATGGACAATATGAATGGACTGGAGGAAGTGGAACAAGGAATGTGTGGAAATGTTCAGATTCCATCATCGACGTTGCATTGGAAGTCGACACTGCTGAGGAGATGAAGTGTAGTGGACTACATTCCAGTGTCTGCAATGATATATAGACATATTTGCATGTGTAATACATAATTTGTGTCATATTCTTTCTGTATTAATTTTTGTAGAATGATATTTGCTGTTATTGGGTACATGTGGGGATCTCAGATGTTTTTGTTTATTTCGTGGATGCTTAGGGATATTGGGTCTAGGCAGGGACAGAGAGAATCTACAGGAGGGTCCGATGGGTCGACCAGCCTGAATGTGGACATTTTTGATTGTATTTTGTTTGCTGAGGCTTTCATGTGTATTCAAATTGCATCATAGTTTAAAATGCATTGATAAAGATTTATGAATTGATCTGGAGTACGTAGGTGGTTGCCTGGGGCAGAGGGGCCGTGAGAGAATTTTACTGTCTTGATTGATTGATGGATATTTGGAAAGAAAGCTGCCAGACAGGTTTTTCGCTCTCACACTCCATGAAGATTTGTTCATATTTCATAGAAATGTATTTACACTCCATAGAAAAATGTGTTTTTGGTTTATTGTTAAAGATACTCAATAAGAGAAATTGTTATTTGTCATAATCCTATTCTTTTTGTTTTCGAGACTTAATTAGTCTCGAAGGGGGGAAATATGTGGTGTGTAAGCAATTTATGACTTTGCTAACGTTTGCAAATGGTATCTTAGAGGATGTTGATTCAGCTTAGGGAAGAATCTGGAGAGCAGTTCTATAGGGGCACCCTAAAACAGAGGAAGTCTGTTGTGTGGAGTCATGGGATTGGTCTGTAGGGGAAACCACCCATACCATGTTAAAGATTATAAATACTTGGTTGGGACAAAGGAGGACAGAACAACATATTAGATCAGGTCCGTTGTTCTCCAGATGCCTGCAGATGTCTGTAAATTTACGCTGAAATCTTTTGAAATAATAAGCCTTTATAATCAAAGTACAGTGTAAGCGGACTCCTTGTTCTCACAGCATAATTAGCATCATTATTTAGTTACTACAGCATGAACTGACATGTTGTCTATCCAATCAAAGGATCAGAGAATGAATTTAGTACTGAAAGCATAAGCTACAGCTAGCTAGCACTGAAGTCCACAAGCGAAGGGAAAAGGTGAGAGGAGGAGAGCACGTAAATGCGAGAAGGAATTATACAATGATCAAAGAGGTCATGCTGTTTGTATGTGGCTGCTATGAAAGTGAACTGTGTTTGCGTGTGATCAGGGGTGTATTGATTCCGCCAATTCTGTTGGAAAAACGTTTATTAAACGGAAGCAAAAGAAACGGGGATAAACATACCTGAATTTGTCCAATAGAAACTCTTGTTTGCAACTGTTGGACTAAAGATTACACCCTAGATCAGCTAGATGCAGGAAAGAGTGTGCAAGGCCATATTGAATGTGTCAATGTTGGTCACCTTGATTACAAAAATGTCTCTTGACCTGTGCACCTACATTGTAAACTTTCATTCATAGGCTAGGTTGTAGCAACCTCATGATGGGTATACATAAAATGTGAGTATCATTTAGTAGCCTAAACCTATCGATTTTACATTGAGCTGGGTAAATGGAATATGAATGACAGTCATCCAATATGCTGTAATAGAAATAAGGCCATGGTCATCAAAAAAATAATCGTCCTCCCTCATCTTAAACGACACCAACTGCCACTGGTATGTACTGTATATATACTACTAACTAGTCCCTCTCTCCCCCATGCAGGGAACAGCTCTAACGTGTGCTTTGTGAACGTGGCGGACAGCCATGAGGACTTCTCCAGCCTGACCCTGACCCAGGCCTTCTCTGTAGGCTCTGTCTTCTCGGTCGACCTGCTCGACTCTTTCATGGCAGCTGTGAGTACACAGGACATCACAAGACTGGATCTAACATAATGTTAATAAACTGTTTGGCCATCACACAATGTTTACAATGACTTTACCCGGTTTTCCTTAAATAGTAAATCAGTACTGCTTTGTTGCTTATAGTTATGCTATAGTTCATGGCTTGAAAGTATTATTTGATGCTTGGGAAGCATGATAACACCACTGTTGTACTTCTTCTCTACTCAATGCTATAAGCTCATGTATCTGGAGCACCAAAGATGGTGGACAATTGATAGCCTCCCCAAGATAACTAGCTAACCAGTGAACTAACTTTTTACTAGTTATTGGCCTCTGGTAGAACACACAGTGTCACTGTGAACTGAGTGTTCGCTAACCTAACCAATGCCTAACCTAATAAATTAACCTTACCTCTGGGTGGTTGTCTGTCTGTTGTCTCTGTTGTGGTGTATAAACGTACTTCAATGCCCATGTGTCTGGTTTTATTTGTACGCTGGTGACGGGTGGCGACACCCCCTTACTGGAGGCCCAGCTGGCAGAGGACAACCAGCTGTGAGGAGGAGATATGTCCCTAAAGATGTGGGCGCTGCGCCAACGCACCAAACTGGCACAGCTGGCACTGCAGGACGAGCCCCTCTGCAGCCTCGCTGTGAGAGTTTTTACTACTAACACACACAGACATACACCTATATGGACACACACACACCTACTGTGTATGGACACACACACACGTCCTAATGATTTTCTATCCTTCCAATCCTCTGCAGTGTGAGGACTTCAAGGACTTGTTCTGCCAGGCTCTGGACTCATTGGAGATCCTGTGTTTTGGACTGTATCGCCTGCTGGACCCTCCTAACCCCTCCATGAAGAGGTACACTACCCATGCTCTGCTGCTCTTCCCTCTGCTGTCCACACAGACTTACTGTACCAGTCTCACTCCTCCTTTCTCTCTGCATGCTCATCTCTTTAGATTCATCTCTTCTCTCACCCTCTCACTCATCAAATGTAGTCTGAATAGAACAGGGCTTTTCAAACTTTTCTTGCCCAGGGACCCTATGTAAACCGGCGACCCAGGGACCCCCATTATATATTAGCAAAATAAAATAAAATCATGTCTTGTCTTATCATCAGGTGAATGATAATGGCAAGTAGAAGTAATCAACATTTTAAAATGAATAGATTTGGTAGACCGTTTCATTATGTCGACCTCCACACAGTTCATTGGAAGAGGTAGTGTAAACTCTGACATAGTCCATTAGCTCGAAAGGTATCTTGGCAGCGTAGAGAAAATGTTGCTCTTGTAAAACAAATGTTCTGCAATTTTACACAGTTTGGCATGGAGCTGAGAGACAATTTTGCCGTTTTAAAGCTAATTTCCTGCAATTTTATGCATTTGCCATGGCTAATGCTGTGTTCCTCTGCTCTAACATTAGAACAAAATCAATGGGTATGTGCACTGAATGTTTTATTGTAATTTTTTTGACTGTTTTGCTTTTATTTTATTGTTAGTTCTCAAAGATGGTGTTATTTTTAAATATACACTACCGGTCCAAATTTTTAGAACACCTACTCATTCAAGGTTTTTTTAAATATAAAAAAAAAATAAAAAAATTCTACATTGTAGAATAATATTGAAGACATCAAAACTATGAAATAACACATATGGAATCATGTAGTAACCAAGTGTTAAACAAATCAAAATATATGTTATGTTTTATATTCTTCAAATAGCCACCCTTTGACTTGATGACAGCTTTGCACACTCTTGCACACCTCCCCTCCCCCACCCCTCTTCCCCTCTACCCTGGACCTTCCCTTCCCTACCCCACCCCTCTACCCCTCCACCCTGGACTTTCCCTACCCCACCCCTCTACCCCTCATCCCTGGACCTCCCCTACCCCACCCCTCTACCCCTCTACCCTGGACCTTCCCTACCCCACCCCTCTACCCCTCCACCCTGGACCTCCCCTCCCCTACCCCACCCCTCTACCCCTCCATCCTGGACCTCCCCTACCCCACCCCTCCACCCTGGACCTTCCCTACCCCACCCCTCTACCCCTCCACCCTGGACCTTCCCTACCCCACCCCTCCACCCTGGACCTTCCCTACCCCACCCCTCTACCCCTCCAATCCATGTCTCAATTGTCTCAAGGCTTAAAAATCCTTCTTTAACCTGTCTCCTCCCCTTCATGATTGAAGTGAATTTAACAAGTGACATCAATAAGGGATCATAGCTTTCACCTGGATTCACCTGGTCTGTCTATGTCATGGAAAGAGCAGGTGTTCCTAATGTGTTGTACACTCAGTGTATTGTTCCTATACAGTCATGGTTTGTTTTAAGTCGACATGCAAATATAGGACTACATTTAAACTTCTGTGAACTGCGACAACTTGTTCTGTACATGCACACTCACTCACTCACTCACTCACTCACTCACTCACTCACTCACTCACTCACTCACTCACTCACTCACTCACTCACTCACTCACTCACTCACTCACTCACTCACTCACTCACTCACTCACTCACTCACTCACTCACTCACTCACTCACTCACTCACTCACTCACACACTCACACACAAACACACACACACACACACACACACACACACACACACACACACACAGAGAGAGAGAGCGAGACAGACACAGTGTGCTGTATTTGATTTGGTTCAAAGGCTGTGTGTGTGTGTGTGTGTGGCAGCGTTCCTGTCAATGTGTGTGTGTGTGTGTGTGTGTGTTTGTCTGTGGCGTCAGTGTCTGTCAGCACAGGGAGGCTAAGCACTGACAGGTGTGTGTCACCCCATCAGTCACCTGTCAGCACTGTCTGCCTGCCCAGGAGGAGGAGGAGGGGGAGGAGGAGGAGGAGGAGGAGGAGGAGGAGGAGGAGGAAAGACGATGAAGGACACCAGGCATCTGCCGCTCCGCTCAGCCTGACCCACTTCTTTTCTCTGGGCTCACACACACACACCTGTCCGTCTGTAGGAAAACACACTCACATACACTGCATGACCAAAAGTATGTGGACACCGTCTCGTCGAACATCTCATTCCAAAATCATGGGCATTAATATGGAGTTGGTCCCCCCCATTGCTGCAGGGACTTGCTTCCATTCAGCCACAAGAGCATTAGTGAGGTCGGGCACTGTTAGGCGATTAGGCCTGGCTCGCAGTTGGCGTTCCAATTAATCCCAAAGGTGTTCGATGCTGTTGAGGTCAGGGCTCTGTGCAGGCCAGTCAAGTTCTTCCACACCGATCTCCTGTATGGACCTCGCTTTGTGCACGGGGAATTGTCATGCTGAAACAGGAAAGGGCTTTCCCCAAACTGTTGCCACAAAGCTTCCCTTCACTGGAACTAAGGGACCCGAACCATGAAAAACAGCCCCAGACCATTATTCCTCCTCCACCAGACTTTACAGTTGGCACTATGCATTGGGGCAGGTAACATTCTCTGTAGCTCAGCTGGTAGAGCACGGTGCTTGTAATGCCAAGGTAGTGGGTTCGATCCCCAGGACCACCCATACACAAAAATGTATGCACGCATGACTGTAAGTCGCTTTGGATAAAAGCGTCTGCTAAATGGCATATTATTATTATTATTAAACCCAGATTCCTCCGTCGGACTGCCAGATGGTGAAGCGTGATTCATCACTACAGAGAACGCGTTTCCACTGCTCCAGAGCTCAATGGCGGCGAGCTTTACACCACTCCAGCCGACGCTTGGCATTGCGCATGGTGATCTTAGGCTTGTGTGCGCCTGCTCGGCCATGGAAACCCATTTCTTGAAGCTTCCAGAGGCAGTTTGGAACTCGGTAGTGAGTGTTGCAACCGAGGACAGACGATTTTTACGTACTTCAGCGGTCCCGTTCTGTGAGCTTGTGTGGCCTATCATTTCGCAGTTGAGCCGTTGTTATTCCTAGACGTTTCCACTTCACAATAACAGCACTTACAGTTGACCGGGGCAGCTCTAGCAGGGCAGAAATTTGGCGAACATACTTTTTGGAAAGGTGGCATCCTATGACGGTGCCACGTTGAAAGTCACTGAGCTCTTCAGGAAGGCCATTCTACTGCCAATGTTTGTCTATGGAGATTGCATGGCTGTGTGCTCTATTTGATAAACCTGTCAGCAATGGGTGTGGCTGAAATAGCCGAATCCACTAATTTGAAGGGGTGTCCACATACTTTTGTATATATAGTGTACGAGAACACGCACTGCAAATGAAAATCCCTCCATCTGACTTGATTCATCGCTCATCACCACCAGAAGAGATTGTGGGCCCTTTTGTTTAAAGAGTAGATGTTCAAATCCCTTTTCCACCACCCCACCAAAACCAGAGTAGTGGGGATCACTTGCCAAGCCAGCCCTAGATCCTCCGACTATGTGTTTATGTACTTTGTCACTCAGAATAATTAGATGTGCAAATCCATGGCAGAAAAGGGATATTTCTGACAGTGGTTCATGCTTGAGTTTTTCCTGCTCACTCCGCTCTAGATGAACTGGTGACAGTTGTATGGCTGTACCGTGTTGAAAGAGAGAGACTGATGGAGAGGGAGAGAGAAGGAGGGGGAGGACAGCTGGATGGTGATATAAGAGAGGGAATGAAGAGAAAGACGGTGAGAGAGTGGCCGATGACAACACAGACGCTGTTCCCAGAACACACACTCATCAGAAACCTTGACACACTGTTCAGCCATGCAGCAACAGCAGGGGTCCCAGCTATGTTATGGCCAAGGTCCATGTAGCATGCAAGTGTGTGTGTGTGTGTGGACGTGTTTAACTAGTCTCGTGGGGATCAGTAATCCCCACAAGAATAGTAAACGAACAAAAATTTGACCAACTGGGGACATTAGTCCCCACAAGGTCAAATGCTATTTCTATGGGGTTTATGCTTAAGGTTAGAACTAGTGTTAGGTTTATGGGTTAGGGAAAATAGGATTTTGAATGGGACTGAATTGTGTGTCCCCACAAGGTTAGTTATACAAGACTGTGTGTGTGCAAAGTATGTGTTTGTGTGTGCATTGGCTTTGCATTTGGAGTGTGATTTCTATGCGTTTTAGAGCATTTGTATTTGGAATATTTGTCTAGGTGTGTGTTTGTGTCTGCATGTACAGTATGTTGAATATGAATATAGGGTGCTGTGGGTGCGAATGTTTCGGTAGTGTGTGTCGCAGTTATATATATTATATATATATATATATATATATATATATATATATATAATACACATAACTGCGACAACACACTGCAAAAAACACACTGCAAAAAACACCATATATATATATATGTATAGGATGTATAGGATATATAGGATACATATATTATACACTGAGTTAAGGACACCTCTTTCCATGACAGACTGACCAGGTGAATCCAGGTGAAAGCTATGATCCCTTATTGATGTCACTTGTTCAATCCACTTCAATCAGTGTAGATGAATGGGAGGAGACAGGTTAAAGAAGGATTTTTAAGCCTTGGGACAATTGAGACATGGATTGTGTATGTGTGCCATTCAGAGGGTGAATGGGCAAGACAAAAGATGTAAGTGCATTTAAACGGGGTAGGGTAGTAGGTGCCAGGTGTACCGGTTTGTGTCAAGAACTGCAACGCTACTGGGTTTTTCATGCTTTTTCCCGTGTGTATCAAGAATGGTCCATAATAAGTATATACAGTTGAAGTCGGAAGTTTACATACACTTAGGTTGGAGTCATTCAAACTTGTTTTTCAACCACTCCACAAATTTCTTGTTAACAAACTATAGTTTTGGCAAGTCGGTTAGGACATCTACTTTGTGCATGACACAAGTAATTTTTCCAACAATTGTTTACAGACAGATTATTTCACTTACAATTCACTGTATTACAATTCCAGTGGGTCAGAAGTTTACATACACTAAGTTGACTGTGCCTTTAAACAGCTTGGAAAATACCAGAAAATGATGTCATGGCTTTAGAAACTTCTGATAGGCTAATTGACATAATTTGAGTCAATTGGAGGTGTACCTGTGGATGTATTTCAAGGCCTACCTTCAAACTCAGTGCCTCTTTGCTTGACATCATGGGTAAATCAAAAGAAATCAGCCAAGACCTCAAAAAAATAATTGTATACCTCCACAAGTCTGGTTCATCCTTGGGAGCAATTTCCAAATACCTGAAGGTACCACGTTCATCTGTACAAACAATAGTACGCAAGTATAAACACCATGGGACCACGCAGCTGTCATACCGCTCAGGAAGGAGACACGTTCTGTCTCCTAGAGATAAACGTACTTTGGTGCGAAAAGTGCAAATCAATCCCAGAACAACAGCAAAGGACCTTGTGAAGATGCTGAAGGAAACAGGTACAAAGGTATCTACATCCACATTAAAACAAGTCCTATATCGACATAATCTGAAAGGCCACTCAGCAAGGAAGAAGCCACTGCTCCAAAACCGCCATAAAAAAGCCAGACTACGGTTTGCAACTGCACATGGGGACAAAGATCGTACCTTTTGGAGAAATGTCCGATGTCTGATGAAACAGAAATCGAACTGTTTGGCCATAATGACCATCGTTATGTTTGGAGGAAAAAGGGGGTTCTTGCAAGCCGAAGAACACCATCCCAAACGTGAAGCACGGGGGTGGCAGCATCATGCTGTGGGGGTGCTTTGCTGCAGGAGGGACTGGTGCACTTCACAAAATAGATGGAATCATGAGGAAGGAAAATTATGTTAATTTATTGAAGCAACATCTCAAGACATCAGTCAGGAAGTTAAAGCTTGGTCGCAAATGGGTCTTCCAAATGGACAATAACCCCAAGCATACTTCAAAGTTGTGGCAAAATGGCTTAAGGTCAACAAAGTCAAGGTATTGGAGTGGCCATCACAAAGCCCTGACCTCAAACCTATAGAAAATGTGTGGGCAGAACTGAGAAAGCATGTGCGCGCAAGGAGGCCTACAAACCTGACTCAGTTACACCAGCTCTGTCAGGGTGAATGAGCCAAAATTCACCAAACTTATTGTGGGAAGCTTGTGGAAGGCTACCTGAAACGTTTGACTCAAGTTAAACAATTTAAAGGCAATGCTACCAAATACTAATTGAGTGTATGTAAACTTCTGACCCACTGGGAATGTGATGAAAGAAATAAAAGCTGAAATAAATCATTCTCTCTACTATTATTCTGACATTTCACATTCTTAAAATAAAGTGGTGATCCTAACTGATCTAAGAGTTTAAATGTATTTGGCTAAGGTGTATGTAAACTTCCAACTTCAACTGTAGGTAATAGGTTGAGAGCTTTTGTGAAAGAGCACAGTTAGAAAGATATGACATATAGAAGCAAACCGGATGGACATCATGAAAATGATCGGAGAGGTTGAGGGTAGAGGAAGTTCATGTAAAACAAACAAAATAGAATTATTGTAAAATTGACTGTGTCCATAAAATGTATATAATATGTATAAGCTGGAAGTAGAGGCCTAAGCATTGTTGTTCACTAGTTTACTCCAATTATGGAAGGGGTGGTGGGGTTGGAAAGTAATAAAGGGAATAAAATGTAATACAAAATAAAATAAAATAAAAAATAAGAATGGTCTATCACCCAAAGGACATCCAGCCAACTTGACACAACTGTGGGAAGCATTGGAGTCAACATGGGTCAGCATCCCCATGGACCAGAGAGGAGCCATCTTCCTGCTGCTGCCTTCTCCGTGCTCCCCTTCTGCTCACATTCATCTGCACATTCAGTCTCTCCACCTTTGGTCTCTCCACCTTCAGTCTCTCCACCTTCGGTCTCTCCACCTTCGGTCTCTCCACCTTCGGTCTCTCCACCTTCAGTCTCTCCACCTTCGGTCTCTCCACCTTCGGTCTCTCCACCTATGGTCTCTCCACCTTCAGTCTCTCCACCTTCGGTCTCTCCACCTATGGTCTCTCCACCTTCAGTCTCTCCACCTACAGTTTCCACACAGTTATAACACTACTGGAGCTGTCAGAAGGACACGGCCTCTTTGCCTTACTGAAAACCACACTGGCTTATTTAGTGCTGTTATTAAGTGGGCTGTGCTCTCTGGAGGCTCTAGTATTCTTTCGTTATTCACTAGGGTCCGGTTGCACCAGCTGGGTATAAAACAGTTTGCCTTAGTTGGATGTTCTATTGGTGTTTATTGGGTGTTCTATATGAATATTCTCTGCCTCAATGTTTTTTGTGTGTTCTGTGTTGTCTGGGCGTTCTGTGGTTGAATACTGTGATGTGAGCAGCTTGGTTTTGTCTGTGTGTTTAGAGCAGTCAGAGCTTAGATCTCGTGGTGGATTATGGGAATGTTGCTACATGCCCAGTCAGTCTGCCAGGGGCGCCACATCGCCCTGTCCTGTCCTGTCTGTCAGCCCCTATCGGGACGGGATCAGTCCTCTCAGTTCCATTTCCTACTGGTGTGATGAGTGTCACAACAAAAACAGTCACACACACAGTGTGCATAGGCATGTAACACACACACACACACACACACACACACACACACTTGCAGACTCTCACAGTATGTGATTATGAATGTCTCACACAAATGCTTGCACACATTTTGTGCATATTCACACACACACACACACACACACACACACACACACACACACACACACACACACACACACACACACACACACACACACACACACACAGGCAAACCGTAACCCCACCACCAATACCCTAACCAACCCAGTAGACACTAACCCTGTCCTCTGTGTGGGTGTGTGTGTGTGACAGGGAGAGGTATAAAGACATGCCTGTGGTCTGTGGATGTGTCCCAAATATGGCACCATATTCCCTATGACTCTGATTTGTAGTAATGCACTATTTAGGGGATAGGGTGCCATTTGGGACACCGCCTGTCTGTCAGAGCAGAGGGCATGAGGCCCAGGCAGCCAGGACAGGAGGGCACTGAGTCAAGCGTTCTGTCAACAGGGGAATGAACCCACACATCTAGACACACTTAACAATTACTGACTGACTGACTGACACACAGAGAGGGAGGGGGAACACACAGGGTAAGGCCAGACAGGTAAGGAAAGTGTACTGTTTGTGTGTGAGTGATTAAAGATGTATGAAGAGAGATATTCTCTCAACCCTGTCATATCTCTGAATAGGGGGAACAGAGAGAGGGGCAGGGAGAGTGACGGAGAACAGAGAGAAAGAGAGAACAGAGAGCTGGGAGGAGTGGTGACGGAGAACAGAGAGAAAGAGAGAACAGAGAGCTGGGAGGAGTGGTGACGGAGAACAGAGAAAAAGAGAACAGAGAGAGGGGAGGGGGGGTGATGGAGAACGGAGAGAAAGAGAGAACAGAGAGAGGGAAGGGAGGGGGACGGAGAACAGAGAGAAAGAGAGAACAGAGAGAGGGGCAGGGAGGGTGACGGAGAACAGAGAGAAAGAGAGAACAGAGAGAGGGAAGGGAGGGGGACGGAGAACAGAGAGAAAGAGAGAACAGAGAGAGGGGAAGGGGGGGTGACGGAGAACAGAGAGAAAGAGAGAACAGAGAGCGGGGAGGAGTGGTGAGGGAGAACAGAGAGAAAGAGAGAACAGAGAGAGGGGAGGGGGGGGGTGATGGAGAACAGAGAGAAAGAGAGAACAGAGAGCGGGGAGGAGTGGTGAGGGAGAACAGAGAGAAAGAGAGAACAGAGAGAGGGGAGGGGGGGGGTGATGGAGAACAGAGAGAAAGAGAGAACAGAGAGCGGGGAGGAGTGGTGAGGGAGAACAGAGAGAAAGAGAGAACAGAGAGAGGGGAGGGGGGGTGATGGAGAACGGAGAACGGAGAGAAAGAGAGAACAGAGAGAGGGGAGGGAGTGATAATTGAGCATGCAGGACAGATAAAGTATCACCTGCAGAGCTCACCCACAGGGAGATCAGCCACACACACCTCTCACTCTGATACGCGCACACACACACACACGCATGCACGCACGCACGCACACACGCACGCACACACATACATACACACACACACACACACACACACACACACACACACACACACACACACACACACACACACACACACACACACACACACAGGCTAGGAGGGAGAGAGGGAAGGACACACATGAAAGAGAGAGCTGCACCAAGGGCAATAGCTCTTTGAACGAAGGCTCTGTGTGGCTCTGTGCTAGTCATTCATTCTCTGTGTGTCTGTGTCTCTTTGTCTCTATAGTTCCTGCTCAAGTTTAGCCTTGTTTCTAGCCTCTGGCCAAAACACTACACTACACTACAGACTCTACCAAACACAAAGATCTCTGGGCTTTTGAGAGGAGGCGTTTTGCATATAAACTTTAGCTGAGGCTCAAGAAGCTTGCTTGGCTGCTGTTGAATACACAGAGTTTAGTATTCTAGTATTCACAGCCCTTTCTTGTCCTAGGTTGTGGTTCAGGGTTTCGATTGGATTGGATTATCAAGGCGTTAATCGTCCCTTGTACAGACAGAGTTACTGCTGAGTGTGACAGAAGTGCTTTAGGAGTGTGAGGGGTGAGAAAGTGTGTGATGTGTATGTCTACTAGCTAGGCCTATTTGTATTTCTGTGGCAGTCCATAGTCTGCATCAGCAGGAAAAACACACTTTTTCAGAGGCAATTTCATCTGCTAGTTGTCAGGAACTGTCTGAGAGAGGAGAAGTAGGGGATAGACGGAGATAGAGATTGATGGACAGCATATTAAGTGGGTGTTTTACTCCAGCGTGACTGTATCTTGACAGGAGGATTATTATTTGACATGCAGCTGCCTGATAGACCAATTCTAGTGAGTGACACATGTCTGTGGTATTTGTAAAGGCTTTACCAACGTGGCTGAGATAAGTCAATCTCACAGAATGAGATTATAATGTGTGCCTGACATAGTCAGAGTGAGATGAGAGCAGCAGCCCATTTTATATGACCCTTCCCAGTAATATATGAGATACTGTGATCATTATTGAAATATTCACCCAGAATCCTTTTTGTGTTTGTTTTATATAACATTTGATTCTTCCATTCTCTTAACGTTGGAGTACCATTTGACTTATATTGAAGACGTTATTACTTAAATACTATAAGTAACAAAAATAATATTGTCCAACCCATTGGGTATCTCACACCGCACCTCCATATGCCATGTCTTGAAATATGCAGAGCGGGGAGAGAGGACACCCCCTTTTTCTCCCCAATTTCGTGATTACGATCTTGTCTCATCGCTGCAACTCCCCAACGGGCTTGGGAGAGGCGAGTGTCGAGTCATGCGCCTTCCAAAACATGACCCACCAAGCCACGCTTCTTAAAACTCACTCGCTTAACCCGGAAGCTAGCTGCACCAATGTGTCGGAGGAAACACCGTTCAACTGACGACCGAAGTCAGCCTGCAGGCGCCCGGCCCGCCACAAGGAGTCACTAGAGCGCGATGAGCCAAGTAAAGCCCCCCAGGCCCCCCCTAACCCGGACGACGCTAGGCCAATTGTGCGCCGCCATATGGGACTCCCGGTCACGGCCGGTTGTGACACAGCCTGGGATGTCACAGGCTGTAGTGATGGCGCAACATTGCGATACAGTGTCTTAGACTGCTGTGCCACTCGGGAGGCCCGGGCCTTTTATAAGATAGTGATTTATTTTTCTTTAATTAGAATTTTGAACTCAGATTTAACTTTTGCAGAGTATGAGATTATAATTCCCCTAATGTACGCCTTCAAAGCATCCCAAATAATGTCGGGGGTCGGCTTTTCTCTGTCCTCTATATCTACATTTGTAATGGTGAAGGTCTTTATTTTTTAGTTTACGTATTTGATACATTTTGGGTCTTGAAGATGGGCTTTGTTCATTCTCCATATTCTGTCACTAAGTGTATTTTCTATTGGTGTAATTAGACATGATACAGGAGAATGATCCGATATCACTATATCATCGATTTTAGAACCCAATATATTGTTGAGTGCATTTTTGGAAATAAAATGTAGTCAATTCTTGAATAGATGTTCTTACTTTGAAAAAAAAGGAGTGGTCTTTTGTAGTTAATATAATCTCCAGGTTTCTTGTAAAATATGTCTAGAGATAAAAATGTTAAGCCTCTTTGGAGGTTCCTTGAATTTCCCGTTTTTATTGCTATAGCCGTCTGACTTGCTGAATGCTTGATTTAGGTCACCTGCTTGAATTCTATCTAAAAACACCAGGTTTGCCCCTGGGGGGATCAACAGTGAAATCAATGTGTATTTTTCACCATTCAAAATGTGAAAACATCCTTCTTGGTCCATATGCTGGGATATAAGGAAAAGAGAGTATTCTTATTTATCAGGATGCCTACACCTCTGCTGTTACTACAGTAGGTGGCAGTATTGGCCTCTACAACCCAGTCTGGCTCCTTAACTGTATCCTTTTTAAAATGTAGCTCTTGCAGAAAAAACACATCTGCTTACAATCCCTTTAAATGTTCAATAACCTTATCCCATGTATGCAAGATGCAATCAGGCACTAGGGACCGGTTTGCCATACTGAGATTGAGCCTATACTCCTGGACCAGAGGAGGTTGGTGAGAGGAGGACAGCTCATAATAATAAACAGAATGGAGTAAATGGAATGAGATCAAACACATGGAAACCAGGTGTTTGATGTGTTTGAAACCATTCCATTCATTCCGTTCATGGGAATCTCTTTTGACAGTGCTAATAGACTGGTTTCATTGGGCTCCAGGAAACCAACCCTAGAATTTGTCTTTCATGAAAAGTAACAGATTTTGGCAGATCCTAACCTTCAAGCTTTATGTCACGATCTTACATACTTATCTCACTTCATGTATTTGCTGTTGTATGTTGTCATGTCTTTTTAAAAGTGGCGCAAACCAATTTCTCTTTCTGGTACTATAAAGTGAACTACATTTATTACTGTTGATCCTTAGGGCCTAGGGCTGTGTGTTGACTGGTGTGTAGGTCCGAGTGGACGGCTCAGAAAGCCACAGGTTGGCTGGTGTTATCTGACAAGCTAGACTGTCTACATGGTCTTACGTGGTCCCTATGTGACCTATGTGTCAGGGTTAGGGTCAATTCAATCAATTCACTAAGGGCTCTATTCCATAATAGATCATTATATTACTGCAGTTAACCAGTCAAATGTGAACTACAATGCCCTTACACAGAGTTAACCAGATAATTCACTGTATCTCATTTCCCCTGACAGCCTTAGTGTCCAGTAGCTCTGTGTTCACAGGGCAGGCAGGGCGATCCTCTGGTTATGTCAGTGTATGAATCCCCTAGGCTTTTCTCTCATTATCTCTGTTTCCTTTCTCTGCCCCCTCCTCCCTTCACCCACCTCTACCCCCCTAGACCATGACAGAACCACGGCCTCCATAAAACCAGATTGCAATGTAATCAGCATAGATGGCAAATCACTGTTCCAATCAAATAATGCCTCCGCTGCAATGTCAACACACACTGGGGCCGGGCCGGGCTATGAAAGCAGCCCTTTATCTTTATGGTTTGGGGGCTGACATGTTTGACAGAGGCACATGTAAGTAGCAGTGTTATGACATGTCTGAGCAAGTGCACAATGCAATGGGCCAGCCTCAGCTGCTTTCTCATAGTCATAGTTGACCTCAGAATGAGCTGTATGGTAGATAGCCAGAGAGCACATTACTGAATACTTAAGCATTTACAATCTTCACCATTTTAAGATTTGTTAGTGTGTGTTTTGGGTGTGTTTGGATCTATCGTTTTGGGTGTGTTTGGTTGTTATCAGTGTTATCCAATCAACTTCCTGATATGGAGCTCAGGTAGATAACATAGAGAGGCTGGCTCCTTCCTTCTAGCCAGATAAATATGCTCTCAAACATACGCACACACACACACATACATAACATATAAGGATAAGGATTGCATCGGGAACGTTGTCCCCACAGTGGAGGTTGACTGCTTCCCCAATCAAAAGCCCTGCGTTAACACTGAGGTTGGCGCTAAGCTAAAGGACAGGGCTACCGCACACAGGGCCATCGCAGACGACCCTGAGGCTACGGCTGAGGACAAGAACAAGTACAAGAAGTCCCGCTACGACCTCCGCGGAGTTATCAAACGAGCAAAAGGACAATATAGGAATAAAGTGGAATCATTGCATGTGGCAGGGGCTACAGTCATTACAGACTACAAAGGAATGCACAGCTGTGATCTGCCGAACGATGCCCCTCTACCAGACGAACTCAATGCATTTTATGCACGCTTCAACAATAACAACACCATACCATGCGTGAGCGCCCCCACCGAACCAGAGGACTGGGTGATCTCACTCTGAGGCCAATGTGAGTAAGGTCTTTAATCAGGTCAACACTCGCAAGGCCGAGGGGCCGGACAGTATTCCAGGGCGCGTTCTCAGAGCATGCGCAGATCAGCTGGCAGGCATATTCACTGTAATTGTTCACCTTTCCTTGTCCCAGTCTGTATTCCCCACATTTAAGATGACTGCAATCATTCCTGTTCCCAAGAACTCTAAGGTAACCTGCCTAAATGACTACCGCCCCGGTGCTTTGAAAGGCTGGTCATGGCTCACATCAACACCATCATCCCGGAAACCCTAGACCCTCAAATTCGCATACCGCCCCAACAGATCCACAGACGCAATCTCAATTGCACTCCACACTGCCCTTTCCCACCTGGACAAAAGGAACACCTATGTGAGAATGCTGTTCATTGACTACAGCTCAGCGTTCAACACCATAGTGCCCACAAAGCTCATCACTAAAGCTAAGGACCCTGGGACTAAACACCTCCCTCTGCAACTGGATCCTGGACTTCCTGACGGGCCACTTCCAGGTGGTAAGGGTAGGTAAAAACACATCTGCCATGCTGATCCTCAACACGGGGGCCCCTCAGGGGTGCGTGCTTAGTCCCCTCCTGTACTCCCTGTTCACCCACGACTGCGTGGCCAAGCACGACTCCAACACCATCATTAAGTTTGCTGATGACACAACAGTGGTAGGCCTGATCACCGACAACGATGAGAAAGCCTATAGGGAGGAGGTCAGTGTGGTGCCAGGACAACAACCTCTCCCACAACGTGAGCAAGGCAAAGGAGATGATCGTGGACTACAGGAAAAGGAGGGCCGAACATGCCCCCATTCACATCGACAGGGCTGTAGTGGCGCGGGTCGAGAGTTTCAAGTTCCTTGGTGTCCAGATCACCAACAAACTATCATGGTCCAAACACACCAAGACAGTTGTGAAGAGGGCACGACAACACCTTTTCCCCTCAGGAGACTGAAAAGATTTGGCATGGGTCCCCAGATCCTCAAGAAGTTCTACAGCTGCACCATCAAGAGCATCCTGACCGGTTGCATCACCGCCTGGTATGGCAACTGCTTGGCATCCGACCGTAAGGTACTACAGAGGGTAGTGCGTACGGCCCAGTACATCACCGGGGCCAAGCTTCCTGCCATCCAGAACCTATATACTAGGCGGTGTCAGAGGAAGGCCCAAAAAATTGTCAAAGACTCCAGTCACCCAAGTCATAGACTGTTCTCTCTGCTACTGCACGGCAAACAGTACCAGAGCGCCAAGTCTAGGTACAAAAGGCTCCTTATCAGCTTCTACCCCCAAGCCATGAGGCTGCTGAACAATTAATCAAATGGCCACCTGGACTATTTACATTGACCCCCCCTACACTGCTGCTAATCGCTGTTTCTTATCTATACATAGTCACTTTACCCCTACCTACATGTACAAATTACCTCGACTAACCTGTACCCCCGCACATTGACTCGGTACCGGTACCCCCTGTATATAACCTCGAGTTTTGTTATATTATTGTTACTTTTTATTTTATGTTTTACTTAAGTTTATTTAGTACTGATTTTCTTAACTCTCTTTCTTGAACTGCATGGTTGGTAAAGTGCTTGTAAGTAAGCATTTCACGGGAAGGTCTACACCTGTTGTATTCGGCGCATGTGACAAATAACATTTCATTTGATTTGATTTGAACAGCACCGTTCTCGATCGCATGGCGCTACAGAGGCTGATGCGGACAGCCCAGTACATCACTGGGCCTGAGCTCCCTGCCATCCAGGACCTCTATATCAGATGGTGTGAAAGGAAGGCCCAGAAAAGCGTTAGACTCCAGCCACCCAAACTATAGACTGTTCTCTCTGCTTATGCACGGCAAGTGGTACCGGTGTATAAAGTCTGACACCAACAAGCCATAAGACTGCTAAATAGCTAACAAAATGGCTACACAGACTATCTGAGTTGACCCTTGTATTTATTTATATTTTTGCACTGTCTCTATGTACACTCACAAGACTCTATACACTCACGCACACTGACACTCCAACACAGACATAACATGTACACACATTTATACTGATTCTACACACACACACACACACACACACACACACACACACACACACACACACACACACACACACACACACACACACACACACACACACACAAACACACACACACACACACACACACACACACACACACACACAATCTTCATTTACGCTGCTGCTACTCTGTTTATCATACATCCTCATGCCTAGTCACCTTACCCCCTAAATATATCTACCTCAATTACTCCTTGCGCATTATAAATATGGTATTGGAATTGACCCTGTATATAGCTTCTTTTCTTTTTTTTTTGGGGGGGGGGGGGGGGGGGGGGGGGTAGATCAGCTTTAATATTGCAGATAGATTGTAACTTCCATCAATTTAATTGTCTGCATCACTTCCAATCCCCCATATGTTTTTTTTCTTTTTTTTCTTTTTTTTCTCGCATATATACATATATATGTATATATATACATATACACATACATACACATATATATACACATACATACATATATACATACATACATACATATCCTTTTAAAATATATATATTTCCCTTTATTACTTTCCAACCCCACCATCCCCTCCCTAATTGGAGTAAACTAGTGAACAACAATGCTTAGGCCTCTACTTCATGCTTATACATACTATATAAATTTTATGGACACAGTCACTAATTATATTTCGTTGGTTTTTACTCCTGAACTTCCTCCGATCATTTTCATGATGTCCATCTGGTATGCTTCTATATGCCATATCTTTCTAACTGTGCTCTTTCACAAAAGCTCACAATATATAACCTATATACTTATTATGGACACAGTATGCTTTACATTAGTTATCTTGTTGTTATTAGTTGTTGTTAGTTGTTATTAGTCCCATCCTTCAACTCCATTCAACACCACCCATCTATCGCTTAACACCATCCATATAGGATTTCTATTTGCCATATATTTTTCAACTGTACTGTGATGTTTTACAAAAGTTCTGAACCTTTCTGTTCTCATTGTTTCTACAGATTGTGAATTGAAAATAAACATTTTTGCTAAAAGTATTATTATATTATTGATCGATTGACTATGACTTTTCAGATCACCCAGTAGTGCTATCTGCAGGGTCAGCTCCATGCAAATATTGCAATCCTTCAGCCATTCCTGGACCTGTGTCCAGAAACAAGCTACAAATGGACAGTACCAAAACAAATGATCTACTGATTCTGTCTCTTCACAGCCAAATCTGCAGAGCTGGGAAGATTGTATCCCCCATACAAATATCATTCTATTGGTAGCATGAATTTTATATAAGAATTTAAATTGAAAAATTAAATTTTTGAATCCGTCGTTGTTTTGCGTATCAGTTCATAAACACTATGCCATGGAATCGGTATGTCAAAATTCTCTTCCCAACTATTTTGCAATCTATATGGGACGGCTGTCAATCTTTTGGTCCTTAAATTAAACTGGTAAACTTTTTTATTTATCACAATTTTCTTTAACCAATTATGTTCTTTAATGCAAGGCCGACAGACAAGTTCCTTACTTTTTCAACCTTCCACTTTCCTCTTCCATTTTTGCGGTAATGCTGCAATTATTTGGTTGTAATTTTGGGTAGAGCAGACATTTCCATATATGTTTTTGTTAGCTGCATGTGCGACATAACTCCACCAGTCCTACCGATAATATCATTTACGAAGATTATACCTTTTTTAAACATTTTCTCAAAAAATAAAGTTATTTTTATCAATTAGTATATTTGAGTTTAACCACAATATTTGTTGCAATATTTGTTCTGTCATTTCTGGAGGATTAAATTGAAATTGCAACCAACTTTCTATGGCTTGTTTTAGAAATAGTGATATATGGGAGATGATTTCCTTTTCAAATATCTGAAAGTGAGGGGTTGTAATCTGAATAAAGGGAAAAAGTCCCTTCTTGAACATTGGGGTGAGACAATCTTACTAGTTTGCTAGAGAACCAGTTCGGATTTAAGTAACATTTTTGTATGACTGAAGCTTTTAGTGATAGGTCTAATGCTTTAATATTTAATAATTTCTGTCCTCCTAATTCATATTCATTATATAAATAGGCCCGTTTAATTTAGTCTGGCTTGCCGTTCCAAATAAAATGGAATATTTTTTTCTCATATAATTAAAAAAACTGTTCGCTAGGCATAGGCAAGACCATAAGCAAATAGGTAAACTGGGATAATACTAAAGAGTTAATCAGTGTGATTTTTCCACAAATTGACAGGTATTTACCTTTCCATGGTAGCAAGTTCTTATCTATTTTTGCTAACTTTCTATTAAATATTTTTGAAGTGAGATCATTTATTTCATTTGGGATATGTATTCCGAGTATATCCACATCACCATCAGACCATTTTATTGGTAAACTACATGGTAATGTAAAAATTGTATTTTTTTGTGATCCAATACATAATATAGTACATTTATCATAATTTGGTTGTAATCCAGAGAGGTTAGAAAATGTATCTAGATCCTCTATGAGGCTGTGGAGGGATTCAAGTTGTGGATTTAAAAGAAAACATGAATCATCAGCGTACAATGACACCTTTGTTTTTAAGCCCTGGATTTCTAATCCCTTGATATTATTGTTGGATCTGATTTTAATAGCTAACATCTCGATGGCAATAATAAATAGATATGCCGATAGTGGAAAACCTTGTTTTACTCCACTTGACAGTTTAAAACTTTCTGAGAAATAGCCATTATTTACTATTTTACACCTAGGGTTACTATACATGATTTTAACCCAATTTATAAGAGATTGTCCAAAATTGAAATGTTCCAGGCATTTATATATAAACCTCAGTCGTACTTTATCAAATGCCTTTTCGAAGTCTACTATGAATAGTAGGCCTGGCTTCCCAGATTTTTCATTTTTCAATGTATCGGCCATGTAAAAAACCTGTCTGATTAGAATGAATAATGTCTGACAATACCTTTTATGCGCTATACATTTTGCTAGGATTTTTGCATCACAACACTGAAGTGTAAGGGGCCGCCAATTCTTTTAATGGACTGGATCTTTATATTTTCCACTTGTATCCTGTTTCAGTAATAATTAAATCAGGCCTTCTCCTTGAGTGTCTGATAATCTACCATTTACATAGGAGTGGTTAAAACATGCTAATAACGGTCCTCTGAGTATATCAAAAAAGGTTTGGTATACCTCGACTGGTATGCCATCCAACCCTGGAGTTTTCCCGGACATAAAGTCTTTAATTGCATCCAGAAGTTCCTCCTCTGTAATTTCACCTTCACATGAGTCTTTCTGTATGGCTGTTAATTTTACATTATCAATAGAAAAAAAATCTCTACAATTTGCTTCAGTTAGAGGAGATGGAGGCGACTGAAATGAAAACATATGCTTAAAGTACTTTGTTTCCTCCTTCAAAATATAATTTGGTGAATCATGGGTGACTCCGTCATTTGTAACCAGTTTCAATAAATTATTTTTGGTAGCATTCCTATGTTGAAGATTAAAAAAGAATTTGGTGCATTTCCCCCATATTCCATCCAGTTTGGTTTATTTTTATAATATATTACACTTGATCTTTCTTGAATAAGTTTCTCCATTTCTTTTTGTTTTTCCTCTAATTTATTCTGAGCCTCTATGTTACAGTTTTTATTGCTATCTATCTGTTCTGTTAGACCTTCTATTTCCTTTGTTAGTGTGGACTCTTTTGACCTAAATTGCTTTTGTTTTCGAGATGAGTACTGAATTGCATGGCCTCTAAAGGCACATTTAAAGGTGTCCCATACAATAAGGGGATTTGCTGTACCTATGTTATGTCAGAAAAAATCAGTTATAAATTCCTCTGTCCTAGTTAAAAACAAGTTATCATCCAATAGGCTTTGATTAAATTTCCAATATCCTCGCCCACGTGGAAATTCAGTAAGAGTAATGTATATGCCAATTATATGATGGTCCGACCGCATTCTGTCCCCTATCAACACTTTTTAAACTTTTGGTGCCAACGAGAATGACATAAGAAAGTAGTCAAGACGACTAGCTTGATTGAGTCTCCGCCATGTATATCTCACTATATCAGGATATTTAAGCCTCCATATATCTACTAGTTCTAATGTATCCATGACATTCACGATTTCCTTAAGAGCATGAAGGTGATTGTTTGTAGTGTTATTTCCTTTACGGTCCATTGAGCTATTTAAAACGGTATTATAATCTCCCACCATAATAATAGAGTCTTGAATTGCTTGCAAGGTCGATAATTTATTATATATATTTTCAAAGAAGTGTGGATCATCATTATTTTGTCTGTAAAGGTTAATGAGCCATATTTGTTTATGGTCCAATAACATATTTAAAATAATCCATCTACCTTGCGTATCTGTTTGGACAATTTGCACATTCGGATCGAAATTACTGTTAATTAATATCATCACCCCTTTTGAGTTTCTTAGGCCATGGGAGAAGTATATTTCGCCCACCCCCCCCCCCCCCCCCATTCCTTTTTCCACGCAACTTCATCTAGAATTGTTGAATGGGTTTCCTGTAAACAATAGATATTATTTTACATTTTTACATTTTCGTCATTTAGCAGACGCTCTTATCCAGAGCGACTTACAAATTGGTGCATTCACCTTATGATAGCCAGTGGGACAACCACTTTACAATATTTTTATATATATATATTGTTTTTTTTGGGGGGGGGGGGGGGTGGGTAAGGGGGGGTAGAAGGATGACTTTATCCTATTATATTCCTTCTCTTTGAGCCATGTAAATATTGTTCTTCTTTTGTTATTATCTGCTAAGCCATTACAGTTATAACTGGCTATACTTATTTCACCACATACAGTTGAAGTCGGAAGTTTACATACACTTAGGTTGGAGTCATTAAAACTCATTTTTCAACCACTCCACAAATTTCTTGTTAACAAACTATCGTTTTGGCAAGTCGGTTAGGACATCTACTTTGTGCATGACACAAGTAATTTTTCCAACAATTGTTCCAATCAATTGTTAATTTTACATTATCAAGAGAAAAAAAATCTCTACAATTTGCTTCAGTTAGAGGAGATGGAGGCGACTGAAATGAAAACACATGCTTAAAGTACTTTGTTTCCTCCTTCAAAATATAATTTGGTGAATCATGGGTGACTCCGTCATTTGTAACCAGTTTCAATAAATTATTTTTGGTAGCATTCCTATGTTGAAGATTAAAAAAGAATTTGGTGCATTTCCCCCATATTCCATCCAGTTTGCTTTATTTTTATAATATATTACACTTGATCTTTCTTGAATAAGTTTCTCCATTTCTTTTGGTTTTTCCTCTAATTTATTCTGAGCCTCTATGTTACAGTTTTTATTGCTATCTATCTGTTCTGTTAGACCTTCTATTTCCCTTGTTAGTGTGGACTCTTTTGACCTAAATTGCTTTTGTTTTCGAGATGAGTACTGAATTGCATGGCCTCTAAAGGCACATTTTGTGACACTCTGGCTCCATGGACTTTGATATTTGAGCCAGGGTTGTTCATTTTCATTTGTTTGGGTGTATTTCTATGTTGGGGTGTCTAGGTTGTTCATTTCTATGTTGGGTGATTGTGTTTGATTAGTCATATGACTCCCAATCGGAGGTAACGAGTGTCAGCTGTTCGGCTCGTTATCTCTGATTGGGAGCCATATTTAAACTGTGTGGTTTCTCCTTGGTTGGTGGGTTTTTGTTCCATGTTTCTGTCAGTGTTACAGAGGACTTCACTATCGTCATTTGTTGTTTTTCGTGGTTGCTTTAATTAAATAAAGTCATCATGTTCACTCCACGCGCTGCGTATTGGTCCGCTTCTTCAGACGATCGTGACAGAAAAACCCACCATAAAAGGACCAAGCAGCGTGTCAAGCGGCAACAGGACCTACCTACACAGGATTTATGGACGCCTATCAAGGATTCTTGGACATGGGAGGAGATTTTGGATGGAAAGGGTCCTTGGGCACAACCGGGAGAATATCGCCGCCCTCGTGAAGAGCTGGAGGCAGCCAAAGCCGAGAGGAGGTGGTATGAGGAGGCAGCACGGAGGCGAGGCTGGAAGCCCGTGGACGAGAGGCAACCCCAAGAAATTTTTTGGGGGGGGCACATGGCTTGGGCAGCTGGGCAGCAGGAGGCTGCCACAGGTAGACGTGGAGAGAAGGCTATCGGAGTACGGGAGCCATTGGCGAGTAGAGGGAGGGAAGTTGTTGTGGCACGGCGTGAGAGACTGAGGTGTGTTACCAGTCCGGTCCGGCCCGTTCCTGAGCCCCGGTTAAGGCCAGTGGTGTGTGTTCCCAGTACGGACCGGCCTGTTGTTGCTCCACGCACAGAACCTACGGTGTACGTCGTCAGCCCAGCCCGGCCTGTTCCTGCTCCACGCACAGAACCTACGGTGGGCGTCGCCAGCCCAGCCCGGCCTGTTCCTGCTCCACGCACAGAACCTACGGTGTGCGTCGCCAGCCCAGCCCGGCCTGTTCCTACTCCACGCACCAGGGATACGGTGCGTCCCCAGGGCCAAGCATGCCCTGTTGCTTCTTCCCGCACTAGCCCTGAGATGCGTGTCCTCAGCCCGGTACCTCCAGTTCCGGCACCACGCATCAGGCCTACGGTGCGTCCCCAGGGTCCAGTATGCCCTGTTCCTGCTTCCCGCACTAGCCCTGAGATGCGTGTCCTCAGCCCGGTACCTCCAGTTCCGGCACCACGCATCAGGCCTACGGTGCGTCCTCAGGGTCCAGCATGCCCTGTTGCTTCTCCCCGCACTAGCCCTGAGATGCGTGTCCTCAGCCCGGTACCTCCTGTTCCGGCACCACGCACCAGGCCTACGATGCGCCTCAGACAGCCAGAGTCTGCCGTCTGCCCAACGGGGCCTGAACTGTCCGTCTGCCCAACGCCGTCTGAACTGCCCGTCTGCCCAACGGGGCCTGAACTGTCCGTCTGCCCAACGCCGTCTGAACTGCCCGTCTGCCCAACGCCGTCTGAACTGTCCGTCTGCCAAGCGCCGCAGGAACTGCCCGTCTGTACTGAGCCTGCAAAGCCGCCCGTCTGCCATGAGCCTTCAGAGCCGTCCGCCAGACCGGAGCCGCTAGAGCTCTCCGCCAGACAGGAGCAGCCAGAGCCTTCCGCCAGACAGGATCAGCCAGAGCCTTCCGCCAGACAGGATCAGCCAGAGCCTTCCGCCAGACAGGATCAGCCAGAGCCTTCCGCCAGACAGGATCAGCCAGAGCCGTCCGCCAGACAGGATCAGCCAGAGCCTTCCGCCAGCCATGAACAGCCAGATCCGTCAGCCAGCCATGAGCAGCCAGATCCGTCAGCCAGCCATGAGCAGCCAGATCCGTCAGCCAGCCATGAGCCGTCCAGCCAGGATCCGCCAGAGCCGTCCAGCCAGGATCCGCCAGAGCCGTCCAGCCAGGATCCGCCAGAGCCGTCCAGCCCGGATCCGCCAGCCAGCCAGGATCCGCCAGAGCCAGCCAGCCAGGATCCGCCATTCAGTCCGGAGCTGCCCCTCAGTCCGGTGCTGCCCCTTAGTCAGGTACTGTCCCTTAGCCCGGTGCTGCCCCTTAGCCCGGTGCTGCCCCTTAGCCCGGTGCTGCCCCTTATCCCGGTGCTGCCCCTTATCCCGGTGCTGCCCCTTAGTCCGGTGCTGCCCCTTAGTCCGGTGTTGCCCCTTAGTCCAGGTGGGGTTAGTTGGAGGGTGGTCATTGGGAGGAGGCTACTGAAGCAGGTGGTGACTGTGGTGGGGTGGGGATCACGACCGGGGCCAGAGCCGCCACCGTGGACAGACGCCCACCCAGACCCTCCCCTAGTCCTTATGTTGGTGCGCCCGGAGTTCGCACCTTTAGGGGGGGGGGTACTGTGACACTCTGGCTCCATGGACTTTGATATTTGAGCCAGGGTTGTTCATTTTCATTTGTTTGGGTGTATTTCTATGTTGGGGTGTCTAGGTTGTTCATTTCTATGTTGGGTGATTGTGTTTGATTAGTCATATGACTCCCAATCGGAGGTAACGAGTGTCAGCTGTTCGGCTCGTTATCTCTGATTGGGAGCCATATTTAAACTGTGTGGTTTCTCCTTGGTTGGTGGGTTTTTGTTCCATGTTTCTGTCAGTGTTACAGAGGACTTCACTATCGTCATTTGTTGTTTTTCGTGGTTGCTTTAATTAAATAAAGTCATCATGTTCACTCCACGCGCTGCGTATTGGTCCGCTTCTTCAGACGATCGTGACACATTTAAAGGTGTCCCATACAATAAGGGGATTTGCTGTACCTATGTTATGTCAGAAAAAATCAGTTATAAATTCCTCTGTCCTAGTTAAAAACAAGTTATCATCCAATAGGCCTTGATAAAATTTCCAATATCCTCGCCCACGTGGAAATTCAGTAAGAGTAATGTATATGCCAATTATATGATGGTCCGACCGCATTCTGTCCCCTATCAACACTTTTTAAACTTTTGGTGCCAACGAGAATGACATAAGAAAGTAGTCAAGACGACTAGCTTGATTGAGTCTCCGCCATGTACAGTGGGGAAAAAAAGTATTTAGTCAGCCACCAATTGTGCAAGTTCTCCCACTTAAAAAGATGAGAGAGGCCTGTAATTTTCATCATAGGTACACGTCAACTATGACAGACAAAATGATTTTAAAAAATCCAGAAAATCACATTGTAGGATTTTTAATGAATTTATTTGCAAATTATGGTGGAAAATAAGTATTTGGTCAATAGCAAAAGTTTCTCAATACTTTGTTATATACCCTTTGTTGGCAATGACACAGGTCAAACGTTTTCTGTAAGTCTTCACAAGGTTTTCACACACTGTTGCTGGTATTTTGGCCCATTCCTCCATGCAGATCTCCTCTAGAGCAGTGATGTTTTGGGGCTGTCGCTGGGCAACACAGACTTTCAACTCCCTCCAAAGATTTTCTATGGGGTTGAGATCTGGAGACTGGCTAGGCCACTCCAGGACCTTGAAATGCTTCTTACGAAGCCACTCCTTCGTTGCCCGGGCGGTGTGTTTGGGATCATTGTCATGCTGAAAGACCCAGCCACGTTTCATCTTCAATGCCCTTGCTGATGGAAGGAGGTTTTCACTCAAAATCTCACGATACATGGCCCCATTAATTCTTTCCTTTACACGGATCAGTCGTCCTGGTCCCTTTGCAGAAAAACAGCCCCAAAGCATGATGTTTCCACCCCCATGCTTCACAGTAGGTATGGTGTTCTTTGGATGCAACTCAGCATTCTTTGTCCTCCAAACACGACGAGTTGAGTTTTTACCAAAAAGTTCTATTTTGGTTTCATCTGACCATATGACATTCTCCCAATCCTCTTCTGGATTATCCAAATGCACTCTAGCAAACTTCAGACGGGCCTGGACATGTACTGGCTTAAGCAGGGGGACACGTCTGGCACTGCAGGATTTGAGTCCCTGGCGGCGTAGTGTGTTACTGATGGTAGGCTTTGTTACTTTGGTCCCAGCTCTCTGCAGGTCATTCACTAGGTCCCCCCGTGTGGTTCTGGGATTTTTGCTCACCGTTCTTGTGATCATTTTGACCCCATGGGGTGAGATCTTGCGTGGAGCCCCAGATCGAGGGAGATTATCAGTGGTCTTGTATGTCTTCCATTTCCTAATAATTGCTCCCACAGTTGATTTCTTCAAACCAAGCTGCTTACCTATTGCAGATTCAGTCTTCCCAGCCTGGTGCAGGTCTACAATTTTGTTTCTGGTGTCCTTTGACAGCTCTTTGGTCTTGGCCATAGTGGAGTTTGGAGTGTGACTGTTTGAGGTTGTTGACAGGTGTCTTTTATACTGATAACAAGTTCAAACAGGTGCCATTAATACAGGTAACGAGTGGAGGACAGAGGAGCCTCTTAAAGAAGAAGTTACAGGTCTGTGAGAGCCAGAAATCTTGCTTGTTTGTAGGTGACCAAATACTTATTTTCCACCATAATTTGCAAATAAATTCATTAAAAATCCTACAATTTTCTGGATTTTTTTTCTCAATTTGTCTGTCATAGTTGACGTGTACCTATGATGAAAATTACATGCTTCTCTCATCTTTTTAAGTGGGAGAACTTGCACAATTGGTGGCTGACTAAATACTTTTTTTCCCCACTGTATATCTCACTAGATCAGGATATTTAAGCCTCCATATATCTACTAGTTCTAATGTATCCATGACATTCACGATTTCCTTAAGAGCATGAGGGTGATTGTTTGTAGTGTGATTTCCTTTACGGTCCATTGAGCTATTTAAAACGGTATTATAATCTCCCACCATAATAATAGAGTCTTGAATTGCTTGCAAGGTCGATCATTTATTATATATATTTTCAAAGAAGTGTGGATCATCATTATTTGGTCTGTAAAGGTTAATGAGCTATATTTGTTTATGGTCCAATAACATATTTAAAATAATCCATCTACCTTGCGTATCTGTTTGGACAATTTGCACATTCGGATCGAAATTACTGTTAATTAATATCATCACCCCCTTTGAGTTTCTTAGGCCATGGGAGAAGTATATTTCGCCCCACCCCCTATTCCTTTTTCCACGCAACTTCATCTAGAATTGTTGAATGGGTTTCCTGTAAACAATAGATATTATTTAACATTTTTACATTTTCGTCATTTAGCAGACGCTCTTATCGGTTAGGACATCTACTTTGTGCATGACACAAGTAATTTTTACAACAATTGTTCGAACCCCCCCCCCCCCCCCCCCCCCCCCCCTCCAACACACACTACCCCCTCCCCGCAACAGATGCTGGACACAAACTCACACACACTCTCACACACACTCCCACACACACGCTCACACGCTCACACACTCAACCCCCCCCCACAACCAACCATAAGATCAGATGCTCAATGGTTGATACATCCCAGAGCCCAACTCAAGAAAGGACCTGATTTACGAATGCATATACAGTTACAGCCGTTTGAGAAAGCATGCAAGATTGAGCAAAAGTGAACAACAATGTGAGATTTGATTAATCTATTTAATCTATGTTAAGTCCTAGGTGATGGAGATCAGATCCACCCTCTTCACCTGAGACACAAACACTCTGGTCCCCCGTTGTAACCATTTTCCCAAGCATCTCCATGCAGTCATACCTTTGATTATTTTGTGCCACTTGGGCCACAATAGTAAGCCCCCTCTCTGAATGTCTGAGTGTGACCCCCTCCCCATGGGTTACTGCAGCCAGTGTTGCTAGCACTGCCACTACCTGGGTGGGGGTACCCCACCGGAATCCCCACCGGCTAGGTACAAGGTCGTCAAGGTTCTCATTAGCAGCTTTGAGAATTTCCTTGTATATTATGCTCCCCATCGGGGGCTCTGGCTTCTTACTTTCTCATGTTCTTCTTATTTTTATTTGTGTGTTTTTCTTCTACCTTATGCTATTTTTAGTACTACATTGATATTGATTACTGCATTGTTGGATTCAGAGCTTGAAAGAAAAGCATTTCACTGTACTTGTGCTTGTGACATTAAAACTTGAAACACACGCAAGCACGAACACACACGCACAATCACACACCAGTGACTGCTGGGTCGATCTGTATCTTTCTCCCGAGGATCATTTTCTAATTGGTTTAAACTGTCACACAAATGCAAACACTCTCACACACATGTACGTAGGCATGTACACACACACACAAAAACAAACACACCCTCTCCATCTCTCTCTCTCTCAGCCTGTGCCAGAGTGGAGCTGTCACGACACACATGAGTTGTACGCTTTGGCCTGAGGAAACATGGGGCAATTATAGTCATAAATAATAATGGGATTGGGTACATGACATGGTGAGTGATGGGGCCTCTCAGAACTCATTTACATTACTTTGTGTAGCAATCATCGGCCCTCTAATGTAATGCTAAGCAAATGAGCCTTTTTGAATGTTGTGCAATTTATCGCAAGTCAACTGGCACTGGGCTGCAGTCTATAAATCATGTTAAAACACATGCCCCCAATGACAGCTAAATCAACATAAAGTAATTGCTTTGAAATGTGGAAGAACCAAGCTGGCTGGACAAGAGGGGGGAGGGGGGGCAGCAGAGAGGGAGGAGAGGAAAAGAAGGGAGGGTGGAAGAGTAAAGTGTGTGGGGCTAAGTTTCTAACCTCACAATGACTCTGGAAGTACAGATGTTTGTAGAATGCTCTGGAGGAACTGTGCATGCATGCCGAGCTGTTTTTACCCAGTTTTAACAGAAAGTCTGTGTGTGTGTGTTTAACTATACTTGACCAACTGGGAACATTTTGTTAGTCCCCACAACGAAAAAGGCTATTTCTAGGAGGTTTAGGGTTAGGGTTAGGGTTAAAGGATAGGTTTAGGGTTAAGGTTAGGTTTTGGGGTTACGGTTAGGGTAAGGGTTAGGTTTAGGAAGGTTTAGGGGTTAGGGAAAATAGGATTTTGAATGGGAGTCAATTGTGTGTCCCCACAAGGTTAGTTAAACCAAACTGTGTGTGCATGTGTGTATGTGTGGGTGGGTGCGTCCGTGCGTGCATGCGCAACATAACAAATCTTACAAATCGTGTGTAAAGAGTTTATATTTTTTCTTGTTCTACAGTTCGTAGGGTTGGTTGGTATCCAGATTTTCATATCGTCATACCGCCATTCTCTCATCCCTGGATTTACGGTACTATCGGTTTAGTACACAAGGGGGTGCCAAAGAACACAAAAAAGCCCATTGGGGCGTCTATTACCAGAATGCTAACAAAAGGAGCACAAGTAATAGCGAATTTCCATGGAGACTGATAGCTCAATAAGCTAATGAGGGCAAACGAAAATAAACAAATTGCAAAGACAGGCAATCCAGCTCATAAAGTTATACATAACTCAGCAAAAAAAGAAACGTCCTCTCACTGTCAACTGCGTTTATTTTCAGCAAACTTAACATGTGTAAATATTTGTATGAACATAACAAGATTCAACAACTGAGACATAAACTGAACAAGTTCCACAGACATGTGACTAACAGAAATTGAATAATGTGTCCCTGAACAAAGAGGGGGTCAAAATCAAAAGTAACAGTCAGTATCTGGTGTGGATCTCCTCCTCATGGACTGCACCAGATTTGCCAGTTCTTGCTGTGAGATGTTACCCCACTCTTCCACCAAGGCACCTGCAAGTTCCCGGGCATTTCTGGGGGGAATGGCCCTAGCCCTCACCCTCCGAACCAAGCAGGTCCCAGACGTGCTCAAAGGGATTGAGATCCGGGCTCTTCGCTGGCCATGGCAGAACACTGACATTCCTCTCTTGCAGGAAATCACGCACAGAACGAGCAGTATGGCTGGTGGCATTGTCATGCTGGAGGGTCATGTCAGGATGAGCCTGCAGAAAGGGTACCACATGAGGGAGGAGGATGTCTTCCCTGTAACGCACAGCGTTGAGATTGCCTGCAATGACAACAAGCTCAGTCCGATGATGCTGTGACACACCGCCCCAGACCATGACGGACCCTCCACCTCCAAATTGATCCCGCTCCAGAGTACAGGCCTCGGTGTAACGCTTATTCCTTCGACGATCAACGTGAATCTGACCATCACCCCTGGTGAGAAAAAACCGCGACTCGTCAGTGTAGAGCACTTTTTGGCAGTCCTGTCTGGTCCAGCGACGGTGGGTTTGTGCCAATAGGCGATGTTGTTGCCGGTGATGTCTGGTGAGGACCTGCCTTACAATTGGCCTACAAGCCCTCAGTCCAGCTTCTCTCAGCCTATTGCGGACAGTCTGAGCACTGATGGAGGGATTGTGCGTTCCTGGTGTAACTCGGGCAGTTGTTGTTGCCATCCTGTACCTGTCCCGCAGGTGTGATGTTCGGATGTACCGATCCTGTGCAGGTGTTGTTACACGTGGTCTGCCACTGTGAGGACGATCAGCTGTCCGTCCGGTCTCCCTGTAGCGCTGTCTTAGGCATCTCATAGTACGGACATTGCAATTTATTGCCCTGGCCACATCTGCAGTTTATTGCCCTGGCCTCCTTGCAGCATACCTAAGGCACGTTCACGCAGATGAGCAGGGACCCTGGGCATCTTTCTTTTGGTGTTTTTCAGAGTCAGCAGAAAGGCCTCTTTAGTGTCCTAAGTTACTGTGACCTTAATTGCCTACCGTCTGTAAGCTGTTAGTGTCTTAACGACCATTCCACAGGTGCATGTTCATTAATTGTTTATGGTTCATTGAACAAGCATGGGAAACAGTGTTTAAACCCTTTACAATGAAGATCTGTGAAGTTATTTGGATTTTTACTAATTATCTTTGAAAGACAGGGTCCTGAAAAAGGGACCTTTATTTTTTTACTGAGTTTATATAGGTAGGAACTACCAAATACCATTTTTGGTGAGTTTGGACATTTACAAGCGAATGTGAACGAGAGACATTGTGCAAATCAACAAAGTTTTGATGCATGCTTGTCTGAAGGAAAAATAGTACTGGCTCTGGAGCAGAATATGTACACGTTGTGTATGTGTGGAGTCTGGAGTCACTAGGGCAATGGGCCTGCCTGCTCTGCTCAGAGAAGAGGGGGGAGGAGCAGACGGGCGAGAATGGAGAGGAGAAAAACTGCACAAATAACTAATCCAAAGAGCTTTGACTTATCAAACACGGCAGAAAGCTAACACAATATGATGCCCCATCACCTTATTAATTCAGCCACTTACTTACTAGCAAGTTAAACTTAGGGGTCACGTTAACGCAGAAGTTTTTCACGCAGGAAAAAAAGATAAAACACAAATATCTGGCTGCGTTTTGCAAACTTTGATCTAAAATGCTTCTTATTGTAATTTCTGCTAGACATCAGACTCATTTTGTGCTTCAGTTGCAGTTCTAAACTCAGATGAGAATTAATGAACGGGCATTCTATCAGCAGACAGTGCTCTGACTGATGTGGAGCTACTTTCTCTGGTACTTTTCTCGGTGTAGCCAGCCTACATTTCTCTGGTAAAATGCAAGATCAACTTTAAGCAAAACACTAGGAAATGTATCTGGCTACATTCTTTCTATGATAAACATAAGAAATATGATGGCCATGTATAGTTTTATCAAAAAATATCTTGCTTTTTCTTTGTAAGCTCGTTTCCCTGAGATTCAGGGTTAGTGTTTGGTCTCTGGCAGTATATGATCTGACAAACAGAGAGAGAGAGATTGATATTCTGTGAATGAACAGCAGAGGGGGTAAGAGGTGACTGGGCAGCTGGACTAGACTGTATTCACTCCAGTTAACATAATGGAAGTCCTGTAGCCACACACACAGACACACAGGGCATGTTCAGGACCATTCATTGAATGAGTACTTTTAAGTCTGTCAGCCGCTGTGAATGAGTAACTGAATGAGTACTGTATGTGTGTGTGTGTGGGTTTGAAACTGTCAGCAGTGAGGCACCGGTGTGTGTGTGTGTGTGTGTAGGTGTGTGTGTGTGTGTGTGTGTGTGTAGGGGTGTTTGTGTGTGCGTAGTGGGCAAACACTGGCCTGTCCATCAGTGTCCGTTACCCAGAAAGGGAGTGAGATTAATGACTGCAGGGTCAGAGAGAGGAACACAGCCAACCCCCCCCCCACACACACACACACAAACACACACACCAGCTGCAGTGAGAAATACATTCACACAAACACTAGCTTGAGTGAGAGGTACACACACACAAGCAAGCAGCTCAATTCCATGAGGTACATTCATACACATAGTACTGAGGAACGGCATGTCAGAGGAGTGATGTAATAAAGACGACATCTTTTGGCTGCATCACCTCTTGGTATGGCAACTGCTTGGCATCCTACCGCAAGGCGCTACAGAGGGTAATGCGTATGGCTCAGTACATCACAGGGACCGAGCTCCCTGCCATCCAGAACCTCGAGGCGGTGTCAGATAAGGCCTTAGAAATTGCCAAAGACTTCAGCCACCCATGTCATAGACAGTTGTCTCTGCTACCGCACGGCAAGCGGTATCGATGCACCAAATCTGGAACCAACAGGACCCTGAACAGCTTCCACCCCAAGCCATAAGACTGCTAAATAGTTAGTCCGGGTAGCTATTTGGTTATCTATTTACCTATCTGCATTGACCCTTTTTGCACTAACTTCTTTGACTCACGACATACGCTGTTGCTACTGTTTACTGTATATCTTTATTCCTAGTTATATGTACCTATCTACCTCAATGACCTCGTACCCCTGCACATCGCCTCGATACTGGTATCTTTGTATATAGACAAGTTATCGTTACTCATTGTGTATTTATTATTACGTGTTTTACCTTTCTATTACTTCTCTATTTTATTTCTCTCTGCATTGTTGGGAAGGACCAGTAAGTAAGCATTTCACTGTTAGTCCACACCTGTTGTTTACAAAGCATGTGATGAATAACATTTGAACTGATTTGATTAATGCAGTACCTTTAATTAAAATCTCTCGTTCAGACGAGTGGCTTCATTACTGGAACATATGAGGACCATTAGAATGACCACTTGTCATTTAAAGACTTAAACAACATACTGAAGTAATCCTAATATTAGGGTTGCATCCTATTCAATGTATAAAGCACTACTTTTGATCAGGGCCCATAGGGAATTGTGTGCCATTTGGGACGTATCGTAGGTCAATGGTGGAGTCTTATCCAATGCTTTCCAGGGATTAGTCCCCCAGCAGCAAGGTTGGGACAGATAAAGTCAAAATGCAAAGCACACTTGAGGAGCCTGAAATGGAGACTCTTTTGGATGGGAGCCTCGGGATAGACTAACTGACTGACTCAATAATGGCGGAATAGTACGGACAGATGGGCTGACAAATGGACAGACTGACTGACAGAATGAGCAGGATAGATCTGACCTTGTTGTGCTCAATGTATCATCTTGGTATATAATGTATATAATGTACAGTATATAATGTCTATAATGTATATCATGTATATAATGTATATACCAAGTATGGGGGTAGACATGGAAGAAAAACTCTGTACTAGATAGATTCAGTATAAAACACACTTAACAAACAATGTGCAAGACCAGCTATAGATATACGATGGTAAAGATAGATAGTACACAGTTCCAGTTTTGGGTAGGCTGAGGGCCCATGCAGGCCTAGGGGCTGTCTGCCCAGTGTCTCTGCAGGCCTGAGTACACATTCTCCATTCTCCATCCTCCAGCTCCAGGCCCCAGGCCCCAGGCCACGTCCCCCTCAGCTGTCCAGAGAGGAATGTCACCAGGCGGGGGAGGGCAGGGAGAGAGAGACATCATTATCCATTTTACACACACACACACACACACACACACTCCCCCCTCCACACACACACACAGTCAGAGTGAGCAGGCAGGAGTTGAGGACAGTGAGAGTGGACATGACTCCCCCTGGAGCCTGGCAATGCCCTGGTCTGCTCTCCTCTCCTCTGCTTTACTCTCCTCTTCTCTAAACCAGTGCTGAGGATGATGGGACCGAATTAGCCATGCTCGGGCGCCGCCCGCCCGGCGCTGTCACCACTAATCGGGCCAGCGTCACCTCCCGTCGCCGTCGACAGGGTTGTCACGGTGAGTCAGGAAAGGTCAGCGACGCTCAATTAAAGCTTCCCCCGTCGGCCAGAGAGAGGGAAAGGGATAGAGAGAGAGAGAAGGAAAGAGAGGGAGAGAGGAAATAGCACAAGCTGTGACAAACCGCCCTAATGACTACGACAGTGATAACCCTGCTCATGATCAGAAGTGTGATAACCAACCCCCCTTACACACTCACGCAGGCACGCACACACACATCCCAAATCAGTCCTGTGACAAATCACTTGGACACAGTGTAACAGCATTAAGTATGGAATAATCACAGGGTTGTGTAGTGCTATATCATACATTCAGCTGCTGTGTGCCACAACCACTGCGGAGCAGACAGTCTCATATCTGACCTGGGTTGTGTCTGGATAACAAAGTACTGACAGAAGTCTGGAATGTAGAGCTTCAAAACAAATTCCCTTTCCTCCATTTCTCTCAGATCTCATTCCACTAACCCTCTCTGTATTCCTCTCTTTACAACCTATTCTCGCCTTTATAGCCTGCCTGCCAAAAACACCCTAATGTCCTTGTGCTCCCACTCCATCCATTCTCACCTCACCTCACTTGACCTTGTCAAGCCCTTACCCTCCCACCCCTCTCCCCCCGTCTCCCCCTCCTCCCCTGGTCGGTCCTGCCCAACCCCAGCCAGAATTATCTGTGCCATTGGCCCCTCCTCCCATATCCATCAGCCTACTCACATTGTTTTGACATCTAGTTAATTCTAGCCCGATGATTTATCAAACTCTTATTACGGCCCGCTGAAAGCCTCATTTAGTGTCCTGATGTATGGTAATGATAGCTCCCTCTGCCGCTGTGAAGCCCTGAATCTTAACTAACTTCGTCCTCTCCTGTTCCCTCTCTCTCTCCCTCTTTTATCTTCTGCTCTATATCTTTTCACGGTCGCACTCTTTCTTTCTTTCTCTCTCTCTTCGTTTTCTTTGTTACTTCATTTTGTGTTATTTTTTTTACATCCATCCTTTTTTTAAATCCATCCTTGCTCAATAATGTGATATGATTGGTCAATCTGTCATCCCATATTCTCTCAGGTTACTCATATCTGTCAGGTTTTAGATTAAGCCTGTGACACCAGCACAATGTATGTTGGAATGTATCCAGCCACTAAGCAGCAATATCACTGTCCTGGGCTGTGTCCCAAATTACACCCTCTTCCCTATTTAGTGCACTACTTTAAACCAGGGCCCATAAGTATCTGTGTACTATAGGGAATAGTGTGCCATTTGGGATGCAGAACTGCTGACTTCTTCCAATTGAACCTAATATGAACGTACCACATTAGCAGCCAACGATACCGACCTATCATCATCGTCTATGTCAGTCCAGTTCCTGAGAAGTCTGAGAAAATATACTTTACTCCCATACCACATCATCAGATATCAGCGTCACAAATCTAGAATTACTTTGCAGCTGACACAAACCAAAACAGTGTGTTTAATAATTCACAGTGTAGCAGGGTTTGGGGGCATTAGTCATCACTGAGATGCAATACAAGCTTGTGAGAAATCAATAGCACCAAATATCCATCCTCCTCCTCCTCCTACTCCACCTCCTCCAGTCCACCAAACCTCAATAGATTCTTAATGCGTTCGGACTCAACGTAAAACACACTGTATCCTTCTTGCTCTGAGGGTTGATGTCTTTATGAGGGGGCTAGTGTTGTGTAGGCCTGCTGTGTGGTGTGGTGTTGTGTTGTGTTGGCCTACTGTGTGGTGTTGTGTTGGCCCGCTGTGTGGTGTTGTGTTGTGTAGGCCTGCTGTGTGGTGTTGTGTTGTGCAGGTCTACTGTGTGGTGTTGTGTTGTGCAGGTCTACTGTGTGGTGTTCTGTTGTGTAGGTCTACTGTGTTGTGTTGTGTTGTGTAGGCCTGCTGTGTGGTGTTGTGTTGTGTAGGTCTACTGTGTTGTGTTGTGTTGTGTTGTGTTGTGTTGTGTTGTGTAGGCCTGCTGTGTGGTGTTGTTTAGGCCTGCTGTAAGCTTCAGCATATAGTAGAAGACCGAGGTAGAAACAAAGGACAGAGCATAGACTAAGAGAAGTTGAACCCCCCCCCCCCATCACCCTCCCTGCAGTCCCCTGCACAGCCACCCCCAGTCTCCCCTGTCCTCCACCCCCAGGGGACTTTTAAATATTTTACTGGCCTGTAACATTACCTTAATGTCTCTGAGCATTTCATTCAGGTGGAGCCTAATGGAGAGTGAAGGAAGCCGTGTACTGTGGCTACAGCAATACGTAATGCATGTGGGTTCAATCGCTGTGTGCGCAGGTGTGTGTGTGTGACTTTTTTCTGAGTGTGTATTTCTGTTTGTGTCCTTCTATGCATCGTGTGTGTGTATGCATGTTTGTACGATTCTATATGTGTGTACATGTGTGTGTTTGTGAGTCCAGCAAGTTTAGAATCTGTGGTGACGCTAACGGCTCATGACAAACCAGGGAATGAGAAGAAAATAATATTGGCAGACTTTTAGGCATGCCAACAACGCAGAAATACACATTGGTCGCACTGCTTCCTAACTCTCTCTCCCTCTCCCTCCCTCCCTCTCTTCATCTCTCTCCACCCCCCCTCTTTCTCTCTCTCTCTGTCCCTCCCTCCCTCCCTCAGTCTCTCTCTTTCTCTCTCTCTTACCCTCTCCGTCTCTCTCTCTCTCCTACCCTCTCCGTCTCTCTCTCTCGCTCTCTCTCTCTCTCTCTCTCTCTCTCTCTCTCTCTCTCTCTCTCTCTCTCTCTCTCTCTCTCTCTCTCTCTCTCTCCAGATGAAGGGCATGTGCTGAGTGAAGGAGGTCAGACATTAGTGCTGTTCTCTGATGAGTGTCACTGTGGAGCTGTGGAGCAGTGTGTGTGGGTGTGTGTGTGTGCTGGGACAGGTCATCCGTCAGCGGCTGTCTGCCACGGCCCCTCCACTAGGCCTCCTCACCTGAGTGATGGCTGTGCCCGATCCCACCCGCCGCACCACACGCCCATACATCACACACACAAACACAAACACACACTCCCCCTGTAGAGGCTCACCCAGACAGCTCGCAGCTGCAGAGGCCAGATCAATGCTGCCCGGGCCATGCATCATGTGTCACCATCACAGCCCTCTCCGTAATGATCCAGCAGCAGATAGCCTAATGGTTTGGAGTGTTGGGTCAGTAACTGAAAGGTCGCTGGTTCAGAGCCGACTAGGTGAAAAATCAGTCTATGTGCCCTTGAGCAAGGCACTTAACCCTAATTGCTCCTGTAAGTCACTCTGGATAAGAGTGTCTGATAAATGACTAAATGTAAATACTGTCTGTCCTCTGCTCTCTCTCTCACACACTATTCACTCTACACACACCTCTCAGTAAATTACATCTGGGTCGTTTTGCAAAATGAGTGCCTTTTGTGTCCCACTGATGTTTTAAGTAGAAATTGTGCACCAATATTGCATTTTAAAACCCTGTTACATTCTTTCTTTTTAAATTAAATTCCAACAATACAAAGCAAAACATCCACCTACGAAAGACAACAATTGGTTATTTGTAACGTAAATGTTTATTACGCTCTTGTCAGGGACAATATTGACAATCCAGAGTTTCAATGCGGCAATTGTTTGCTAGCGGAGGATTACAGGAATGAGGTGGCTATGCTTAGGAAGCAAATCTCAATTCTGCGCGAACTAATGGGGAAAACGCAAATTCAAACTTTCTCGTTCTCCACTCCTATGTCTCGACACTACTCAGGCCTGATGGATCTTTCCCCGCCTTGTCATATGTCCCTATCCGAATGGCCTGTGCTACCTGGAACTTGCCTGCCAAGGAAGTCGTCGCCATCTGCTTTTCCTCCTCCGCCTTGTAATGAAGTAGACGGAGAACAGCAAGAAGACTGTTCCAATCAGCGCTGGTCCCATGTCACAAGTCGTGGAAACCGAAGGCAGCGGCATGCTGCTAAGTGGACGGGAGTGACTGCGAGAGGTCCGGAGCAGATTGACATAAGGAATAGCTTCACTGCACTGGTGCCTGATCTACCTGCGCCTTGATCGCTGGGATTGCCTGTGTCTGCGACGGCAGTGCTGACTCCAACTATGCTGACAACAGCAGTGGCTTCATCGTCCAGTTTGGCTCCTTCCCCTCTCTCTGGATCTGATGGGGCACTGCCTGCTGTGGGAGGTCTGGACCTGTCGCCAGGAGCAGCAGACGTACGCTATCCTGCTTCTCGTGGATGCGTGAAAGGTTCAACAATTTGTGTGAGGGGTAGGAATGGGCGGATTTCTCCATTCCCTTCTCCGGCCATTGTATTGGGCAGTTCAATGGTGAGAAATGTCTCAGTCCCTGGAGCAAAAACTTTGTGCTATCCAGGAGCACGAGTACAGGACATCAATAAGCTGCTCCCAAACATTTAAAACCAGCTTCAGGAAATTGAGTCTATCATAGTTCATGTGTGTCACGCCCTGACTCTAAGGACTCGTATTTGTTGAGTCAGGGTGTGATTTTCCTTGTTGTGAATATATGGTGGTGATGTTCTATGTTGGATTTTCTATGTTTAGATCTTGTATGTCTAGATCTATGCTGGCCTGTGTGGTTCCCAATCAGAGGCAGCTGTCGCTCGTTGTCTCTGATTGGGGACCATACTTAGGCAGCCTTTTAGCACCAGTCAGTTGTGGGATCTTGTTCCGTGTAAGGTATTTGTGTTACCTTGGACTTCACGTTTCGTTTGTTGTTTTGTCGCGTGTTCGTTCGTTTAAATAAACATGTATGCTTATCACGCTGCGCCTTGGTCCGTCCCGTCTATAAACGATCGTGACAGAAGATCCCACCAAAATAGGACCAAGCAGCGTGTTCAGGAGCAAACGCCGGGAATTAAACAGGAGGTTACTTTAGTAGATGTCCTCCTCGGTTGGGGGAGAATCATGGAGGAGGAGGCCGTCCGCTACCGGAAGGCGATGAAGGAGGATGCCCAGGTAGGAGAGGAGAAACGGCGCCAACAGTGCCGACGACGGAGACCCGAGAGGCAACGGCAAGAAAACATTTTTGGGGGGCACACGGTGTGGACGACGAGGCAGCAGGAGGCAGCGACAGGGCGATTCTGCAGGTTAGGAGAGGAGGCCACCAGGTTACGGGGGCTATTGGTTCAGAGGGAGCAGGAGTTATTTGGTCAGAGGGAGGAGCTACAGGAGTCTATAAGGGAGAAGGAGAGTGTAGAGAAGGAGCGGGGGTTTATAAAGGAACCCAGTCCCGCACCTCGCACCAAGCAAGTGGTGCGTGTCGCCAGTCCGGTCCGGCCCGTTCCTGATCCCCGCACTAAGCCGGTGGTGCGTGTTCCCAGTACGGCCCGACACATTCCTGCTCCCCGCACAAAGCCAGTGGTGTGTGTTCCCAGTACGGTCCGGCCCGTTCCTGCTCCTCGCATCAAGCCAGTGGTGCGCGTCGCCAGTCCGGTCCGGCCCGTTCCTGCTCCTCGCATCAAGCCAGTGGTGCGTGTCGCCAGCCCGGTCCGGCCTGTTCCTGTCCCTCGCACCAAGCCAGTGGTGCGCGTCACCAGCCCGATCCGGCCTGTTCCTGGCCCTCGCACCAAGCCAGTGGTGCGCGTCGCCAGCCCGGTCCGGCCTGTTCCTGTCCCTCGCACCAAACTAGTGGTGCGCGTCGCCAGCCCGGCCCGGCCTTCTCCTGTCCCTCGCACCAAGCCAGTGGTGTGCGTCGCCAGCCCGGTCCGGCCCGTTCCTGCTCCTCGCACCAAGCCAGTGGTGCGCGTCGCCAGCCCGATCCGGCCTGTTCCTGTCCCTCGCACCAAGCCAGTGGTGCGTGTTTCCAGTCCGGCACGGCCCGTGCCTGTTCCACCCCGGAGCCAGAGCAATCCGCTCCACCGGGGTCCAGTCCAACTCCGGTCAGCTGCTCCACTCTGGAGCCAGAGCAATCCGCTCCACCGGGGTCAAGTCCCGCTCCGGCCAGCGGCTCCACTCCGGAGCCAGAGCAGTCCGCTCCACCGGTGCCTGATCCAGCTCCGGTCAGCGGCTCCACTCCGGAGCCAGAGCAGTTCGCTCCACCGTCGTCGGGTCCAGCTCCAGTCAGCGGTTCCAGTCCAGACCCAGACGTCAGCCCCTCTCCAGGTTCGGGGTCTCCCACACCAGGGTCCAGACAGGGCTTGGTACGTCGTGGGAGGAAGGAGAGGGGAAGCAGCGCGCCTTTGTCCAGACCAGACCAGGGGCGCAACAGGGAGGTGGAGAGTAAGTGGTGGTCACGCCCGGAACCGGATCCGCCTCCGAGGCGGAATGCCCACCCGGCCCCTACCCTGTTATGTTTATGTGGCGCGGTCGGAGTCTGCACCTTTGGGGGGGGGGGGTACTGTCACGCCCTGACTCTAAGGACTCATATTTGTTGAGTCAGGGTGTGATTTTCCTTGTTGTGAATATATGGTGGTGATGTTCTATGTTGGATTTTCTATGTTTAGATCTTGTATGTCTAGATCTATGTTGGCCTGTGTGGTTCCCAATCAGAGGCAGCTGTCGCTCGTTGTCTCTGATTGGGGACCATACTTAGGCAGCCTTTTGGCACCAGTCAGTTGTGGGATCTTGTTCCGTGTAAGGTATGTTTGTGTGTTACCTTGGACTTCACGTTTCGTTTGTTGTTTTGTCGCGTGTTCGTTCGTTTAAATAAACATGTATGCTTATCACGCTGCGCGTTGGTCCGTCCCGTCTATATACGATCGTGACAATGTGGTATTCAATGACATTATGAAGGGCAGCTCAGAACAGCTGAAGATGAATTTTAAAGAACTGATTGGGTCACTGATTGACCCAATCAAACCCCCCATAATATCTGGCCCTCTGCCCTCCTTAAATCGTGTCATTGAATGTTTCAGCAGACTTTTATCCCTCCATAACTGGCTACGAGACTATTGCAGCTCTGTGGGTGTAACATTTATTGACAATTTTGATACCTTCTGGAAAAAAGGTATCCACCCAAATAATTTGGGTTCCTGGATCCTTTCACAGCATTATAAGGCTGCGTTGAGACAATGACTTATCAATGACCCAAGACCATCTCAGTTAATCCCTACTATTGTGTCGCTGAGTTGTCATAATGCTTCAGAAAATGTACATTATCCCAGGGTAGTTGGAAGACACAATGTAAGTAACCTAATTGATGTCCCTCTAACTGCCCTGAATTCCTCTGCTGATCCCACAGCTATTGTATGCAGTAATCATGTGCCTATGAACCAGAGTTATACTGTTAGCACTGAGGCGGTGTGCCCTAGTAGGAACTACACTGTGTGCAGCTGCACTAACATAAATAGTATGAGCATGTCTACTTCTGCTAAGCTTCCCAGTAAAGCAATGTAAACAATCAAGCATCCCAGAAAAGTGCTAAAAAAATAGGCCACGTTAACATATGTAGCCTAAGAAACAAGGTTCATTAAGTCAATAACTTGCTAGTAACAGATTACATTAATATTCTTACTATCTCTGAAACTCACTTAGATAATACCTTTAATGGTACAGTGGTAGCAATACATGGTTATAACATTTACAGAAAATACAGAAATGCCAATGGGGGCGGTGTTGGGGTCTATATTAAGAACCACATTCCTGTAAAGCTTAGAGAGGATCTCATGTTAAATACTGTTGAAGTAATTGATCTGTCTCACCTAAAGCCCATTCTTGTGGGAAGCTGCTATAGACAACCAAGTGCTAACAGTCAGTATCTGGATAATATGTGTGAAATGCTTGATAATGTACGTATGTGATATCAACAGAGAGGTATATTTTCTGGGTGATTTCAATATTGACTGGCTTTCATCAAGCTGCCCACTTAAGAAAAAGCTTCAAACTGTAACCAGTGCCTGCAACCTGGTTCAGGTTATCAGTCAACCTCCCAGGGTAGTTACAAACAGCACAGGAATTAAATCATCAACATGTATTGATCGCATCTTTACTTATGCTGCAGAAATTTGCTTTAAAGCAGTATCCAAATCCATCAGATGTAGTGATCACAATATAGTAGCCATATCTAGGAAAACCAAAGTTCCAAAGGCTGGGCCTAATATAGTGTATAAGAGGTCATACACTAAGTTTTGTAGTGATTCTTATGTTGATGATGTAAAGAATATTTGCTGGTCTGTGGTGTGTAATGAGGAGCAGACAGACGCTGCACTTGACACATTTATGAAATTACTTATTCCAGTTACTAATAAGCATGCACCCATTAAGACAATGACTGTAAAAACTGTTAAATCCCCTTGGATTGATGAGGAATTGAAACATTTTATGGTTGAGAGGGATGAGGCAAAAGGTATGGCAAATAAGTCTGGCTGCACAACCGATTGGCAAACGTACTGCAAATTGAGAAATCATGTGACTAAACTGAATAAAAAGAAGAAACTAATACTATGAAACAAAGATAAATGATATAAAGAATGATAGTAAAAATTATTGTTGTCTATCAACAATGACAATCCACCGGGGTCTGACAACTTGGACGGAAAACTACTGGGGATAAGAGTAGACTATATTGCCACTCCTATTTGCCATATCTTCAATTTAAGTCTACTAGAAAGTGTATGCCCTCAGGCCTGGAGGGAAGCAAAAGTCATTCCGCTACCTAAGAATAGTAAAGCCCCCTTTACTGGCTCAAATAGCCGACCAATCAGCCTGTTACCACCCTTAGTAAACTTTTGGAAAAAATTGTGTTTGACCAGATACAATGCTATTTTATGGTAAACAAATTGACAACAGACTTTCAGCACGCTTATGGGGAAGGACATTCAACAAGCACAGCACTTACTCAAATGACTGATGATTGGCTGAGAGAAATTGATGATAAAAAGATTGTGAGGGCTGTTTTTTTAAACTTCAGTGCGGCTTTTGACATTATTGATCATAGTCTGTTGCTGGAAAAATATATGTGTTATGGCTTTACTCCCCCTGCTATATTGTGGATAAAGAGTTACCTGTCTAACAGAACACATAGGGTGATCTTTAATGGAAGCCTCTCCAACATAATCCAGGTAGAATCAGGAATTCCCCAGGGTAGCTTACTTTTTTCAATCTTTACTAACGATATGCCAGTGTGTCTATGTATGCGGATGACTCAACACTATACACGTCAGCTACTACAGCGACTGAAATGACTGCAACACTTAACAAGAGCTGCAGTTAGTTTCAGAATGGGTGGCAAGGAATAAGTTAGTCCTAAATATTTCAAAAACCAAAAGCATTGTATTTGGGTCAAATCATTCACTAAACCCTAAACCTCAACTAAATCTTGAAATAAATTATGTGGAAATTGAGCAAGTTGATGTGACTAAACTGCCTGGAGTAACACTGGATGTTTACATGTTGATACAACAGTAGCTAAGATGGGGAGAAGTCTGTCCATAATAAAGTGCAGCTCTGCCTTCTTAACAACACTATCAACAAGGCAGGTCCTACAGGCCCTAGGTTTGTCGCACCTGGACTACTGTTCAGTCATGTGGTCAGGTGCCACAAAGAGGGACTTAGGAAAATTGCAATTGGCTCAGAACAGTGCAGCACAGCTGGCCCTTGGATGTACACAGAGAGCTAACATTAATAATATGCATGTCAATCTCTCCTGGCTCAAAGTGGAGGAGAGATTGACTTCATCACTACTTGTATTTGTGAGAGGTTTGTATTTATTGTCTTGTGGGGTATGCATGTTAAATGCAGCGAGCTGTCTTTTTGAACCACTGGCACACAGCTTGGACACCCATGCATACCCCACAAGACAATAAATACAAACATACAGACACAAACATCAACAACATCACTCCTGCCCAGACCCACCTGTTCTCACCCCTATCTCCAGTGCCTGCACTACTCGATAACCCATCGGGTATCTCAATGCCCCCTCATATGACGTCTTTTGGACTTTATACCATTCCCAGAAGCCATGGATTATAGAGTCATTGTTAGTTTTACTCTTAAGACATGACTCTGTCATTGTGCTGTAGAATCTATCTATCTATCTATCTATCTATCTATCTATCTATCTATCTATCTATCTATCTATCTATCTATCTATCTATCTATCTATCTATCTATCTATCTATCTATCTATCTATCTATCTATCTATCTATCTATCTATCTATCTATCTATCTATCTATCTATCTATCTATCTATCTATCTATCTATCTATCTATCTATCTATCTATCTATCTATCTATCTATCTATCTATCTATCTATCTATCTATCTATCTATCTATCTATCTATCTATCTATCTATCTATCTATCTATCTCGCTCCCTCTCTCCCCCCCCCCCCCCCCTCTCTCTCTCTCTCTCTCGCTCTCTCTCTCTCTCTCTCTCTCTCTCTCTCTCTCTCTTTCAATTCAATTTAAGGGCTTTATTGGCATGGGAAACATATGTTAACATTGCCAAAGCAAGTGAAGTAGATAGTAAACAAAAGTAAAATAAACAAGAAATATTAACAGTAAACATTACACTCAGAAGTTCCAAAAGAATAAAGACATTTCAAATGTCATATTATGTATATATACAGTGTTGTAACAATGTGTAAATAGGTAAAGTACAAATGGGAAAAATAAATAAACATAAATATGGGTTGTATTTACAATGGTGTTTGTTCTTCACTGGTTGCCCTTTTCTTGTGGCAACAGGTCACAAATCTTGCTGCTGTGATGGCACACTGTGGTTTTTCACCCAGTAGATAAGGGAGTTTATCAAAATTGGGTTTGTTTTCTAATTCTTTGTGGATCTCTGTAATCTGAGGGAAATATGTGTCTCTAATATGGTCATATATTTGGCAGGAGTTTAGGAAGTGCAGCTCAGTTTCCACCTCATTTTGTGGGCAGCGTGCACATAGCTTCTCTTGAGAGCCAGGTCTTCCTACGGCGGCCTTTCTCAATAGCAAGGCTATGCTCACTGAGTCTGTACATAGTCAAAGCTTTCCTTAAGTCTGGGTCAGTCACAGTGGTCAGGTATTCTGCCACTGTGTCCTCTCTGTTTAGGGCCAAATAGCATTCTAGTTTGCTCTGTTTTTTTGTTAATTCTTTCCAATGTGTCAAGTAATTCTCTTTTTGTTTTCTCATGATTTGGTTGTGTCTAATTGTGTTGTTGTTCTTGTTGTCCTGGGGCTCTGTGGGGTCTGTTTGTGTTTGTGAACAGAGCCCCTGGACCAGCTTACTTAGGGGACTCTTCTCCAAATTCATCTCTCTGTAGGTAATGGCTTTGTTATGGATGGTTTGGGAATCGCTTCATTTTAAGTGGTTATAGAATTTAACGGCTCTTTTCTGGATATTGATAATTAGCGGGTATCGGCCTAATTCTGCTCTGCATGCATTGTTTGGTGTTTTTAGTTGTACACTGAGGATATTTTTGCAGAATTCTGCATGCAGAGTCTCAATTTGGTGTTTGTCCCATTTTGTGAATTCTTGGTTGGTGAGCGTACCCCATACCTCAGAACCATGAAGGGCAATGGGTTCTATAACTGATTCAAGTATTTCTAGCCAGATCCTAATTGGTATGCCAAATTGTATGTTTCTTTTGATGGCATAGAAGGCCCTTCTTGCCTTGTCTCTCAGATCGTTCACAGCTTTGTGGAAGTTACCTGTGGCGCTGATGTTTAGACCGAGGTATGCATCGTTTTTTGTGTGCTCTAGGGCAACGGTGTCTAGATGGAATTTGTATTTGTGGTCCTGGCAACTGGACCTTTTGTGGAACACCATTATTTTTGTCTTACTGAGATTTACTGTCAGGGCCCAGGTCTGACAGAATCTGTGCAGAAGATCTAGGTGCTGCAGTAGGCCCTCCTTGGTTGGTGACAGAAGCACCAGATCATCAGCAAACAGTAGACATTTGACTTCAGATTCTAGTAGGGTGAGGCCGGGTGCTGCAGACTGTTCTAGTGCCCTCACCAATTCGTTGATATATATGTTGAAGAGGGTGGGGCTTAAACTGCATCCCTGTCTCACCCCACAGCCCTGTGGAAAGAAATGTGTGTGTTTTTTGCCAATTTTAACCGCACACTTGTTGTTTGTGTACATGGATTTTGTAATGTCGTATGTTTTTCCCCCAACCCCACTTTCCATCAATTTGTATAGCAAACCCTCATGCCAAATTGAGTCAAAAGCTTTTTTGAAATCAACAAAGCATGAGAAGACTATTTTGGTTTGTTTGTTTGTCAATTAGGGTGTGCAGGGTGAATACATGGTCTGTCGTACGGTAATTTGGTAAAAAGCCAATTTGACATTTGCTCAGTACATTGTTTTCACTGAGGAAATGAACTAGTCTGCTGTTAATGATAATGCAGAGGATTTTTCCAAGGTTGCTGTTGACGCATATCCCACGGTAGTTATTGGGGTCAAATTTGTCTCCACTTTTGTGGATTGGGGTGATCAGTGCTTGGTTCCAAATATTGGGGAAGATGCCAGAGCTAAGGATGATGTTAAAGAGTTTAAGTATAGCCAATTGGAATTTGTGGTCTGTATATTTTATAATTTTATTGAGGTTACCATCAACACCACAGGCCTTTTTGGGTTGGAGGGTTTGTATTTTGTCCTGTAGTTCATTCAATGTAATTGGAGAATCCATTGGGTTCTGGTAGTCTTTAATAGTTGATTCTAAGATTTTCAGTTGATCATGTATATTTTTTTGCTGTTTGTTCTTTGTTATAGGTTCAAAAAGATTGGAGAAGTGGTTTACCCATACATCTCCGTTTTGGATAGATAGCTCTTCATGTTGTTGTTTGTTTAGTGTTTTCCAAAGTCTATGGATTCTTCAATTACATTGAGCTGATTTCTGACATGCTTTTCCTTCTTTTTCTGTAGTGTATTTCTGTATTGTTTTAGTGATTCACCATAGCTCAGGTTTTCTGGGTCTCTATGTTTTTGGTTGGATAGGTTTCTCAATTTCTTTCTTAGGTTTTTGCATTCTTCATCAAACCATTTGTCACTGTTGTTACTTTTCTTAGGTTTTCTGTTAGAGATTTTTAGATTTTATATGGAAGCTGAGAGGTCAAATATACTGTTTAGGTTTTCTACTGCCATGTTTACACCTTCACTATTACAATGGAATGTTTTGTCCAGGAAGTTGTCTAAAAGGGATTGAATTTGTTGTTGCCTAATTGTTTTTTGGTAGGTTTCGACACTACTTTCCTTCCATCTATAGCATTTCTTAATATTATTCAGTTCCTTTGGCTTTGATGCCTCATGATTGAGTATTGCTCTGTTCAAGTAGAGTGTGATTTTGCTGTGGTCTGATAGGGGTGTCAGTGGGCTGACTGTGAACACTCTGAGAGACTCTGGGTTGAGGTCAGTGTTAAAGTAGTCTACAGTACTACTGCCAAGAGATGAGCTATAGGTGAACATACCATAGGAGTCCCCTCGAAGCCTACCATTGACTATGTACATACCCAGTATGTGACAGAGCTGCAGGAGTTGTGACCCGTTTTTGTTGGTTATGTTGTCATAGTTGTGCCTAGGGGGGCATATGGGGGAGGGAATGCTGTCACCTCCAGGTAGGTGTTTGTCCCCCTGTGTGCTGAGGGTTTCAGGTTCTTGTCCAGTTCTGGCATTTAGGTCGCCACAAACTAGTACAGGTCCCTGGGTCTGGAAATGATTGATTTCCCCCTCCAGGATGGAGAAGCTGTCTTCATTAAACTATGGAGATTCTAGTGGGGGGATATAGGTAGCACACAGGATGACATTGTTCTCTGTTGAGATAATTTCCTTTTGAATTTCTAGCCAAATGTAAAATGTTCCTGTTTTGATTAATTTAATAGAGTGAGTTAGGTCTGCTCTATACCAAATTAGCATACCCCTTGAGTCCCTTCCCTTTTTCACACCTGGTAGTTTGGTGGATGGGACTACCAGCTCTCTGTAACCTAGAGGGCAACCGGTGGGTCCGTCTCCTCTATACCATGTTTCTTGTAGGATGACAATGTCTGTATTTCCGATTTCTTTGGTGAAGTCCAGGTTGCTGCTCTTTAGGCCAAAGGCAGATGACCTCAGGCCTTGGATATTCCAGGATGAAATAGTGAAGGCTTTGTGTTCCATAAAGTGTCTAATGTTGTTGGTCGTGTGGTTTGGCCTCAGGCCAGTAATTGTGAGCAGAGCCTGCTGAGGTCCCACAGGTCTGGGAGAGTGTCTTGCTGATCTGGGCGGGGTGTCTGTTGATCTGTTGCTCCTGTGTGAGGTGTTGGGTCTGTGGTTGGGGTAGGGTAGGGGTAGGGGTTTAATGGCACAGGCAGGGAGCCCAGCCAACAGCGAGTTGCAGTAATCCAGATGGGAGATGACAAGTGCCTGGATTAGGACCTGTGCCGCTTCCTGTGTAAGGCAGGGTCGTACTCTCCGAATGTTATAGAGCATGAACCTACAGGATCGGGTCACCGCCTTGATGTTAGCGGAGAACGACAGGGTGTTGTCCAGGGTCACGCCAAGGCTCGTCGCACTCTGGGAGGAGGACACAACGGAGTTGTCAACCGTGATGGCGAGATCATGGAACGGGCAGTCCTTCCCCGGGAGGAAGAGCAGCTCCGTCTTGCCGAGGTTCAGCTTGAGGTGGTGATCCGTCATCCACACTGATATGTCTGCCAGACATGCAGAGATGTGATTCGCCACCTGGTTATCAGAAGGGGGAAAGGAGAAGATTAGTTGTGTGTCGTCTGCGTAGCAATGATAGGAGAGGCCATGTGAGGATATGACAGAGCCAAGTGACTTGGTGTATAGCGAGAATAGGAGAGGGCCTAGAACTGAGCCCTGGGGGACACCAGTGGTGAGAGCACGTGGTGCGGAGACAGATTCTCGCCACGCCACTTGGTAGGAGCGACCGGTCAGGTTGGACGCAATCCAAGAGTGAGCCGCGCCAGAGATGCCCAACTCGGAGAGGGTGGAGAGGAGGATCTGATGGTTCACAGTATCAAAGGCAGCAGACAGGTCTAGAAGGACAAGAGCAGAGGAGAGAGAGTTAGCTTTAGCAGTGCGGAGAGCCTCCGTGACACAGAGAAGAGCAGTCTCAGTTGAATGACCAGTCTTGAAACCTGACTGGTTTGGATCAAGAAGGTCATTCTGAGAGAGATAGCAAGAGAGTTGGCTAAAGACGGCACGCTCAAGAGTTTTGGAGAGAAAAGAAAGAAGGGATACTGGTCTGTAGTTGTTGACATCAGAGGGATCGAGTGTTGTTTTTTTGAGAAGGGGTGCAACTGTCGCTCTCTTGAAGACGGAAGGGACATAGCCAGCGGTCAAGGATGAATTGATGAGCGAGGTGAGGTAAGGGAGAAGGTCACCGGAGATGGTCTGGAGAAGAGAGGAGGGGATAGGGTCAAGCGGGCATGTTGTTGGGCGGCCGGCCGTCACAAGTCGCAAGATATCATCTGGAGAGAGAGGGGAGAAAGAAGTCAAAGCATAGGGTAGGGCAGTGTGAGCAGGACCAGCAGTGTCATTTGACTTAACAAACGAGGATCGGATATATCTGGTCAATTCCTTTTTATTTTACAATGCACTACAGTTTTACATATATATATTTGAAATAGTAGTAAGTCAAGGGTAAACAACAACAGGGCAAGGAAAGTCTGTAACAAATTGAAAATACAAAAAACGGATATGGGACAAGTGAAAATATAATGTGATTTCTCAGCTGTAGGCTAATGAATTACACATTACAGTTTTTCTCAGTCGCTTTGGTGCATTTCTTAGATCAAAAGTGCAATTCTTGATACTACTTGTACAAATTCCAAATCATCTAGTCACTTGTGCACATCATTAAAGCAATTTCTTATTCCTTTGAATAAATTGCAATTGCTTTTGTACATATTGCAATTGATAATGTACAAGTGTCAGCTTTTTTCCACATTTTCAATTGCTCATGTCATGTTGATCAAAATATAGTAGATGGTTCTCTGTTGAATAGTCTTACCCCTCAAAACATCTAGGCATTAGTTCCTTGCATAAGCCATTACATGCAAAATTGTTGAACTATTTGTCATAAACTGTCAAGCATAGTTTTACACATTTCTATTAGACCTTTTGTACAAAAACGTAAATTGCTGAATCGTGCAGGTGAAATTAACCCTCACTCATGAAGGAATGTAAAGTGTTAGTTCAACCAACAATCAACCAGTTGTCTAAATTGCTCAAAGGTGCATCTCATGAAGAATCAATTGGCAAGCATATATAGACAGACCACAACACAGAGTTGCAATTTTCCAATAATGGATGGACCAGGAAACGAACAGGGTCAACAGCCAAGAGGAGGAAGAAGAGGAGCAAGGATGCGTGGTGGAAGGCAAAACAGAGGAAGAGGCAGAAGAGGACATAGGCGCATATCTGATGACATAAGGGCCACTATTGTAGACCATGTTGTCAATCATGGCCTTACAATGGCTGAGGCGGGTCGAAGGGTGCAGCCGAATATTGGGAGATCAACCGTGTCCTCAATAGTACAAACGTTTCGAAGAGAGAACAGGTATGTCCACCAATGTACAGTGCACTGTTACTGTATATAAGCAGTATACTGTATACTTCCTACAATGCTTCATATTACAGTAGTCCACTTGTATTTCACAGCATACAGAAATATACTCTATACAGATACATACTGCACCTTACATGCACCCACCTGTATGTTTTACAGTAAAATGTGTGTTCGCATAGTTTTTGTCTATGTGAAAGTGTGCGATGCATCACTGCATTTTTCCACACATAGGACTGCAAGATTACCTCAAACCGGTGGCAGAGGACGCCTTTTCACACCTCTACAGGAGGAGGCTATTTGCACCATGGTCCGAGCAAACAATGCCATGAGACTCAGGGAAATACAAAGGACCATTATAGAAGACAACGATGTCTTTGAAAACATCCATACGGTTAGCATCTCAACCATCGACAGGGTGCTGCATAGAAACCAGATGAGTATGAAACAGCTGTACCGTGTACCATTCCAAAGGAATGAGGACAGAGTTAAGGAGCTACGGTACCAGTATGTACAGGTAAAACATATATCTATGTAACTACTTTACAGCAACATTTTATAGTGTTACATAGTACAGTAAGCATAAACTGCACACATTTCCATTGCTGTGGAAGGAACATGCAATATATGTACATTTTATGTCACTCTTCCTTACCAAAACAAATTCAACTGTGTGTTCTGGGATATAGCGTATAATGGAGTTGGAATCAAGTGAACCCTCTCACAACTTTGTATACGTGGATGAGGCTGGCTTCAACCTGACCAAATGCAGAAGGCGGGGTCGGAATATCATCGGTCACAGAGCTACTGTGGATTTGCCAGGCCAACGGGGAGGAAATATCACCATGTGTGCTGCTATTTCGGAGCATGGTGTCCTAACCCATATCCCCCTTTTAGGGCCATACAACACCCAGCATCTACTCAACTTTTTAGAGACTCTCTACAGGGCTCTCATCCCTGATGATGAGAGGGGTCTGTTTAGAGAGGATTTGCCAAAGTATGTGGTCATTTGTGATAATGTGAGTTTCCATCGATCAAACATCATAAGGCAATGGTTTGTGACCCACCCGAGGATGCTCATAGAATTCCTCCCACCTTATTCACCATTCCTTAACCCAATTGAGGAGTTCTTTTCAGCATGGAGGTGGAAGGTGTACGATCGTCAGCCACACACACAGATGACCCTGCTGGCTGCAATGGATGCAGCATGTGAGGACACCACAGTAGACGCCTGCAGAGGATGGATAAGGCATTCCAAAAGATTCTTTCCACGTTGCATTGGAAGGGAAAATATCCGGTGTGATGTGGATGAGAATATGTGGGCTGACAGACAGGAACGTCTGGATGTGTAGAGACAGCACTAGAACAGTGCTGTGGGCAAAGTTGTGCCTTAGGGGTGGTTTCCTGTGTTTCTTTCTAATTTAGTTTTTTTTCCTTTGTGCCCCTTGGGTTGTCCAGTCTCTTTCAATCAATAACCCACATACAGTAATATGTAAATAGTACTGTTGAAATTGATATATGCCATAGAAGTGCAGCCTTGTGCATTTTCAATACAGTAACTGTCATCCAAACTGTAGCCTAAGTTTACATCAGGTAATACTGTCAAAGTACACAGTTCCATTGACAACATGCCTAAACATTTTGACAACCTTGTTCGTGAACAATGACTCAATGACTTATCATTCTGATGACACTGACATGATCATTGGCATGAATATTTACTTTTGAGAGATGTACTAAGGATTTTTAGTGACTGACTAGCTTTAGAAACATATCTATTGTATATTGCAGTTTGTACAAATTGTTCTGAGAAATGCACTTATTATTTTGCACATGTTAGGGATGATGTGAAAAATGCACCAAAGCGACTGAGAAAAACTGTAAATATAAATATTCACACTGCATTACCCAAATTGGCCTCAAACATAACAGCGTTTTATATACATATCCAAAATTAAGTTCATTTTTGTATATTTCTTTTGACCGTAAAAAGGAAGAATGAAATTATGAAAAGAAATGACTCATTTCATTTCATGATAAATATAATTCTGTGATGTCCCCTTACAGCTTACATGGAATAATTTGAAACAGTCACACAATTCATCCAATGGGAATTTTTTACATTCCAAAGGCACAATATGTTTTATTTGAATTGACAAAACATTCACCTATACCAAATCTTATGGTGAGGCTGAAGCATTTCTGAGTATGACTGTGAAACCAGTGAGCCTGACCAACTAGGGCCAGTTGAAGACGATACCGAATGTGGAAGCAGCTGAGCTAGTGATGGTACCATTTCATTCAACGATCTACACACAGAGCACAGAGCCTGAAATGCCTCTAAAAACAAACAATATCACAGATGGCATTGAAAGGTCAACCCACAAAACCTTGTTTGAGCTCAGGTGGAAAACCTACAGCCTGAGTGCCAGTCTGTTTGTGCCATCATCATGCCAACACCTTGTCACTCATTATCATGCCAAATGTTTGGCTTGACAATGACAGCAATGTATTTGACAAAAGCACAAACAGATCTGGGACCAGGCTAGAAAACCTCTCTCTTTATCTACATCCACTATTTCTGTCTGATTGACTCCTTATTTCCTCAGAGGTCTCGCCTGCCCCTGTCTCCATCCTCCTTCTTCATTTCTTCCATGTCCTTTGCTCTGACAGACAGTCTAGGATCCTAAGGCCCTGAGGTGGGTTGCCCTGCAGCAGGTTGCTCTCTGTCATCAGAGCCAGACGCTAACCATGCAATAATCCCAATGATGATGGCTGCTATGACGACCCCTACGGCAATCAGCAACACTTTCATCTTCATGTGTTCGTACCACTTCTGCTGTTTCACTTTCCGAGCAGACTTTGAGAAAGCCTTACTCTGAAAACACATCATTATAAGATGTTAAAAGTTAGTCCGACGTTAATGCCAAGACCCTATGCATTTATAGCTGTCTGAATATGGAGGAGGGGGGGGGGGGGGGGGGGGGGGGGGGTATTCTTTATATCTGCAATTGAGGCTGCGCTGCATTGTATATATTTTAAACTCCAGAAAGAAACCATTTAGTCATGAAACCCGCCATTTTCGGACAATTCGGTAGACAGAAGTCTTTAGTTACAGTGCACACTACTGTCCCAATGAATCTAGACTGGTGTATGTTTTTTTTGGCACTGCTGTTTTGTTTATCCCAGTGACCCAGTCAGCCGGCCAGCAAGTCCTCAGAGAACTATGGCTATGTCCCACATGGCACCCTATTCCTTATATAGTGCACTATTTTGACAAGAGCCTCGTCAAAAGTAGTACACTATATAGGGAATAGGGTGCAATTTGGAACACAGCCACAGTCAGCCGCCCAGTGCGTTCTCAGAGAACTACAGTGCATTCGGAAAGTTTTCAGACCCCTTGACTTTTTCCACATTTTGTTACGTTTCAACCTTATTCTAAAATAGATTTTTTTTAAATGTCCCTCATCAATCTCCACACAATACCACATAATGACAAATCAAAAACAGGTTTTATAAAATGTTTGCACATAAAATAAAATAAAATCACATTTACATAAATATTCAGACCCTTTACTCAGTACTTTGTTGAAGCACCTTTGGCAGCGATTACAACATTGAGTCTTCTTGGGTATGACGCTAGAAGCTTAGCACACCTGTATTTGGGGAGTTTCTCCCATTCTTCTCTGCAGATCCTCTCAAGCTCTGTCAGGTTGAATGGGGAGCGTCGCTGCACAGCTATTTTCAGGTCTCTCCAGAGATGTTCGAACGGGTTCAAGGTCGGGCTCTGGCTGGGCCACTCAAGGACATTCAGAGACTTGTCCCGAAGCCACTCCTGTGTTGTCTTGGCTGTGTGCTTAGGGTCGTTGTCCTGTTGGAAGGTGAACCTTTGCCCTAGTCTGAGGTCCTGAGCGCTATGGAGCAGGTTTTCATCAAGGATCTCTCTGTACATTGCTCCGTTCATCATTCCCTCGATCCTGACTAGTCTCCCAGTCCCTGCCGCTGAAAAACATCCCCACAGCATGAGGCTGCCACCACCATGCTTCACCGTAGGGGTGGTGTCAGGTTTCCTCCAGACGTGATGCTTGGCATTCAGGCCAAAGAGTTCAATCTTGGTTTCTTCAGACCAGAGAATCTTGTTTCTCATGGTCTGAGAGTCCTTTAGGTGCCTTTTGGCAAACTCCAAGCGGGCTGTCATGTGCCTTTTGCTGAGGAGTGGCTTCCGTCTGGCCACTCTACCATAAAGGCCTGATTGCTGGATTGCTGCAGAGATGGTTGTCCTTCTGGAAGGTTCTCCCATCACCACAGAGGAACTCTGAAGCTCGGTCAGAGTGACCATCGGTTCTTGGTCACCTCCCTGACCAAGTCCCTTCTCTCCCGATTGCTCAGTTTGGCCGGGCGGCCAGCTCTAGGAAGAGTCTTGGTGGTTCCAAATTTCAAACCACTTTGTTCTTGGGAACCTTCAATGTTGCAGACACTTCCCCAGATCTGTGCCTCAACACAATTCTATCTCGGAGCTCTACCGAATGTCTTGGTTTTTGCTTTGACATGCACTGTCAACTGTGGGACCTTATATAGACAGGTGTGTGCCTTTCCAAATCATGTCCAATTAAATGAATTTACCACAGATGGACTCCAATCAAGTTGTAGAAACATCTCAAGGATGATCAATGGAAACAGGATGCACCTGAGCTCAATTTCAAGTCTCATAGCAAAGGGTCTGAATACTTATGTAAATAAGGTATTTCTTAAAACCTATTTTTGTTTTGTCATTATGGGATATTGTGTGTAGATTGACGCAAAACATTTTTTACATCTATTTTAGAATAGGGCTGTAACGTAACAAAATGTGTAAAAACTCAAGGGTTCTGAATACTTTCCGTATGTGGTTGTTGTAATGTAACAGTCTGGCTGGGGAGTGATGTGGGAACGCTGTGGTTGGTTGACCCCAGGTGTCACGCCCTGGCTCTGGGGACTCTTAAATGTTGAGCCAGGGTGTGGATTTTCCTATGTTTAGTTGTTCTATGTTTTCATTCTAGATCGTTTAGATCTATGTTGGCCAGGGTGGTTCCCAATCAGAGGCAGCTGTAGCTCGTTGTCTCTGAATGGGAACCTTACTTAGGCAGCCTGTTTTCACTAGTCATTGTGGGATCTTGTTCCGTAAGGTTTTGTGTTTAACCTAGGACTTCACGTATCGTTTCGTTTGTTGTTTTGGTTCATGTGGGTACTTCAGTAAAAGAATGTACGCTTATCACGCTGCGCCTTGGTCCGCTTCATCATGTGACGATCGTGACAGAAGATCCCACCATAAAAGGACCAAGCAGCGTGCCAAACAGGAGAAGTTGGCGATGTCCCAGGTGGGCGAATGGTAGTCTTGGGAGGACATATTCGCGGGCAGAGGGCCATGGGCAAAAATAAATGCCCAGGCAGGAGAGGTGAAACGGCGCCAACCGTGCCGACGACGGACACGCGAGAGGCAACCCCAAGTAATTTTTTTTGGGGGGGGGGCACACGGCGTGGACGACGGGGCTGCTGGAGGCAGCTACAGGGCGCATCGGCGATCTAGGAGAGGAGGCCACCAGGTTTGGGGGGCTGGAAGGGTGGTTGGCGGAGCCTAGAGGTAGAGCAGAGCCAACTCCCCGTACTCAGGCTAGGCAGCGTGAGACTGGGCAGGTTCCAGGTTATGCGGAGCCAAGTACTGTGCCGCGAGTGTTCCGGCACAGTCCTGTACGTCCTGTGCTAGCACCACGCACGTGTCGTGCTAAGGTGGGCATGCAGCCAGGACGGAGTGTGCCGGCTCAACGCTCGTGGCCTCCAGTACCCCTCCTCGGTCCCGGATATCCTGCGCCAGTGCCACGTGCTGTAGCGCCAGTACGAGTGCACAGCCCTGTACGTCCTGTGCTGATGCCTCACACACAGGGTGTGGAGATAGGCATTCAGCCAGGACAGGTTGGGTCAGCTCTCCGCTCCAGACCTCCAGTCCATCTCCACAGCCCAGTCCGGCCTGTTCCTGTCCCTCGCACCAAGACTGTGGTGCGCGTCGCCAGCCCGGTCCGGCCCGTTCCTGCTCCCCGCACCAAGCCAGTGGTGCGCGTCGCCAGCCCGGTCCGGCCTGTTCCTGCTCCCCGCACCAAGCCAGTGGTGCGCGTCGTCAGCCTGGTCCGGCCCGTTCCTGCTCCCCGCACCAAGCCAGTGGTGCGCGTCGTCAGCCCGGTCCGGCCCGTTCCTGCTCCCCGCACCAAGCCAGTGGTGCGCGTCGTCAGCCCGGTCCGGCCCGTTCCTGCTCCCCGCACCAAGCCAGTGGTGCGTGTCGTCAGTCCGGCACCGGTCAGCTGCTCCACGCCGGAGCCAGAGCAATCCGCTCCACCGGTGTTCAGTCCAGCTCCGGCCAGCGGGGCCAGACCAGACCAGGGGCGCAACGGGTGGGTAGAGAGAGTGTGGTGGTCACGCCCGGAGCCGGATCCGCCTCCGAGGCGGAATGCCCACCCGGCCCCTACCCTCTTGTGTTTGGTTGGCGCGGTCGCAGTCCGTGCCTTTGGGGGGGGGGGGGGTACTGTCACGCCCTGGCTCTGGGGACTCTTAAATGTTGAGCCAGGGTGTGGATTTTCCTATGTTTAGTTGTTCTATGTTTTCATTCTAGATCGTTTAGATCTATGTTGGCCAGGGTGGTTCCCAATCAGAGGCAGCTGTAGCTCGTTGTCTCTGATTGGGAACCATACTTAGGTAGCCTGTTTTCACTAGTCATTGTGGGATCTTGTTCCGTAAGGTTTTGTGTTTAACCTAGGGCTTCACGTATCGTTTCGTTTGTTGTTTTGGTTCGTGTGGGTACTTCAATAAAGTAATGTACGCTTATCACGCTGCGCCTTGGTCCGCTTCATCATGTGACGATCGTGACACCAGGGTTGACCAGGACGGACATGCGCCCTGTGGCATGTCCTGGACACCCCTCTCTCAATACCGAGGGATACCAGTGGATTTCATTAATCTTACAGCAATAGGAAATACCTTTCTAAAAAGATCACCGTAAACCACAATCAGGATGTAAATTGTACATTATTTTTCCCCTCCAACTCCACCTAACGTGTATTTATAGACAGCAATATGACATTTCCTGGCTATTCCCTGGACTTGTATGGAACCATGTAACATTGGAAAACTACCATGAGGCACACCAAAGGAGAATTCCAAAGGAGAACCCTTTTGTGCTTATTGTGTCTCTCTGAAATGCACCTAAGGTTTTACCAGTATTATAGCATTGCAATCATCAAAGTATGGCCTTCAAAGTCTGTATCTTCAAATTATGTATGTGTTTTGTATTAAGTCATGATTTGATTCCATTAAGACGTCTCTTATTACGCCTCTTAATATAGTGTACGTCCCAAATGGCACCTTATTCCCGATATAGTGCACTAATTTTGACCAGAGCCCTATAGGCCCTAGTCAAAGGTAATAGACTATCAAGGAATAAGGAGCCATTTGGGGCGCACCCATAAAGTACAACAATTACCTTCTCCAGAAGTTTGTCTGCCCTGTTATCAAGATCTCTCAGCTTGCCTGACCTCTCGGCAGCATTGTTGAGGTTATCTAGCATGATCACCTTCACCTCCTCCACCTCATCCTGGGCCTGCTGCAGGCGGTTCTTCCCATTCTCCTGAACACACAACAAACAAGTTGGGGTTAATGGAAGATAAATCATGGTAAGGCCACAGGACTTAGTTGAAACCACTTCTCATTTTGTGTTAATTTAATGTATGGTTTATTTGAATAGGGGCAGGTAGGAACACATTGATTGACACAATGAATAGTGCTCTGTTCTTCTCCTGCTCCTGCTCTTTCTCCTGTTGATGTCGTCTCACCACAGTCCAGAGTTGAGTCATGTCTCTCTCTACCTCCAGCTCTCCAGGTCTAGTTAAGGGGGTGTTGTTGTGCTGAACTGTTGTCTGGGTCTGTGCTGACTGCAGTGTGTTCACCTGCTGTTCCAGCTCCACCTGCCTTACCCCCAGAGATCTGGTCTGACCCGCTCGGGGTGGGGGTATCTTTCTCAAGGGAGAGCTTCTACTGCTGAGCTATTTCTTTGATTAGGTGAAAGTCCAGCTGGAACTGTTTGGTGTTGCCCTGTACCAATACTGTTCCAGATTTATAGAGATTTATATTAGATGACAGAGTCCTCGTTGTCTAGTATCCTGAGTTTCCACCCATCGCTAACACCCCCCCTCTTAATAGAGGGGTAGTGTGCTAGTATAGCACTGTGCCATGCCAGGGGATGGTCTGTGTGGAAGATAAGGTTGCTTATGTTCCCATTTTTATAAAAGTCAGCAAAAAGTGTCTCCTGATTTCCCATAAGGAGCTTCATTTTGTACTCTTTTCATGTCTTATCATTCTTTACATTCAGAGTGTACTGTATTTTAATGACCTCTGAACAGCGGGAGGGTGCTTCTAAGGCCTCTCCATTTGGTTGGGGTTGACTGTGCGACTCTCCTGCCATTGTTGGGCTCAAGGGCTTTGACACCTCTCACTTCACACGTCAGTGCTAATTGAAGTTGTATCTCTTTGTACGAGCAAGCTTGGTAGCCTTAGCATTCAGTCCTTACAAAGTAAAATATATCATTGCTCTATCAATCTCTCAGGCAGAAGATCAATATCAGCACAGCTGCTTTTCACCACTCTTCCCTTTCTCCCACTGTATTCTCTCTCTCTCTCTTGTTCTCTCTCTCTCCTTCCCCCATTTTATACCTCATCTAAGCCTTCAGTGGAGAAATGCTACAGTACCTGAATGACCCTAGAAAGTTTTGGAATGCTATTAAGTCTATGTCTGGTAACAGTAATGTTAATGAATTACCGTCATGTGTTTTGAAGGACTCTGTTGCTATATATGACAAAACTGAAATGCTGAATTGTTTCAATGAGCACTTTGTATCATCTGGTAGGCTGTTTGATTCAGTGTCCTCTGTCTCTGTACAACCCTGTGTGGATGAACCAGTGTCCTCTGTCTCTGTACAACCCTGTGTGGATAAACCAGTGAGAGCTGGTCAAACTTTTAGTTTTCTGCCATTCTCAGTGCAGGTGGTACATAAAGCCCTGAAATCCTTAGATCAAAGAAAGCCTGCAGGTCCTGATCTTTTGGATCCCTGCTTTTTAAATCTGGCAGCTGATTTCATAGCTGAACCACTTACATATCTGTTCAATCTAACCCTGGAATGTAATGAAATTCCAAAGATCTGGAAGTCAGCATTTGTCCTACCACTTTTAAAAGGGGGAGATCCAACTCTTTTAAATAATTATAGGCCAATCTCAAAGCTGTCACCCCTGGTGAAAATACTTGAAACCCTTGTAAGTGAACAGCTAAAATAGTTTTTATTTACTAACTCTATTTTATCAATGTATCAATCGGGCTTCAGGAAGAAGCATAGCACAATTACAGCAGCCATGAAGGTTTTAAATGATATCACTGAAGCCCTTGACAAAAAACAGCACTGTGTCTCACTTTTTATTGATCTCTCTAAGGCTTTTGATACAGTTGATCATGCTATACTAAGGCAGAGATTGTTGAGTGTAGGTCTTTCGGAGCATGCAGTTGCATGGTTTGCTAACTATCTGTCTGATAGAACTCAGTGCACTCAATTTGATGGGCTTATGTCTGTTAAATTGTCTGTCCTGAATGGTGTGCCCCAGGGCTCTGTACTTGGTCCTCTCTTATTCACTATTTATATTAATGATTTAGACAAAAATGTCCAAAATGCACAACTTCATTTTTATGCTGATGATACTGTTATTTACTGTTGTGCCTCATCTCTTACAAAAGCTTTCCAGAACTTGCAAACTGCTTTTTATACTGTTCAACATACCTTGTGTCAATTTAAGCTTATCCTCAATACTGACAAAACTAAACTAATGGTGTTTTCTAATGCAAGAAATAGACCTCTGAACCTTTCACCTGTTACTACCTGTCAGGGCAAGGAGATTGAGGTTGTAACCTCATATAAATATCTTGGAATTCTAATTGATGACGGCCTCTCTTTTAAATTGCATATTCAACAACTTACAAAAAAATTGAAGCTGAAATTGGGATTTTATTTTAGGAATAAGGCCTGTTTTTCTTTTGAAGCCAGAAGGAGGCTAGTATCAGCTACATTTATGCCTTTACTAGACTATGGGGATATTTTATATATGAATGCTTCCGCTCAGTGTTTGAGATCAATTGACACTCTTTATCATGGTACTTTGAGATTTATTTTAAACTGCAAAACCCTTACGCACCACTGTACTTTGTATACCAGGGTTGGCTGGCCTTCTCTAGTCACTCGTAGGCTCAGTCACTGGTATACTTTTATTTACAAAGCCATTTTGGGTTTACTACCTTTTTATTTGGGCATTTTTATTGTTCAGAAATGTGGTGGGTACTCTCTTCGTTCACTGGACTTTATCCTGCTAACTGTTCCAAATGTCCGAACTGAATTTGGTAAAAGGTATTTTATGTACTCTGCGCCATCGTCTTGGAACACCTTACAAAATAATTTTAAACTGGAAGAACTTGTCCCGATTGGTGTTTTTAAATCTCTGATGAAGGATTTTGAGGCTGATTCCCTGACCTGTCAATGTTTTTAATTTGCTGTTTTTGATATTGTTATACTCTTGTGAATTCATGAATGGTTTTTACTAGATTACTTGTAGTTTTTCATGTTGTCTGTCTGTAATTTTTTGTAATGACTTGGTGCTGCCTATCTTGGCCAGGACGCTCTTGAAAAAGAGATTTTAAATCTCAATGAGCCCTTCCTGGTTAAATAAAGGTTAAATAAAATAAAAATAAAAAATGTTGTTCTATAGTGTTGCCATCTTGAGTTAGTGTTGTGTGGCTGAATAGTTTTTCATTTTGTTTTTAATGTTGTATCTCTTTGTACGAGCAAGCTTGGTAGCCTTAGCATTCAGTCCTTATAAAGTAAAATATATCATTGTAATGTATTTTTCTTCTTGGTTTTTGAAAGTAAAAAATAGCTTCAGACTAAACATTACTCACTCAGTTCCAGGTTGGATGGTGTTTTCTGGTTTCTGTTTGTTTGCCAATGCATTTGCTAAAATCAGGTTGTAGGTTTGGAATCTATCTATCTATCTATCTATCTATCTATCTATCTATCTATCTATCTATCTATCTATCTATCTATCTATCTATCTATCTATCTATCTATCTATCTATCTATCTATCTATCTATCTATCTATCTATCTATCTATCTATCTATCTATCTATCTATCTATCTATCTATCTATCTATCTATCTATCTATCTATCTATCTATCTATCTATCTACAGTGAGGGAAAAAAGTATTTGATCCCATGTAATTGTCTGCATCACTTCCAATCCCCCATATGTTGTTTTTGTCTCGCAAATATATATACAGTATATATACAGTGAGGGAAAAAAGTATTTGATCCCCTGCTGATTTTGTACGTTTGCCCACTGACAAAGACATGATCAGTCTATAATTTTAATGGTAGGTTTATTTGAACAATGAGAGACAGAATAACAACAACAAAAATCCTGAAAAACGCATGTCAAAAAAGTTATACATTGATTTACATTTTAATGAGGGAAATAAGTATTTGACACCTCTGCAAAACATGACTTAGTACTTGGTGGCAAAACCCTTGCTGGTGTCGTATATGATGAATGGTGGCCATTATCGCTGTCAACAAAAAGTCCGTTATGCTGCATCGTGTCAGAAGTTTTTATTCATACCACGAGGTTACAGCATAAATTACAGACACGCGTTGCCTGGAGAACGACTCCCCAGATTGATATGGTCGTTCTGTCGTCTCATCGTTTAACTCCTATTTATAAACAATGCAAAGGGAGGGACTACTCCCTCTTCTGGCCAATCACCAGTCTCCCCTCGGGCGTCACCCTCCAAGCGGCACATTTCAAATAACATCATAAAACATCCCCCCTTTGGCCTGAACAACCAACATTCCATTTCGTCATGAAAAACATTTAACAAAGGCATAATCTTCAGATACGATATTGGCAATCACAGAGGTCAGATGTTTCTTGTAGTTGGCCACCAGGTTTGCACACATCTCAGGAGGGATTTTGTCCTACTCCTCTTTGCAGATCTTCTCCAAGTCATTAAGGTTTCGAGGCTGACGTTTGGCAACTCGAACCTTCAGCTCCCTCCACAGATTTTCTATGGGATTAAGGTCTGGAGACTGGCTAGGCCACTCCAGGACCTTAATGTGCTTCTTCTTGAGCCACTCCTTTGTTGCCTTGGCCATGTGTGTGGGGTCATTGTCATGCTGGAATACCCATCCACGACCCATTTTCAATGCCCTGGCTGAGGGAAGGAGGTTCTCACCCAGGATTTGACGGTACATGGCCCCATCCATCGTCCCTTTGATGCGGTGAAGTTGTCCTGTCCCCTTAGCAGGAAAAACACCCCCAAAGCATAATGTTTCCACCTCCATGTTTGACGGTGGGGGTGGTGTTCTTGGGGTCATAGGCAGCATTCCTCCTCCTCCAAACACGGCGAGTTGAGTTGATGCCAAAGAGCTCGATTTTGGTCTAATCTGACCACAACACTTTCACCCAGTTCTCCTCTGAATCATTCAGATGTTCATTGGCAAACTTCAGACGGGCCTGTATATGTGCTTTCTTGAGCAGGGGGACCTTGCAGGCGCTGCAGGATTTCAGACCTTCACGGCGTAGTGTGTTACCAATTGTTTTCTTGGTGACTATGGTCCCAGCTGCCTTGAGATCATTGACAAAATCCTCCAGTGTAGTTCTGGGCTGATTCCTCACCGTTCTCATGATCATTGCAACTCCACGAGGTGAGATCTTGCATGGAGCCCCAGGCCGAGGGAGATTGACAGTTATTTTGTGTTTCTTCCATTTGTGAATAATCGCACCAACTGTTGTCACCTTCTCACCAAGCTGCTTGGCGATGGTCTTGTAGCCCATTCCAGCCTTGTGTAGGTCTACAATCTTGTCCCTGACATCCTTGGAGAGCTCTTTGGTCTGGCCATGGTGGAGAGTTTGGAATCTGATTGATTGATTGCTTCTGTGGACAGGTGTCTTTTATACAGGTAACAAGATGAGATTAGGAGCACTCCCTTTAAGAGTGTGCTCCTAATCTCAGCTCGTTACCTGTATAAAAGACACCTGGGAGCCAGAAATCTTTCTGATTGAGCGGGGGTCAAATACTTCTTTCCCTCATTTAAAGACTGATCATTTCTTTGTCAGTGGGCAAACGTACAAAATCAGCAGGGGATCAAATACTTTTTTCCCTCTCTCTCTCTCTCTCTCTCTCTCTCTCTCTCTCTCTCTCTCTCTCAATTCAATTTCAATTTAAGGGCTTTATTGGCATGGGAAACGTGTGTTAACATTGCCAAAGCAAGGGAAGTAGATAGTAAACAAAAGTGAAATAAACAATAAATATTAACAGTAAACATTACACTCAGAAGTTTCAAAAGAATAAAGACATTTCAAATGTCATATTATGTATATATACAGTGTTGTAACAATGTGCAAATAGTTAAAGTACAAATGGGAAAATAAATAAACATAAATATGGGTTGTATTTACATCTCTCTCTCTCTCTCTCTCTCTCTCTCTCTCTCTCTCTCTCCTCTTTCTCTCGCTTCTCTCTATATATAGTATCTCTGTATTTCTCTCTCTATACTTTCATTCATCCCCTCTTCTTACATCACCATATCAAAACAACATGAAACCATGAGCCATAAGTCAAATCAAGTTACCTCAACTCTGGTATCAGACTTTCATATTGGACAAGCTACTCTCTTCCCCCTCCTCCCCCCTCCTCCCCGGTCTCCTCTCTACTCCCCCCTTCTCCTCTCTACTCCCCCCTTCTCCTGCCTACTCCCCCCTCCTCCCCCTTTCTCCCCCCTCCTGTCCCCCCCTCCTCCCCGGTCTCCTCTCTACTCCCCCCTTCTCCTCTCTACTCCCCCCTTCTCCTGCCTACTCCCCCCTCCTCCCCCTTTTTCCCCCCTCCTGTCGATGAAGAGGATCTCAGAGCTCAGTATACAGGATCAAACAGCAGGATAGAAGTGAAGTGAAGAGCAAAGTGTCTCTCTTTCATGTCTCCTCTAAGCTGTGTGTGTGAACTCTCCCACTGCATGTGTGTGCGTGTGTGTGTGTGTGTGTGTGTGTGTGTGTGTGTGTGCGTGTGTGTGTGCGTGCGTGCGTGCGTTCGTGCGTGTGTGTGTGTGGAGTCGTAGTGTCTTTCATGTCTCCCTAATAAGCCTATGGAGATTAAGACACAGAGACATCAGAACTGTAGTAAAGCCTGGGGGCTGTATGGGCTTTAGGACAGGGAGAGGAGAGGAGAGGAGAGAGGAGGAGGGAGAGAAGGAGGGAGAGTGAGAGGAGGAGAGAGAGTGAGAGAGAGAGAGAGAGAGAGAGAGAGAGAGGGGAGGGAGAGAGAAGAGAGAGAGAGAGGTGGAAAGAGAGTGAGAGAGACATAGAGGGGAGGAGGGAGAGAGACATAGAGGAGGAGAGAGAGAGAGACATACAGAGGAAGCGAGAGAGAGCTAGAAAGAAAGAGAGCGAGAAAGAAAGAAAGAGAGAGAAAGAAAGAGAGAGCGAGCCTGCAGGGCACAGAGTGAGGAGAGGAGAGGAGGCTGTTGCTGCATGCTTTTGTGTGTGTGTGTGTGTGTGTGTGTGTGTGTGTGTGTGTGTGGGAGGGAGGGAGGGGGGGCTGACGCGGCAGTGATTGGTGTCCCTTCTCTTTGTTGAGGTAAGATGCCCATTCCCCCTTCCTCCATCCTCTATCCCCCCTCTCTCGCCCCCCATGTGTGAAAGCGCCTCAGTGGAATCTCGTCTCTGTACGAAGGGTAAGCTGGCACCTGACTGGTGGACAAAGCCAGAGGTCAGGGTTCGCCAGTTAAAGGTCAGAGGTTAAGAGAAGAGCCTCGATGTGGAAGTGGATGAATTAATTGTCAGTACCTTTCTGTCAATGAATCTTCTTTCTTATTAATTGCATCTTTTTAAACTGAGGTCCTACCTCTTTTGCATTGGTAAGTGATTCATTGTCTCAATACTCTGAAATAGTAATAAATAGCAACACATTATCTGAGGTATGCAAGAAATGGACTTGAATCCACATTGACAAGATCCTGCTCTTTCAAGGTTGTGCTCTTAAGATTCTGTCTCTACTTTCTCCATCCTGTTTCTCTCTCTTAAGATTATATCTCTACTTTCTCCATCCTGTTTCTCTCTCTTAAGATTATATCTCTACTTTCTATATCCTGTTTCTCTCTCTTAAGATTCTATCTCTACTTTCTATATCCTGTTTCTCTTTCTTTTCCAGTCAGGGAGATGGAGAAGGACAAAGAGAAGAGGAGGATGTATAGATGTTTATAGTGAGTCTTTCTTTCTTTCACCTGTCTTCTCTTTTGTCCTCTGTGTTGTCAGAGGAAGATGGTTTATGGGTAGTGTAGGGCAGAGGATTGTGGGTCTGTTTGATGGGTCGCTGCGCGGCTTTGACTTTTAACTCAACCTTCCTTTGTGAGGACTTCAATGAAGCATGATCCCCAGCGTCAGCATTCAGACTGCCACTTTGGTGTCCAGACCAGCAGATGTAAGTTGAGATAGGCCTAGTTTACTCCAGTTCTATTAACAACATCAACACATATCTCTTGACAGGAAATGGAGAGCATGTAGCTTGATGCAAAAGTTTGATGCAGTCTTTTTTTCTCACGTTGGAATTGCATTCCAAAAGTGTTCATGGAGGATTGATGAACTAGCAGTTTTTGTAGTGACTGAGTAATAGAATTCAATATACATGTAGTGCCTAAAAAGAATGTATGCTATCAGAACAGTGTTTGTGAGTGTTTGTGTCTATGCTTGTGAATGTGTATGCATGTGTGTTTGACCACGATTCTCAGTCTAGTGATCTTCAACCTTGCATGTCCAACGTGGTCTCAGGGCAATTTGTGTTATTCTGTACATAAGTCTGTGACACTCCATTTAGTGTGATATGTTACATTACGTTAGGTTACATTATGAATGGAATAGCGGACTTACAATATCATACGAATTAGAGGACGCATAGTATTATATATCTTACCCGGTCGTACAATAGCATACGAATTGGATGATGTAACTTATTATATGTATGTCTTGGAGGACATATAGTATTGCACGTCTTTATCTGAGACCAGGTTGCTTTTTGCACAGGAACAATAAAGGAGAATTATGGGGAGAATTGACGTTGGCGGTTAGGAGAACTAACTACAAAGGTTAGGAGAACTAAAATTACAAAGGTTAGGTGAATTTACGTAGGTTAGGTGAATTGGGTTAGGTGAATTGGGTTAAGTTTGTTCTGTTTGTCCACTCATTCAAGGACCATAATCCATCTGAGCTCTATAACTCAACAGGGTGATAAAAACTCTTGCCCCAGTGCCCTATTCATCTCTAGCCCTCCCCTCCTCCTCTCCTCTCTTCCTCTCTTCTCCTTGTCCTCTTCCAGCCCATTGAAGGCTCTTTCTCTGCCATGTTGGAACACCAGTTTTATGATCTCCTCAGAGAGCTTCATAACTCATATAATTCTACATGTGAAAGGTAGAAGGTAGCCTACCAGCAGGTAGCCTAGCGGTTAGAGCATTGGGTCAGTCACTGAAAGGTCGCTGGTTCAAACACTCGTGCTGACAAGGTGAAAAATCTGTTGATGTGCCCTTGAGCAAGGCACTTAACCCTAATTTGCTCTAGAGGTGCTGTACTACTGTGGCTGATCCTGTAAAACAACACATTTCATGGTGTATTTGACAATAAAACATATTTATCTTTTAAGTGCAAAGCAAGAAAAAACACTGCCTTTGATTACTTTGTAATCCCGCCAAATGTTGGACCCATTCATATTTTATCTGGGGGGTCCATCCCCATCCAGCCCCATGTTAAAATGTGACTATATAAGCTATTCAATGTACAGATGTAGGATCTCAATTTGATCACTCTTTTGTTGCAGAGAATGCAGATGAGCTTCATGATTTACATAAATTCACTGAAAACCCATACTAATACACGGTTATATTAACATCATTGCACTTCTCATCTAGCCTTATTATGGCAAGCTAATAGCCTAACCACCGATCAAGCAACATTATAGACTAAACTTTCAAGCTTTACTATTGCAGATAGATTGTAACTTCCATCAATGTAATTGTCTGCATCACTTCCAATCCCCCAAATGTTGTTTTTGTCTCGCAAATATATATACAGTATATATACTGTACAGATACATACATACACATACACTACCGTTCAAACTTTGGGGTCACTTAGAAATGTCCTTGTTTTCGAAAGAAAAGCACTTTTTTTGTCCATTAAAATAACATCAAATTGTTCAGAGTTGCAAAGAAAAAGCTATATCTCAGACTGGCCAATAAAAAGAAAAGATGAAGATGGGCAGTCTGAGATATGGCTTTTTCTTTGCAACTCTGCCTAGAAGGTCAGCATCCCGGAGTCGCCTCTTTACTGTAGACATTGAGACTGGTGTTTTGCGGGTACTATTTAATGAAGCTGCCAGTTGAGGACCTGTGAGGCGCCTGTTTCTCAAACTAGACACTCTAATGTATTTGTCCTCTTGCTCAGTTGTGCACCGGGGCCTCCCACTCCTCTTTCTATTCTGGTTAGAGCCAGATTGCGCTGTTCTGTGAAGGGAGTAGTACACAGCGTTGTACGAGATCTTCAGTTTCTTGGCAATTTCTCAAATGGAATAGCCTTCATTTCTCAGAAGAAGAATAGACTGACGAGTTTCAGAAGAAAGTTATTTGTTTCTGGACATTTTGAGCCTGTAATCGAACCCACAATTGCTGATGCTCCAGATACTCAACTATCTATGCAAAAATCTCTGAAGCTGGATACTCTTATCTCCCTCACTAACTTTAAGCATCAGTTGTCAGAGCACCTTACTGATCACTGCACCTGTACACAGCCCATCTGAAATTAGCCCACCCAACTACCTCATCCCCATAGTGTTATTTATTTTGCTCATTTGCACCCCAGTATCTCTATTTGCACATCATCTCTTGCACATCTATCATTCCAGTGTTAATACTAATTGTAATTATTTTTGCACTATAATAATATAATATGCCATTTAGCAGACGCTTTTATCCAAAGCGACTTACAGTCATGCGTGCATACATTTTTGTGTATGGGTGGTCCCGGGGATCGAACCCACTACCCTGGCGTCACAAGCGCCGTGCTCTACCAGCTGAGCTACAGAGGACCACTAAGGCCTATTTATTGCCTTACCTCCATAACTTGCTACATTTGCACACACTGTATATATATTTTCTGTTGTATTTTTGACTTTGTTTTGTTTTACCCCATATGTAACTCAGTGTTGTTGTTTTTATCGCACTGCTTTGCTTTATCTTGGCCAGGTCGCAGTTGTAAATGAGAACTTGTTCTCAACTGGCTTACCTGGTTAAATAAATGTGAAAAAAATTTAAATAAATAAACTAGTCACAAGAAGGCCATTTGTATTGCTTCTTTAATCAGCACAACAGTTTTCAGCTGTGCTAACATAACTGCAAAAGGGTTTTCTAATGATCAATTAGCCTTTTAAAATGATCATCTTGGATTATTAAAAATCAGCCATTTCCAGCTACAATAGCCATTTACAACATTAACAATGTCTACACTGTATTTCTGATCAATTTGATGTTATTTTAATGGACAAATCTTTTTTAGTGTACATATACAGTGGGGAAAAAAAGTATTTAGTCAGCCACCAATTGTGCAAGTTCTCCCACTTAAAAAGATGAGAGAGGCCTGTAATTTTCATCATAGGTACACGTCAACTATGACAGACAAATTGAGGAAAAAAATTCCAGAAAATCACATAGTAGGATTTTTAATGAATTTATTTGCAAATTATGGTGGAAAATAAGTATTTGGTCACCTACAAACAAGCAAGATTTCTGACTCTCACAGACCTGTAACTTCTTCTTTAAGAGGCTCCTCTGTCCTCCACTCGTTACCTGTATTAATGGCACCTGTTTGAACTTGTTATCAGTATAAAAGACACCTGCCCACAAGCTCAAACAGTCACACTCCAAGCTCCACTATGGCCAAGACCAAAGAGCTGTCAAAGGACACCAGAAACAATATTGTAGACCTGCACCAGGCTGGGAAGACTGAATCTGCAATAGTTAAGCAGCTTGGTTTGAAGAAATCAACTGTGGGAGCAATTATTAGGAAATGGAAGGCATACAAGACCACTGATAATCTCCCTCGATCTGGGGCTCCACGAAAGATCTCACCCCGTGGGGTCAAAATGATCACAAGACCGGTGAGCAAAAATCCCAGAACCACACGGGGGGACCTAGTGAATGACCTGCAGAGAGCTGGGACCAAAGTAACAAAGCCTACCATCAGTAACACACTACGCCGCCAGGGACTTAAATCCTGCAGTGCCAGACGTGTCCCCCTGCTTAAGCCAGTACATGTCCAGGCCCGTGCTAGAGTGCATTTGGATGATCCAGAAGAGGATTGGGAGAATGTCATATGGTCAGATGAAACCAAAATAGAACTTTTTGGTAAAAACTCAACTCGTCGTGTTTGGAGGACAAAGAATGCTGAGTTGCATCCAAAGAACACCATACCTACTGTGAAGCATGGGGGTGGAAACATCATGCTTTGGGGCTGTTTTTCTGCAAAGGGACCAGGACGACTGATTCGTGTAAAGGAAAGAATGAATGGGGCCATGTATCGTTAGATTTTGAGTGAAAACCTCCTTCCATCAGCAAGGGCATTGAAGATGAAACGTGGCTGGGTCTTTCAGTATGACAATGATCCCAAACACACCGCCCGGGCAACGAAGGAGTGGCTTCGTAAGAAGCATTTCAAGGTCCTGGAATGGCCTAGCCAGTCTCCAGATCTCAACCCCATAGAAAATCTTTGGAGGGAGTTGAAAGTCCGTGTTGGCCAGCGACAGCCCCAAAACATCACTGCTCTAGAGGAGATCTGCATGGAGGAATGGGCCAAAATACCAGCAACAGTGTGTGAAAACCTTGTGAAGACTTACAGAAAACGTTTGACCTGTGTCATTGCCAACAAAGGGTATATAACAAAGTATTGAGAAACTTTTGTTATTGACCAAATACTTATTTTCCACCATAATTTGCAAATAAATTCATTAAAAATCCTACAATGTGATTTTCTGGATTCTTTTTCCTCATTTTGTCTGTCATAGTTGACGTGTACCTATGATGAAAATTACAGGCCTCTCTCATCTTTTTAAGTGGGAGAACTTGCACAATTGGTGGCTGACTAAATACTTTTTTTCCCCACTGTACATATATATACATATCCTTTAAAAAATATATATTTCCCTTTATTACCCCACCACCCCTTCCCTTATTGGAGTAAACTATTGAACAACAACGTTTAGGCCTCTACTTCCAGCTTATACATACTATATACATTTTATGGACACAGTCAATTTTACAATAATTCTATTTTGTTTGTTTTTACTCCTGAACTTCCTCTACCCTCAACCTCTCCGATCATTTTCATGATGTCCATCCGGTTTGCTTCTATATGCCATATCTTTCTAACTGTGCTGTTTCACAAAAGCTCTCAACCTATAACCTATAAACTTATTATGGACACAGTATGCTTTAGATTAGTTATCTTGTTGTTGTTAGTTGTTATTAGTCCCATCCTTCAGCTCCATTCAACACCTCCCATCTATCTCTTAACACCATACATATTGGATTTCTATTTGCCATATATTTTTCAACTGTACTGTGATGTTTCACAAAAGTTCTGAACCCTTCTATTATCATTGTTTCTACAGATTGTAAATTGAAAATAAACCTTTTTGCTAAAAGTATTATTATATTATTGATCGATTGACTATGACTTTTCAGATCACCCAGCAGTGCTATCTGCAGGGTTAGCTCCAGGTAAATATTGCAATCCTTTAGCCATTCCTGGACCTGTGACCAAAAACAAGCTACAAATGGACAGTATCAAAACAAATGATCTAATGATTCTGTCTCTTTGCAAGCAAAATCTGCAGAGCTGGGAAGATTGTATCCCCGATATAAATAACATTATATTGGTAGCAAGAATTTTGTATAATAATTTAAATTGAAAGATTCTAATTTTTGAATCCGGTGTCGTTTTGCGTGTCAGTTCATAAACACTATGCCATGGGATCGGTACGTCAAAAATCTCTTCCCAACTATTTTTGCAATCTATATGGGACGGCTGTCAATCCTTTGGTCCTTAAATGAAACTGGTATACTTTTTTATTTATCACAATTTTCTTTAACCAATTATGTTCTTTAATGCAGGGCTCTTGCTGCATGATTCTTTTGCTGCGACAGTACTGGTCAAATTAAGTTCCTACATATAGTATGTGCTCTTTATGTTCTACAGTAAACTTTCATTATAGTTGGCAAGTATATGGGTTTAACATGGGCTTTCCTAACAGTAGTATTAGCTAGCAGTTAGCAGAACTCAGACAGGCTGCGTCCCAAATGGCCCTATGTGCCCCGGTCAAAAGTAGTGCACTATATATGGAATAGGGTGCCATTTGGGATGCACACACTGGCTCTTAATGGCTTTTGAAGATAATGGAAATGCACCATTAAGGATTAGAGCCAGAGAACAGAGTAAACTGAACCATTAAAGACAAAAATAACTGTTAATGGACTTTGCTTACTGTCCCTCTCATACACGCTGAGCCACTTAATCTGCAACACAGGCGGCAGCAAATAGGTTAGAGAGAAAGCTGGAGATGTGAGAACGGGTTGGGATGGTAGAACTGAAAATGTTAGGCGGTGTTATGTAATGTGAAGTAATTCAGTGTCACAATGCACGCACACACATAAACACACGGATACACACACGCACATACACACACACACACTCCGACCCCCAGCTGTTTGAGTGACTGGAGCAAACACGCAAAGTCCATCAAAAAGCACTTAGCGACCTACAGACGGAGACTCCTATTCTCTCTACATTCTCTCCCTATTGACTCCCATTCACTCTGACAAAACCAGTCTCTAGTCTCTTTGTCTGTCTAAAACAAACTCACTGGCAGGGTATTTTCACACTCTTCACTGGGCCAACTAAAGACAAAGATTTTTGTTGTGATGGACTGATGGAGACGGTGATGAGGTGTAGAAGTTTGAAGGGGGTGGTGTGTGTGTGTGTGAAGGGGTGGGGTGGTATAGGGTTGTGTGTGTGAAGGGGGGGTGTTATAGGGTTGTGTGTGTGTGACACAGTGTGACTATAGATGACAGCAGGAAGGCTTCTTTTAGTGTGGGGGTGGGGGGGCAGTCAGGGGGTTAAAGGGGAGTTTTAAAAGCTTTAAGGAAGCTGAATAATAGTAATCAGGGAGGGAGAGTGGGGTAGAGGTGGGTAAGGGTAATGGGGGTTGAGTTGGGGGAGGGGGGGGGTTCTTTTGATAGCGATCAAGCAGCAATTCCCCTGAGGGTCCTTCTGTGACTCTATCAACGGTCCCTCCTCCTCCTCCTCTCATCCACCATCCTCCACCCTCCTCCTCTTCTCTCACTCCCCACTACCCATCTTTCTCCAGGCCCAAACCCTGCTGCTTCCTATTGTGCCTTGGAGTAAGCTTAAACACACCAAGACCTCCTCCCAATCCTCTTATCCCACTGGTCTCTCTTAATTCAAGGTAACACCACTACACATTGAAGTGCCATAATCAGGCCCTTTCTTATTGCCACGTGAGACAACACAATTAACGGGAAAACTTTCCCTATCAAATAACAGATTCATATGTAATAATTAGCAATTTATACACCTATTTTCTCAAGATCTGTTATCAGAGTGATTCTAATCATTCCCAACTAAAGATTTCTGGGACGATACAGGAAATGAGATCGCCGGCCTCAACAAAACAAATAGATCAATCTTGGTGGTATTTATTCTAGAGCTGTACCCTCAGGTGTGTGTGGTGGCTGGGGGATGATAGGTATCCTGTGATGTCACATTCTGTTGGTTTACCTGCCAATGGGGGGAAAACTGTACCAACACTCCTGACCTGCAATCCGATATTTAATTTCAGAATTGGTTAAAATTAGGTTAAAGTGATGCTCCCAGAGCTTTGGTATAATTTCAGACAGTAGTTTTGAAAGTAGTGTTCACGAGCCAAAACGGGTCACTGAAAATAGTGCACAATTGTGTACTACATCATCCAATTCGTATGATTCACTATATATACAAAGGTATGTGGACACCCCTTCAAATTACTGGATTCGGCTATTTCAGCCACACCCGTTGCTGACAGGTGTATAAAATCGAACACACAGCCATGCAATCTCCATAGACAAACATTGTCAGTAGAATGGCCTTACTGAAGAGCTGTGACTTTCAACTTGGCACCGTCATAGGATGTCACCTTTCCAACAAGTCAGTTTGTCAAAATTCTGCCCTGCTAGAGCTGCCCCGGTCAACTGTAAGTGCTGTTATTGTGAAGTGGAAACGTCTAGGAGCAACAACGGCTCAGCCGGGAAGTGGTAGGCCACACAAGCTCACCGCTGAGTGCTGAAGCGCGTAGCCCATAAAAATGTCCTCGGTTGCAACACTCACTACTGAATTGCAAACTGCTTCTGGAAGCAAAGTCAGCACAAGAACTGTTTGTCGGGAGCTTCGTTAAATGGGTCTCCATGGCCGAGCAGCCACACACAAGCCTAAGATCACTATGCGCAATGCCAAGCGTCGGCTGGAGCGGTGTAAAGCTTCCTGCCATTGGACTCTGGAGCAGTGGAAACGTGTTCTCTGGAGTGATGAATCATGCTTCACCATCTGACAGTACAACGGACAAATCTGGGTTTATCAGATGCTAGGAGAACACTGCCTGCCTGAATGCATAGTGCCAACTGTAAAGTTTGGTGGAGGAATAATGGTCTGGGGCTGTTTTTCATGGTTCGGGCTAAGCCCCTTAGCTCCAGTGAAGGGAAATCTTAACGTGCATCCAACTTTGTGGCAACAGTTTGGGGAAGGCCCTTTCCTGTTGCAGCATCACAATGCCTCCGTACACAGCATCACAATGCCTCCATACAGAAATGGTTTGTCGAGATCGGTGTGGAAGCACTTGACTGGCCTGCACAGAGCCCTGACCTCAACCCCATCGAACACCTTTGGGATGAATTGGAACGCCGACTACAAGCCAGGCCTAATCGCCCAACATCAGTGCCCGACCTCACTAATGCTCTTGTGGCTGAATGGAGCAAGTCCCCACAGCAATATTCCAACATCTAGTGGAAAGCCTCCCAGAGTGGAGGCTGTTATAGCAGCAAAGGGGGGACCAACTCCATATTAATGCCCATGATTTCGGAATGAGATGTTCAATGAGAAGGTGTCCACATACTTTTGGTCATGTAGTGTATATTATATTATTGAATGTTACGATTTCCAACCCGTACAATATGTTACCAATGTGTAGGTGCTTAAGATCCCGGATTCCATCTTTAAGTTTAGGGTCAGGGTCAGGGTTAAGGGTTAAAGGTTAGGGTCAGGGTTAAAGGTTAAAGGTTAGGTTCAGGGTCAGGGTCAGGGTTAGGGTTAAGGGTTAAAGGTGAAAGATTTGGTTAAGGTTAGGGTTAAGGTGAGGGTCAGTTTTAGATTTTGATTAGTGGTTTTGCAGGTCAGCAGTGTCCTTATAGAGTCTCCCTGCCTATGGCCCAGAGACGGAAGACAAAGCGAGACATTTCATAGGCTAATTATTTCTGGTTCATAGACAGTCAATGAACTAAGTAGACCAGACCCAGTTGCTATGACAACTGGTGCCTATGGGAGAGCCATCCCTTAGGTAGAATGGAACTGTGACCATTTCTTACCAATGGTAAATGGGCTTTATGGGATATTGTCATTTATCCACCATCTTTGCTATGGCCCTCCAGGCAGGAAGAAGGGGAAGAAGAGACAGAAACACAGGAAATTGGTAAACAAAAGAGGATGAGTTGATTTGTTATGGTGGGTTAGGATGGGGCATATTACCAAAGATAGATAAATAAGTAGATAAATGGAGATGTCCCACTCTGGCCATTTACCATTGAAAAATGGTCACAGTTCCGGTCTGCTTAAGGGGTGGCTCTCCCATAGGCACCAATGCATTAACAACTGGGTTGGCTTCCATACACTCTTAGAAAGAAAGGCGCTATCTAGAACCTAAAAGGGTTCTTCGGCTTTCCACAGAGGGTTCTACATGGAACCCAAAAGAGTTCTACCTGGCAACAAAAAGTGTTCTACCTGGAACCATAAAGGGTTCTCCTATGGGGACAGCCGAATAACCTTTTTGGAATCCTTAGACCATGGTCTGTGGGTAAACTGAGACCCCAAAGTTATAACCCAAACAATGACCATTCATGACCGTCTCACTGTCCCATCAGCATCTATCCACCTAACCACACCACTCTGATATCACACATTGACTCTGCTAAGGTTTTCCCACCACTGTAAATCTTCCAGGTTTGATCCTGGAATGCTGGTCTGCGGTATTCCGATGTCATATCTGGTGGTGGGAACGTTGAGAGAGTGAGTGGGAATCACCCGGCAGTGGGAGGTAGATGTGTTTATCTGGTAAGATGATCAGACATAAAGAACTACGGTATGACACACAGGGCCTGGAGAAGACATGTTTACTTTTAATCATGTTAGAGAGAGGAGAGGAGAGGAGAGGAGAGGAGAGGAGAGGAGAGGAGAGGAGAGGAGAGGAGAGGAGAGGAGAGGAGAGGAGAGGAGAGGAGAGGAGAGGAGAGGAGAGGAGAGGAGAGGAGAGGGAGAGGAGAGGAGAGGAGAGGAGAGGAGAGGAGAGGAGAGGAGAGGAGAGGAGAGGAGAGGAGAGGAGAGGAGAGGAGAGGAGAGGAGAGGAGAGGAGAGGAGAGGGGAGGGGAGGGGAGGGGAGGGGAGGGGAGGGGAGGAGAGGAGAGGAGAGGAGAGGAGAGGAGAGGAGAGGAGAGGAGAGGAGAGGAGAGGAGAGGAGAGGAGAGGAGAGGAGAGGAGAGGAGAGGAGAGGAGAGGAGAGGAGAGGAGAGGAGAGGAGAGGAGAGGAGAGGAGAGAGAAGGGAGGAGACACTATGAAAACCTGTTGCTCTCATGTCATGGTATTGGGGGCATGGGGGGATGTCTCTCTCTCTCCTTCCCTCGCTCCATCTCTCAACCCAAGTTGACATCCCTATTACTCAACCCTGACCTTTACCCTGACCCTAAGGTAGTGGACAACAGCTTATTCTGATTGGTTAAGACAGACCAGGGTGCTGTAAATGATATTGTTTGCTCAATTCATGATGTTGTGGTGATGTGGTCGTGTGGTCTTGATATGTTGGTCTTGTGGTATTATGGCTTCTTTGGTCATGGTCTTGTCCCGTGATCTTGCGGATTGAAAAGTTGTGTGTTTTTTTTTTGTAATATAAATGTTCCCTTCCGTTTGATATGCAAGCTGTGATTCCGGAACGTGTTTTTAGAACATTCCAATTTCCTGGATGTGAATCAACACCTAAAGCACTTTGTAATGAAGCCGTTATGACTTGTTTGGAATCCATGATTTGTTATCTTTAATTTTGATCTATTTCTGGCTCGTTTATTAATGCTTAGATGTAATGCTATAACCGTTTATATCCTTGTATGACCCAGGGCTCGTAAAAAATGTCCTTCTATTAGTTGGACACAGGCCATATTTGGTCAGTGCATGGCCATGGAGGCTGTCGATACACAAAGACAATGGGATACAACCAATTATGTATAATTGTCTCCTGAGTGGCGCAGTGGTCTAAGGCACTGCATAGCAGTGCTAACTGTGCCACTAGAGATCTTGGTTCGAATCCAGGCTCTGTCGCAGCCGGCCGCGACCGGGAGACTCATGGGCGGCGCACAATTGGCCCAGCGTCGTCCAGGGTAGGGGAGGGAATGGCCGGCAGGGATGTAGCTCAGTTGATAGAGCATGGCGTTTGCAACGCCAGGGTTGTGGGTTTGATTCCCACGGGGGACCAGTATAAAAAAATATGTATTCACTAACTGTAAGTCGCTCTGGATAAGAGCGTCTGCTAAATGACTAAAATGTAAATGTAAATGTATAATGACCCTGGATTACTGATGCTATGTATTGGCCAATGAGAGGCTTTGAAGCCACCGGTCAGCCATATTGGCAATCCCCAGTAGGAGTAGGAATGAATGGAATTCTACAATATTTCAATTATATGTTTCAAGGACAAAATGTAATGTATTTAAGTATTTTTGTTGTAGTGGGGACAGTAACACTAGAACTTTCAAAAATATATATATTTTAAGGAAACATGTTTTATAGATGTTTTCATTTAAAAGAAATGTTAACTCATATAATATGCTGTAATTTGAAAGTTTGCATTAAGGTGTCTGTAATAGAATAAACGTGGCAAAAACAAATGTAGATATTAATAAAGGCATTTCTATAGCTTCCAAAATATGTTTTACAATGCTGGGGGAGTGCCAAGATAGAGGTGCAGTGTATATATAAATCACAGCATACAACAGTAAGGACACATCTTGTCCTGCGTGGCTCATTTGGTGGCAATGCCAAATTTGTGGGTTCAATTATTGCAGGGATCACCTACACATACTTAAAATGCACTGTGCTGTATGTTGCTTCGGATAAAAGTGTCTGCAAAGTGGCATATACTGTATATTACACACAGGTAGGTAACTGACAAAATGGAGGAAACACCAACATAAAGTGTCTTAATAGGGCATTGGGCCACCACGAGCCAGAACAGCTTCAATGCACCTTGGCATAGATTCTACAAGTGTCTAGAACTCTGTTGGAGGGATGCGATACCATTCTTCCACGAGAAATTCCATTATTTGGTGTTTTGTTGATGGTGGTGGAAAACGCTGTCTCAGGCGCAGCTTTAGAATCTCCCATAAATGTTGAATTGGGTTGAGATCTGGTGACTGAGACGACCATGACATATGGTTTACATCGCTTTCATGCTCATCAAACCATTCAGTGACCACTCGTGCCCTGTGGATGGGCTCATTGTCATCCTATGGGGGCATAGGCATGCTAGCCAAAATTATGGCCAAAATAATGGCCTGCCCAGCATTTGTAAACATGACCCTAAGCATGATGGGACGTTAATTGCTTAATTAACTCAGGAACCACACCTATGTGGAAGCACCTGCTTTCAATATACTTTGTATCCCTCATTTACTCATGTGTTTCAATCATTTTGGCAGTTAGCTGTAGATGCTCTGTATTACACCTAATTTCAGGTCATCACTGAAATAGAGCTGGGATTCAGGTTACAGTGTTCAGGATTACATGGGATAATCAAATCAAATCAAATCAGTCGCGTACACAGATTTGTTATAGCAGTTGATTAAGCATTCTAGCTTAGTCACTGATGAAACCCTACAGTAAAGCCAGAACAGTAGCTACACGGCTTATAATATGAGGTAGATGTTTTCTCCTGACCGCTGATCTGGGATCAGATCTGTCCTCATTCCACTAATGGTTGGGGTTAGGATTGGGGCTAAGGGTAATCTGATCCTAGATCGGTTGTCTAGCGACAGGGGTTTATAGCAGGTCATACGTGACCAGTAGAACACTGACCCTTTCAGACTTCAGCTAGAGACCCAGCGGAGCGTTAATCTGGTTTTGTAGAGCTGGGGCTTTAGCTGGGGTTTCCCCACTCTCCCTCTTTTTCTCTCCATCCATCCCTCTCTCCTCTTTTTCATTTCATCCCCTTCCTCTCACCTTTCAAACCCTCTTACACACAATCTTAAACCCCATCTGTCTCTCTTTCCTTCCTTCCTTCTTTCCTTCTGACTTTCTTTCTATCTTTCTCTATCTATCTATCTCTTCTCTCTACTTTCCCTCCCTCGCTCACAATCCACATCTGGGTCTCACCACATCTTATCCACTTTTTCCTCTCCCTCTCCCTCTCCCTCTCCCTCTCCCTCTCCCTCTCCCTCTCCCTCTCCCTCTCCCTCTCCCTCTCCCTCTCCCTCTCCCTCTCCCTCTCCCTCCCTCTCTCCACCCTCTCCCTCTCCCCCTCCCTATCTCTCTCCCTTACTTTCCCTCGCTTTCTTGCTCCGCTCTATGCGCTGACTAGCTAGTAAGTGTCTTCACTGACATTTTCAACCTCTCCCTGACCCAGTCTGTAATACCTACATGTTTCAAGCAGACCACCATAGTCCCTGTGCCCAAGAATGCAAAAGTAACCTGTCTAAATGACGATCGCCCCGTAGCACTCACATCTGTAGCCATGAAATGCTTTGAAAGGCTGGTCATGGCTCACATCAACACCATCATGCCAGACACCCTGGACCCACTACAATTTGCATAACACCCCAACATATTCACAGATGACGCAATCTCTATTGCACTCCACACTGCCCTTCCTCACCTGGACAAAATAAACACCTATGTGATAATGTTGTTCATTGACTACAGCTCAGTGTTCAACACCATAGTGCCCTCCAAGCTCATCACTAAGCTAAGGACCCTGAGATTAAACACCTCCCTCTGCAAATGGTTCCTGGACTTCCTGACGGGCCGCCCCCATGTGGTGAGGGTAGGCAACAACACATTCGCCATGCTGACCCTCAACACAGGGGCCCCTCAGAGGTGCATGCTTAGTCCCCTCCTGTACTCCCTGTTCATCCACAACTGCGTGGCCGCACACGACTCCAACACCATCATCAAGTTTGCAGACAACACGACGGTGGAAGGCCTGATCACAGATGACGATGAGACAGCCTATAGGGAGGAGGTCAGAGACGTGGCAGTGTGGTGCCAGGACAACAACCTCTCCTTCAACATCAGCAAGACAAAGGAGCTGATCGTGGACTATAGGAAACAGAGGGCCGAGCACGCCCCCCATCCACATCGACAGGGCTGTATTGGATCAGGTTGAGAGCTTAAAGTTCCTTGGTGTCCACATCACTAAGGACTTATCATGGTCCACACACACCAATAGTTGTGAAAAGGGCACGACAACGCCTCTTCCCCCTCAGGAGGCTGAAAAGATTTGGCATGGGCCCTCAAATCCTCAAAAAGTTTTACAGCTGCACCATAGAGTGCACCTTGACTGGCTGCATCACCGCTTGGTATGGCATCTGACCGCAAGGCACTACAGAGGGTAGTGCGTACGGCCCAGTACATCACTGGGACCGAGCTCCCTGTTATCCAGGACCTCTATACCAGGCGGTGTCAGAGGAAGGCCCTAAAAACTGTCAAAAACTCCAGCCATCCAAGTCATAGACTGTTCTCTCTGCTACCGCATGGCAAGCCGTACCGATGCACCAAGTCTGGAACCAACAGACCCTGAACAGCTTCTACCCGCAAGCCATAATCAAAATCAAATCAAATTTATTAGTCACATACACGTGTTTAGCAGATGTTATTGCGGGTGTAGCGAAATGCTTGTGCTTCTAGCTCCGACAGTGCAGTAATATCTAACAAGTAATATCTAACAATTTCACAACATATACCCAATACACACAAATCTAGTAAGGAATGGAATTTAAGAATATATACATATATGGACATACATACATATATGGACAAGCAATGACAGAGCGGCATGGACTAAGATACAGTAGAATATTATAGAAGAGAATACAGTATATACATATGAGATGAGTAGTGCAAGATATGTAAACATTATTAAAGTGTTCAATTTCTTAAAGTGGCCAGTGATTTCAATAGGCAGCAGCAGCCTCTAATGTGCTAGTGATGGCTATTTAACAGTCTGATGGCCTTGAGATAGAAGCAGTTTTTCATTCTCTCGGTCCCAGCTTTGATGCACCTGTACTGACCTCGCCTTCTGGATGATAGCGGGGTGAACAGGCAGTGGCTCGGGTGGTTGATGTCCTTGATGATCTTTTTGGCCTTCCTGTGACATCGGGTGCTGTAGGTGTCTTGGAGGGCGGGTAGTATAAGACTGCTAAATAGTTATTGTAGTTAAATAGTTAACCAATAGCTACCCAGACTATCTGCATTGACCCTTTTTTAGCTAACTCTTTTGACTCATCACATATGCTGCTGTTACTGTTTATTATCTATCCTGTTACCAAGTCACTTTATCCCTACCAATATGTACATATCTATCTCAATTACCTCGTAGCCCTGTACATGGACTCGGTACTGGTACCCCGTGTATATAGCCAAATTATCGTTACTCATTGTGTTTTTATTCCTTGTGTTATTATTTTTCTATTTTTTTCACTCTGCATTGTTGGGATGTGGCCATAAGTAAGCATTTCACTGTTAGTCTACCACTGTCATTTACGAAGCATGTGACAAATAAAATTGTATTTGATTTGAATGGAAGGAGAGAGAGGGACATTTTAAGGTTCGATTTGATTTGATCCCTCTCTCTTCCTCTCCTCTCTATCTCACTCCATTGCTCTCGCTCTCTCGCTCTCATTTTCGATTCCCTCTCTCTTTCTCTCTCTCTTTCTCCGTCTTTCTCTCTCTCTCATGGTAAAAGCTGGACAACCATAGCATGTGTACAGTATGTTAAAATCTCTCCCTCAGACTCCGACCGGTATGGTAGATTTGTAATATAATGCAGAATGAAAGCATAAGGGCTTTTCTCCTACACACCACACACACCAGACACACACCACACACACACCAGACACACACACACACACCAGACAGTGTCCCCTTTGTCCGACGGTACTATATAACTCACTCAATTAGGACGTTTATGTATTGCAGCGTGTGGTGAGCGGGCACTCCAGTCCAAAAGCCTGGTGTGTGTGTGTGTGTCCAAAAGCCCAGTCGGTCTGTTTAGAATATTGGCAAACTTCTTCAGTAAGAGTTTATATCAACCGACCCAAGAGAAATACCCTGGCAACATTTGGTTACGTAATCCAACCTCAAACTAATATGAAGTCTGTCTGTGTTTGTGTCGGTTCCTTTTAAAACCACACCACAACCCGACAAACATTAGTTTTGTTCTTTGTTTGTTATGAATAAAGTCCACTGTGACATTCATTAAATCGTAGCATTTTTATGCTATGTCATGATTATCATTTCACATTATGAAATATAAAAGGGAGTTTGACTGTGAGTGAGTACCGTGTAACCGGCACCATAGATTGTAATGTCATAATAACACAGAGAGAGAGAGAGAAAGGCTAGCTTCTGGCTTTGAGGGTTGCATTTTGGGCTGTAGTTTTGGTTTGGAAAAGGATTATGGGGGAGCAGTTTATGGTTTGGCAGAGAGCGTGAATATCATTTTGAGAAACCCCAAAGGCACACAATCTCTCCTCTATTTCACTGGTTTATTCACTAAATAAAACGATTTCTAAACCAATGGAGCTGGTACTGTCCGTCCATGGCATCTTATAACACTGGTGGATTGTAGTAACAAAAGAGATGCCATATTATCATTTCGACTAAGGTATCACTGATTAAGATGTAAAAACGGAATACTGTATTATCAAAGTTATTTCCTTTCTGTGAGAACTTTGAAGTCATCTATGTTTTGAAATGAAGTCAGCTTCTAGGCTCCTTTGAAAAGTTAAAGAAGAATAATAGCAGAATAGAATTAGGTCACTTTCAACAACATTGACTTTTTACTATTTTCCTAAGTGTTCTTAGTGAAACCGTTACCTGGGCCTGTATTGACAAAGTGTCTCAGAAAAGAGTGCTGATCTAGGATCAGTGTAGCCTGTTAGATCATAATGAATAAGATTACAATGGACAGGTGGAACCTGATCCTAGATCAGTACTCCTACTCTGAGACGCTTTATGAATACAGGCCCTGCTCTATAACTTGGGCGTTGCTTTGGCATTAGCAGTGTGTTGGTCTTGATATCTACCTCCTTCCTCTCTGTAATGAAGGTATGTATGAGTGAGCGCAGAGATATTCTCAGTTACTAGTTCACAGGGGTTTCATGTTCAAAGTGTCTGAGCATGGGTTATAAGAGGTGACCCTCTCTCTCTCTCTCTCTCTCTCTCTCTCTCTCTCTCTCTCTCTCTCTCTCTCTCTCTCTCTCTCTCTCTCTCTCTCTCTCTCTCTCTCTCTCTCTCTCTCTCTCTCTCTCTCTCTCTCTCTCTCTCTCTCTCTCTCTCTCTCTCTCTCTCTCTCTCTCGACCACATATACTGTTTGTAAAGATAATCATCATATCAAATACTAGACCACATATACTGTAAAGTAGTCAATACTATATTTTCTGACTGACGGGCAAAAACTAAAGACATTATAACATATTGATATTATAAATAGTTTATTAGTAATGTGTAATTGATGTAGCAGATGTTTTAAACCTTCCTTTATGTGAATAACATACCAGAAACTAATCAGGAAGTCAGTCAGTAATAGAAATCGAGGGTTACAAAAATAAGAGGATATACATAATTTAGGTGCTTTTCATTTGAGAACGAGAAGGAGAGTACATCTTGGAATCTTGTAGTACAAAACATAATCCCAGTCATTGTCCTCGGAATCCGATGGAAAATTCTGGAAGCATCCGGAATGATTGGAAGGATTCCAAACCGCTTTAATCCAAAATCATGGGAGTAGTCTTGTAGTCAGAAGTCCTTTATATAAAGACTATAACTCCCATAGTCCTCCAGTATCCAATAATCTACCTCTCTTCTTCTGCCAGTTAGCGTAGTCACGTAATTTGACACCTGTCAATTATCAAATCGAAGCCACACCCACTCCTAATCCCGAAGTTCTTATTTGCATCTTCCACAAGCATCATTCAAGATTCTGGCAATGTTTTGTCTTGTGGGAAGATATAGAATATAACATATATACAATATGTTCTCTGTCCTCTGCCTACTTCTCTTGTTCAACTCAATGCCATGACGCACAACGTGGCTGAAGTTCATATCGCAGTCTGAGAAACGTGAAAGTTTCTGTTGAAAAGACGTTCTCTTCCCTCTTCCACTCTTCTCTCTTCCATCCATCTTTCTTCACCTTACGCCTGAAGGGGTTAAATAAATAGGTACCAAACGTTAGCTTAGCCAATCAGACAATATAAAGCATCCCCCCAGCAAAATAATATAATGTCAAATGTCCACCACTTAAAACAATGAATCTTTGACACCCCCATCTTTCACTACCAAATACAACCTCCATACCCAATGTAATCAGCCAAGGCACCAGTCACCAATTAACCACTTCCTAATTTCACCCCCTCTTCCTGTTCGATTGTTACTGATATCTGATTGGCGATTCCCATGATTGGCGTTTAAACCCAGATCGTTGATTGGCTGTATCGCTAATTGCCTACCGTAATGACACTAATAAACACTTGTGTTTTTCCACATGCCTGAGAAAGGTATGAGAAATTATTTGAGGTTTTCGAGCTTTTTACGTTTCCTCCCTTTACCCTTGGTCCTACTGGGTCCTGTGAATGAAGGGGGAGGAGGGGGAGCAGGCGGAGGAGGGGGAGGAGGGGGAAGAGGGGGAGGAGGGGGAGGAGGGGTATCTATAAAGAAAAAAGGGGAATGAAAAAACGAGTTGAATACCCCGAGGGAGAATCATTTAAGTGGAGAGGAGGACATTCAATTCCTCAACTGTCATCAGTTTATATCAGTGTAGAGAGACACTCTCAGACACTCTCAGACAGGAGCTGACACACACACACACACACACACACACACACACACACACTGTATGCAGTAGGGTAGTGTAAGATATTTACCATTGTCTGTATCGTAGAGTTCCTTGATGTGTCGTTTGGAGGAGCATATACACTCAAGGTGCTCCTCCAGCCGCACCAGCACCTCCTTTAGTTTAGGACGCCTCCTCACGTACTCCACCTTAGCCACCTGGAGAGAGAGGGATGGAGAGAGAGGGAGGGGGAGAGAGAGAGAGAGAGAGAGGGATGGAGAGAGGGATGGAGAGAGAGGGATGGAGAGAGAGGAAGGGGGAGAGAGAGAGAGAGATCAGAATGAGTTCGGGAGAATCTCCTCTTTTCCAGGTAATGGAAGGATACAAAAACATTACATTTACATTACATTTACGTCATTTAGCAGACGCTCTTATCCAGAGCGACTTACAGGAGCAATTAGGGTTAAGTGCCTTGCTCAAGGGCACATCTATGACACACACACACCTCCTACACTAACACACACACACACACACCTCCTACACTAACACACACACACACCTCCTACACTAACACACACACCCCTCCTACACTAACACACACACACCCCTCCTACACTAACACACACACACCTCCTACACTAACACACACACACCCCTCCTACACTAACACACACACACACCTCCTACACTAACACACACACACCCCTCCTACACTAACACACACACACACCTCCTACACTAACACACACCCCTCCTACACTAACAGACACACACCCCTCCTACACTAACACACACACACACCTCCTACACTAACACACACACACCTCCTACACTAACACACACACACACCTCCTACACTAACACACACACACACACCTCCTACACTAACACACACACACCTCCTACACTAACACACACACACCTCCTACACTAACACACACACACACCTCCTACACTAACACACACACACCTCCTACACTAACACACACACACCTCCTACACTAACACACACACACCTCCTACACTAACACACACACACACACCTCCTACACTAACACACACCCCTCCTACACTAACACACACACACCTCCTACACTAACACACACACACCTCCTACACTAACACACACACACACCTCCTACACTAACACACACACACCTCCTACACTAACACACACACACACCTCCTACACTAACACACACACACCTCCTACACTAACACACACACACCTCCTACACTAACACACACACACACCTCCTACACTAACACACACACACCTCCTACACTAACACACACACACCTCCTACACTAACACACACACACCTCCTACACTAACACACACACACCTCCTACACTAACACACACACACACCTCCTACACTAACACACACACACCTCCTACACTAACACACACACACACCTCCTACACTAACACACACACACCTCCTACACTAACACACACACACACCTCCTACAGCAGGGTTCTTCAATTCCGGTCCTGGAGGGCCGAAACACTTCTGTTTTTTATTTCTACCTGGTAGTTAATTGCACTCACCTTGTGTCCCAGGTCTGAATTAGCCCCTGATTAGAAGGAGAGGATGAAAAACAGAGGTGTTTCGCCCCTCCAGGACCGGAATTGAAGAACCCTGTCCTACACTAACACACACCCCTCCTACACTAACACACACACACCCCTCCTACACTAACACACACCCCTCCTACACTAACACACACACACACCTCCTCCACTAACACACACACACCCCTCCTACACTAACACACACACACACCTCCTCCACTAACACACACACACCCCTCCTACACTAACACACACACACACCTCCTACACTAACACACACACACCTCCTACACTAACACACACACCTCCTACTCTAACACACACATACCCGCACACGCATGCACGCAAGCAAGCACACACACATTACTGTTCTCTCAGAAAGTGAGCCAAGCCTGCTAGAGCTCCAGGACTGATTGCACAAGCCTCTCTTCTCTTTCAAGTCTGAACATACACAGAGGCAACACACACACACACACACACACACACACACACAAACACACACACACACACACACACACAGAGAGAAAGGTGCTGCTATGTTCCAACATGAACCAGAGCAGCACAGCAGAGACAGTAACACTTATTGGTACAGAGGTTCAGGTGAGGTAAGGCATCTCAGTAGTGTAGGCAAGAGACGCTCCCTCTCCATGTTTTAATAGAGGCTTTTTCTTCTTCTCTAATTTCCTTCTTCTGATTCTGCACTGATAGGAAAGAACTGGACAGATGCCATACTGCTTTATGTTCCCTGTGCTTACAGGGCAGTGTACAGATGTAGGCTCTGAATTTGATCACTCTTTTGTTGCTGAGAACTTTCCTGCATGGCAGGAAATGCTAACTTGTAGTGTATTCAATGTTTAAAAAAGCTTCTAAAGTTTGTAATTTCCACTTTAAAATGTCAGGCTTGATTTGCCCTAACGAAAAATGTATCAACCCCTACATAAAATGTCCATTAATCCACATAATAATTAACATTTCCTGTTGCTGCCAGATTATTTTCCTGCTGTAGTAAACTGGCTCAAATTAAGATCCTAAGGGAGGAGACATAGAAAGGAAGGAGACATGGAGAAGAACCCATTTTAGGCTATTGAGATGCAGCCATGAGGGAGTTTCTAAGTTTCCTACCTGTCAATTGGAAAAAGTCTTCAATATGAAATACAGAGGAAAAAGACATGAGTCAACTCAAAGGTGTGTAACACGAGGTGTGTTTGGGTTCTCAGTAAACCATCAGGTCATATTAATATGACTATGTCCCTCCAGCTGTTATCTCCCCAGAAAGGAATCATAAAGTCAGACATAACAATGGAACCTTTGTCTCTCTCCCACCAGTAGAAACTGGAATGGCGGGAAACAGACTGTGGACCCAGAGAAACCATGGGAGATTAATACACAGAGCCAAGACCAGTATGAGCCAATGAAAAACAACTGTCCGCTGTTCTGGCACTGGTGAATGGTTTCTGGAATAGCAGAGACGGGCAAGCTAGCATGCACATGCACACACACATTGACACACCCTCAACGGCTTCTCCTGGACGTCACACAGTGTGCGAAAGTGTGTGTGCGTGCATGTGTGTGTGCGTCCGTGCATGTGTGCGTCCGTGCGTGCACTCACACGTGTATGTGTGTGTGTTTCCGCTCCATAGTTCTGTCTCTGTAGTTGAATCTCAGGATATACAGGAGACTTATCTTTTGATTTCCTCTCTGTCAAAGACAAAGAGAAAGAAAGAACGAATGAAAGAAGAAAAGGAAAAAGAATGAAAGAGAGAGAAAGACCCTTTCATCTGATATTGAGTATCAAAAGGGGATCAAATCTACGCCCTCCCTTCTCTCCTCATCTGTCCATTCCTCTCATCCCTCCGCTCTCTCTATCCCTCCTCATCTCTCCTCACCACCCCGCTTACTTCCTGCTACTGTCATGCTTCATCTGTCCATTCCTCTCATCCCTCCTCATCTCTCCTCACCACCCTGCTTACTTCCTGCTACTGACATGCTTCATCTGTCCATTCCTCTCTATCCCTCCTCATCTCTCCTCACCACCCTGCTTACTTCCTGCTACTGACATGCTTCATCTGTCCATTCCTCTCATCCCTCCTCATCTCTCCTCACCACTCTGCTTACTTCCTGCTACTGTCATGCTTCATCTGTCCATTCCTCTCTATCCCTCCTCATCTCTCCTCACCACCCTGCTTACTTCCTGCTACTGTCATGCTTCATCTGTCCATTCCTCTCTATCCCTCCTCATCTCTCCTCACCACCCTGCTTACTTCCTGCTACTCTCATGCTTCATCTGTCCATTCCTCTCTATCCCTCCTCATCTCTCCTCACCACCCTGCTTACTTCCTGCTACTGTCATGCTTCATCTGTCCATTCCTCTCATCCCTCCTCATCTCTCCTCACAACCCTGCTTACTTCCTGCTACTGTCATGCTTCATCTGTCCATTCCTCTCATCCCTCCTCATCTCTCCTCACCACCCTGCTTACTTCCTGCTACTGTCATGCTTCATCTGTCCATTCCTCTCATCCCTCCTCATCTCTCCTCACCACCCTGCTTACTTCCTGCTACTGTCATGCTTCATCTGTCCATTCCTCTCATCCCTCCGCTCTCTCTATCCGACCATCCCTCCCCCCTTCAAAACACTGCTTCTCTCTTTCTCACTGCATTTATGCACAGTTAGATTTCCTCCAATAGTTATGTATCTTATTTGCAGGGATATCTCTATGACCTTTGACCCTCTATCTGAGGTCTACAACAGATAGCGCCGCCCCACCCAGTTCAGATCAGTTCAGATCAGTTCAGTTCAGATCAGTTCAGTCCAGTCCAGTTCAGTTCAGTCCAGTCCAGTTCAGATCAGTTCAGACTGTATTCAATAGGCACTAAACAGAAGAACATTTACCTAAACAGGGAGGGACTACCTCGGCACCCAGAAATAACAACTTCTTCCTCTGTGTGAACCGTCTGAGGAACAGCTAAGCCAGACAGACAGCATCTTTAGTCCTTTAATTTTTTATAAATTGTTTATTTAACTAGGCAAGTCAGTTAAGAACAAATTCTTATTTACAATGACGGCCTACACCGGCCAAACCCGGACGACGCTGGGCCAATTCTGCGCCGCCCTATGGGACTCCCAATCACGGCCTGGAATCAAACCAGGGGGTCTGTAGTGACGCCTCAAGCACTGAGATGCAGTGCCTTAGACCGCTGCGCCACTCGGGAGCCCAATAGACAGAGGACTGAGGAGCCATTCACTCAGAGGAAAACAGGGAGTGGGGAAAAGGGCAGGGATCTGGCCAGGACCGAGGGTGATCTGTCTGTCCTGCAAACAAAATAACCCCCGCAGTGAATACACTGAAGCACTGAGATCATGAACACACCCACTATCCTCCTCGGCTCAGACGATGGTAAACTGGCTGGAAATCCTGAGCGCATGAACACTCACTTACTGAGCAGAGCTTCCAGTTGGCAATGTGTGTGGGTGTCAGACGGCAGGGTTTACTAGCTGTTATGTGCCAGCCCTGGCAGAGATCAAAGACAAATGATTATGTTCTTGCGGTCGCGAGGGAGTCTCCTGGCCTGGCACATACACACATACACACATACACACACATATACACACATACAGTGGGGAGAACAAGTATTTGTTACACTGCCGATTTTGCAGGTTTTCCTACTTACAAAGCATGTAGAGGTCTGTAATTTTTATCATAGGTACACTTCAACTGTGAGAGACGGAATCTAAAATCTAAACAAAAATCCAGAAAATCACATTGTATGATTTTTAAGTAATTAATTTGCATTTTATTGCATGACATAAGTATTTGATCACCTACCAACCAGTAAGAATTCCGGCTCTCACAGACCTGTTAGTTTTTCTTTAAGAAGCACTCCTGTTCTCCACTCATTACCTGTATTAACTGCACCTGTTTGAACTCGTTACCTGTATAAAAGACACCTGTCCACACACTCAATCAAACAGACTCCAACCTCTCCACAATGGTCAAGACCAGAGAGCTGTGTAAGGACATCAGGGATAAAATTGTAGACCTGCACAAGGCTGGGATGGGCTACAGGACAAAAGGCAAGCAGCTTGGTGAGAAGGCAACAAC
>NC_140004.1:32155053-32200607 GCF_964263955.1 Coregonus lavaretus | reverse complement strand
CTCTCCTTCCCCCTCTCTCTCTCCTTCCCTCTCTTTCTCTTTTCTCTATACTTCTCCAACACATTCATGTCATGTTTTTGAATCACTAATTCATCACTGTTTTGTCATTTTCCTACATTCATTTAGCTAACTTTTTGTCAGCTGTCGGTGATAGGATAACATTAGTCTTTTGTGTAATTCTAAGTTTTGTTTCTTAATCAAATTACAGACTGTGGGCCAGATTCCCTGACCTAAATTTAGTCTATTCTGGACTAAATAGCATCCTCAATGGAGAATCTCCATTTCAGTGTTTTTTGTCCAGAAAAGTATTCTAGTGAACTGACCCTACAAGTCATTATGATGAGGGGATGTGAGAAGAGATGCGAATGGCACCAACATGGAGGCTGTCAGGATGAGGAAGCCAGAATGAGACGATCTGTCAGGGGAGAGATGATTTCTCTCTGAGCCAGGAGGTACACGCACACGCACACACACACAAACACACACACACACACGCACAGACACACACACACACACATACATGCTCTGACAGAGTTTCATTAAAGCCTGTCCGCCTGCCCGCTTATCTGGCAAACTGTGAGAGACGGCCCAGAAACACTCCCAGATTGAGCCAGAGACAGACCAAACAGACAGACAGGGCAAAGAGAAAGAAAGAGAGTAAGTGAGGGAACGATCTGAGGAGAATGACAGACAGGCCTCACATTAAGACTTGTCTGCCTGCCCTGTGAACTCAAAGTTACGTGTTACTTAGTTACTGATGAGCTTTACACCTTCAATGTGTCCATGCTTGTATGTGTCTGTGCGTGCATGTGTGCATGCAGATACTCGAGGTCATGTGGGTTATGCATAGTAACACAAACAAGACCTTACATAGTGGAGACATACTGTATTTTCTGCTTCAGTAGGGTTGAATAGTCCCAGGTTTGGTAAGAGTAAAGCTTTAAACTTCTGTATAAATATTTGGGGTCATGTGGTGTGTGTTTGTGTGTGCGTGTGTGTGCATGCATTTGTGTGTGTGTGTGTGTTGGAATGACTTTATGTTGTAATTACCTGCAGGACAGACCTCCGTAGAGGAGGACTGTAGCTGTTTGATATAATCCTGCATGGCATGCCAAAACACTATTCTGCACATCAAACTGACATAACCAAATGCTTCAGCGCTTTCTCCCCCCATACTAAGTGTATGTGTGTGTGTGTGTGTGTGTGTGTGTGTGTGTGCGTACATGCATGTGTGTGTGTGGTGGTCATTAGTGATAGCACAACACAGCACAAATGTCATGTGAGTAGGGGGATGTTGACTGGTCTGTCATTATGGTGAACATGTCAAATGGTGGCTGGAGGGGGTATGATCAGCCTGACAGGTCACAGTGTGAGAGAGAGTGTTGGGGAGAGAGACAGAGGCAATAACAGAAAGAGAGAGGGGGTGGAAAGAAAGAGAAGGATAGAGAGAGGGACATAGAGAAAGATGGAGAAGGAGAGAGAGAAAGAGACAGAAGGAGAGCGAGAAAGAGACAGAAGGAGAGAGAGAAAATGAGATGTACAAAGATGGGGTGAAACAGGAAGAGAAGAAGAAAGAGAGGGAGTGAGAGAGAGAGAGTGAAAGAGAGAGAAGGAGAAGAAAGTGGAGTGAGAACAAGAGAGAGAAGGAGACAGAGAGAGATGGGGAAGATCTCAATTGCATACTCCTCGTGTCCTCTCTCCTCAGCTCCTTCTCAAAACCCATTGGATGAGAAAGGCAGAGGTCCCTTCCCTCTGACCTTCTCCTCAAATGGGTTTTGAGGATGAGGAGGAGAGAGAATGCGAGGAGTATGCAATTGAGATCTTCCCAAAGAGAGGGAGAGAAAAGGAAAAAGAGAGAGAGAAACTTATTGAACTGGGAGCCTGCCTGCTGAGGTGTGTGGAGGGGGCAGAGACAGCAGAGACAGCAGAGACAGTAGAGACAGCAGAGACAGTAGAGACAGTAGAGACAGTAGAGACAGTAGAGACAGCAGAGACAGCAGATACAGCAGAGACAGCAGAGACAGCAGAGACAGAGACAGCAGAGACAGCAGAGACAGTAGAGACAGTAGAGACAGAGACAGCAGAGATAGCAGAGACAGTAGAGACATCAGAGATGGTAGAGACAGCAGATACGGTAGAGACAGTAGACAGCAGAGATAGCAGAGACAGTAGAGACATCAGAGATGGTAGAGACAGCAGATACGGTAGAGACAGTAGACAGCAGAGACATCAGAGACAATCGAGACAGCAGAGACATCAGAGACAGTAGAGACAGTAGAGATAGCAGAGACAGAGACAGCAGAGATAGCAGAGACAGTAGAGACATCAGAGATGGCAGAGATGGTAGAGACAGCAGATACGGTAGAGACAGTAGACAGCAGAGACATCAGACAGCAGAGACATCAGATACAGCAGAGACAGCAGAGACAGCAGAGACAGCAGAGACATCAGAGAAGGCAGAGACGGCAGAGACATCAGAGACGGCAGAGACGGCAGAGACAGCAAAGACATCAGAGACAGCAGAGACAGCAGAGACAGCAGAGACAGCAGAGACATCAGAGACGGTAGAGACAGTAGAGACAGTAAAGACAGTAGAGACAGTAGAGACAGCAGAGACAGCAGAGACAGCAGAGACAGAGACAGCAGAGACAGCAGAGACAGCAGAGACAGAGACAGCAGAGACAGCAGAGACAGTAGAGACAGTAGAGATAGCAGAGACAGAGACAGCAGAGATAGCAGAGACAGTAGAGACATCAGAGATGGCAGAGATGGTAGAGACAGCAGATACGGTAGAGACAGTAGACAGCAGAGACATCAGACAGCAGAGACATCAGATACAGTAGAGACAGCAGAGACAGCAGAGACAGCAGAGACATCAGAGAAGGCAGAGACGGCAGAGACGGCAGAGACGGCAGAGACATCAGAGACGGCAGAGACAGCAGAGACAGCAGAGAAAGCAAAGACAGCAAAGACATCAGAGACATCAGAGATCGCAGAGACAGTAGAGACAGTAGAGACAGTAAAGACAGTAGAGACAGTAGAGACAGCAGAGACAGCAGAGACAGCAGAGACAGAGACAGCAGAGACAGCAGAGACAGTAGAGACAGTAGAGATAGCAGAGACAGAGACAGCAGAGATAGCAGAGACAGTAGAGACATCAGAGATGGCAGAGATGGTAGAGACAGCAGATACGGTAGAGACAGTAGACAGCAGAGACATCAGACAGCAGAGACATCAGATACAGTAGAGACAGCAGAGACAGCGAGACAGCAGAGACAGCAGAGACATCAGAGAAGGCAGAGACGGCAGAGACAGTAGAGACAGCAGAGACAGCAGAGACGGCAGAGACGGCAGAGACGGCAGAGACAGCAGAGACATCAAAGACAGCAAAGACATCAGAGACATCAGAGATCGCAGAGACGGTAGAGACAGTAGAGACAGTAGAGACATCAGAGACGGCAGAGACGGCAGAGACAGTAGAGACAGCAGAGACATCAGAGACGGCAGAGACGGCAGAGACGGCAGAGACGGCAGAGACGGCAGAGACATCAAAATCAAATCAAATCAAATCAAATTTTATTGGTCACATGCGCTGAATACAACAGGTGCAGACATTACAGTGAAATGCTTACTTACAGCCCTTAACCAACAGTGCATTTATTTTAAACAAAAAAAGTAAGAATAAAACAACAACAAAAAAAGTGTTGAGAAAAAAAGAGCAGAAGTAAAATAAAGTGACAGTAGGGAGGCTATATATACAGGGGGGTACCGTTGCAGAGTCAATGTGCGGGGGCACCGGCTAGTTGAGGTAGTTGAGGTAATATGTACATGTGGGTAGAGTTAAAGTGACTATGCATAAATACTTAACAGAGTAGCAGCAGCGTAAAAAGGATGGGGTGGGGGGCAGTGCAAATAGTCCGGGTAGCCATGATTAGCTGTTCAGGAGTCTTATGGCTTGGGGGTAGAAGCTGTTGAGAAGTCAGTAGAGACAGCAGAGACATCAGAGACGGCAGAGACGGCAGAGATGGCAGAGACATCAGAGACAGTAGAGACAGAGACAGCAGAGAAAGCAGAGACACTAGAGACAGAGACAGCAGAGACAGAGACGGCAGCCAAATTAATTTTAGGGGAATACTTCTCTACACCCCTAAGGAGCAGCTAAGCTCCCGGTGTGTACAAGGCTTGCAGTAACATCCTTAGGAGTGGAGAGCAGAGCAGGCAGCAGTGGGGTATTTATGGGCTAATAGACATTAGACATGGAGGGTGGTGTGTGTAACCGTAGCGTAGCTTAGCTTTGTCAGCAGACTGCAGGCTAGTGGACTGGGAGCTGTGTGGCTGTATCCCAAAAGGCACCCAATTCCCTATATAGTGCACTAAAGGGGATTGTTTTACCACAGACTAATAAACCTGCGACTTCATTTACAGCCTGATTAATGGGTAGGGGCTAAACGGGCAGGTGGCGCTGACAAGACAGGCATGGCTGCTGTGACCAGGCCGGGGAACGAGGCGCCAGGGGAGGTAAGGAGAGGGGAAAGTGTGTGTCGCAAATGAGACCATATTACCTATGTAGTGCACTGCTTTTGACCAGGGCCTATAGGGAATAGTGTACCATTAGGGATGCATACCACAGTCTGGGCCACCACTGAGGGGAGACACAGTGTACTGGGATAGGGATACACATGGGGGTGGGGACACATGGGGGTGGGGACACATGGGGGTGGGGACACATGCCTGCAATATGATCTATAAACCCACATCTAACATAAATACTGAAGACATATTCACACTTATGCTGAAGGGTAGGGTACAATAAAGTTTGTCATTTTGACTACAAATAAGCATAACTATCTTTAATGGGTCAAATGTATTAATTTAAATACCTCCCATATACATATTTAACATAATGAACTATATTTTATATGAACATTATTACTCCAATTTCGCCAACACTGTAACCGTCATCATGGAACCTTCCCACTGGCTGCAGGGTTTCTACATGATGACAACGTGAGAAGTCCTACGGTCCTATTGTCGTGGAATAGGGAAGCAATTCCTCAGAGGAGTGGATGTGTTGATGTCTATAACTCACTGGTGGAAATATTGACTGGAAGCTTCCTGTGAGATGACCATATAATTTCCTACTGGAGACCCAAAGACAGGAAGCCCTGCTTTACACTTCCTGTTGGAATAACCCACTGTTACCGTGGTAATGACACAGCAAAGTTCTACTACAGTTTCTACTACATTGTCCCGAGGACGGCATTTGGGAAACGCTGCCCTACATAGAGCACTTCTTTTGATCAGGGGTTCTGGTCGTAAATAGTACACTATGTAGAGAATAGGGTGCCATTTGGGACTCAATCCTATAGAACTGAGATCTATAGATACTAATGTACTCCAGAATCAAGAATCCATGGCGCTAAACAAGGCCATGGGATGACAAGCATGATTGTTTAAATTAATAACTTTACTAATTTTATCTCTCATCAGGATAGATTTATTGAGACACATCAAAGTGATGATTGAGTGCTATTGTATTTCACAGCTACAGTGACAGTTTAGTGTTAGCTCAAGCATGTTTTTTTTTGTTGCCATGTTTCCTTATGTGTTTCTGAAAGTGTGTATGTGTTTGTGTGTGTGTATGTGTGTTTCTATGTGTGTCCAACATGTGCCCACTCACTCTGGTATGCCCATCCTGGAGGGGCCAGTCTGTCCCTTTACAGAGAGAGAGACATACACACGCATGCACACACACACAGGCTTGCATGCACGTACACGTACACATACACGTATACACACGTACACACACACACACACCACATAGAGAGGGGAGAGCTCCTCCTGACTAAGGACTCGTCCAGATAAAGACCATGCTCTCAGGAATCTCGTGAAAAGCGTGAAAGAAGAAGAACGAGAGAAACGGGCGGAAAAATGTCACAAGAGAGAACAGAAGAGACACACAAAGGGAGTTTATCCCTCTGGTGTTTTGCTATTTACAGTGAAGAGGGCGGCCTAGATCCCTATCTACAGTTGAAGTCGGATGTTTACATACACTTTAGCCAAATACATTTAAACTCAGTTTTTCACAATTCCTGACATTTAATCCTAGTAAAACTTCCCTGTCTTAGGTCACTTAGGATCACCACTTTATTTTAAGAATGTGAAATGTCAGAATAATAGTAGAGAGAATGATTTATTTCAGATTTTATTTCTTTCATCACATTCCCAGTGGGTCAGAAGTTTACATACACCCAATTAGTATTTGGTAGCATTGCCTTTAAATTGTTTAACTTGGGTCAAACATTTCGGGTAGCCTTCCACAAGCTTCCCACAATAAGTTGGGTGAATTTTGGCCCATTCTTCCTGACAGAGCTGGTGTAACTGAGTCAGGTTTGTAGGCCTCCTTGCTCGCACACGCTTTTTCAGTTCTGCCCACAAATGTTCTATAGAATTGAGGTCAGGGCTTTGTGATGGCCACTCCGATACCTTGACTTTGTTGTCCTTAAGCCATTTTGCCACAACTTTGAAGTATGCTTGGGGTCATTGTCCATTTGGAAGACCCATTTGCGACCAAGCTTTAACTTCCTGACTGATGTCTTGAGATGTTGCTTCAATATATCCACGTAATTTTCCTTCCTCATTATGCCATCTATTTTGTGAAGTGCACCATTCCCTCCTGCAGCAAAGCACCCCCACAGCATGATGCTGCCACCCCTGTGCTTCACGGATGGGATGGTGTTCTTCGGCTAGCAAGCGTCCCCCTTTTTCCTCCAAATATAACGATGGTCATTATGGCCAAACAGTTATATTTTTGTTTCATCAGACCAGAGGTAATTTCTCCAAAAAGTACGATCTTTGTCCCCATGTGCAGTTGCAAACCGTAGTCTGGCTTTTTTATGGCGGTTTTGGAGTAGTGGCTTCTTCCTTGCTGAGCGGCCTTTCAGGTTATGTTGATATAGAACTCGTTTTACTGTGGATATATATACTTTTGTACCTGTTTCCTCCAGCATCTTCACAAGGTCCTTTGCTGTTGTTCTGGGTTTGATTTGCACTTTTCGCACCAAAGTACGTTAATCTTTCAATCCTACCTATCAGCGCCGGAGAAGATGGCTGCCGTTTTACAGCCCTCTAACCAATTGTACTATTATGTGTGTTTTTCCGCGTTATTTGTAATTTATTTTGTACATAATGTTTCTGCCATCGTCTCTTATAACCAAAAAGAGCTTCTGGATATCAGGACAGCGATTACTCACCTCGTATTGGACGAAGATTTTTTCTTCAACGAGGCGGCCGCGAAGGATATCATACAGACACCCGACAAGGCCCAAATCCCCGTCATTCGCGTGAGGAAGAGACGGAGATATCGCGGACATAGAGCGGGGTGCCTTGTAAGGATCCGACGGCGAGCGAGTAAACTGCCTCTTCCATCAATCCTATTAGCCAACGTTCAATCTTTTGAAAATAAAGTGGACGATTTAAGATTACGGTTATCCTACCAACGGGACATTAAAAACTGTAATATCTTATGTTTCACGGAGTCGTGGCTGAACGACGACAATGATACATCGGCAGGACAGAACGGCTGACTCCGGTAAGACAAGGGGTGGTGGTCTGTGTATATTTGTAAACAACAGCTGGTGCACAAAATCAAATACTAAGGAAGTCTCGAGGTTTTGCTCGCCTGAGGTAGAGTATCTTATGATAAGCTGTAGACCACACTATTTACCAAGATAGTTTTCATCTATATTTTTCATAGCTGTCTATTTACCAACACAAACCAATGCTGGCATTAAGATTGCACTGAATGAGTTGTACAAGGCCATTAATCAACAGGAAAACGCTCATCCAGATGCAGCGCTCCTAGTGGCCGGGGACTTTAATGCAGGGAAACTTAAATCCGTTCTACCTAATTTCTACCAGCATGTTAAATGTGCAACCAGAGGGAAAAAAACTCTAGACCACCTTTACTCCACACACAGAGACGCATACAAAGCTCTCCCTCGCCCTCCATTTGGCAAATCTGACCATAACTCTATCCTCCTGATTCCTGCTTATAAGCAAAAACTAAAGCAGGAAGCACCAGTGACTCGGTTAATAAAAAAGTGGTCAGATGACGCAGATGCTAAGCTACAGGACTGTTTTGCTAGCACAGACTGGAACATGTTCCGGGATTCTTCAGACAGCATTGAGGAGTACACCACATCAGTCACTGGCTTCATCAATAAGTGCATCGATGATGTCGTCCCCACAGTGACCGTACGTACATACCCCAACCAGAAGCCATGGATTACAGGAAACATCCGCACTGAGCTAAAGGGTAGAGCTGCCGCTTTCAAGGAACGGGACTCTAACCCGGACGCTTATAAGAAATCCCGCTATGACCTCCGACGAACCATCAAACAGGCAAAGAGTCAATACAGGTCTAAGATTGAATCATACTACACTGGCTCTGACGCTCGTCGGATGTGGCAGGGTTTGAAAACTATTACAGACTACAAAGGGAAGCACAGCCGCGAGCTGCCCAGTGACACAAGCCTACCAGACGAGCTAAACCACTTCTATGCTCGCTTCGAGGCAAGCAACACTGAAGCATGCATGAGAGCACCAGCTGTTCCGGATGACTATGTGATCACGCTCTCCGTAGCCGATGTGAGTAAGACTTTTAAGCAGGTCAACATTCACAAGGCCGCAGGGCCAGACGGATTACCAGGACGTGTACTCCGAGCATGTGCTGACCAACTGGCAAGTGTCTTCACTGACATTTTCAACATGTCCCTGACTGAGTCTGTAATACCAACATGTTTCAAGCAGACCACCATAGTCCCCGTGCCCAAGGACTCTAAGATAACCTGCCTAAATGACTACCGACCCGTAGCACTGACGTCTGTAGCCATGAAGTGCTTTGAAAGGCTGGTCATGGCTCACATCAACAGCATTATCCCAGAAACCCTAGACCCACTCCAATTTGCATACCGCCCCAACAGATCCACAGATGATGCAATCTCTATCGCACTCCACACTGCCCTTTCCCACCTGGACAAGAGGAACACCTACGTGAGAATGCTATTCATTGACTACAGCTCAGCATTCAACACCATAGTGCCCTCTAAGCTCATCACTAAGCTAAGGATCCTGGGACTAAACACCTCCCTCTGCAACTGGATCCTGGACTTCCTGACGGGCCGCCCCCAGGTGGTAAGGGTAGGTAACAACACATCTGCCACACTGATCCTCAACACGGGGGCCCCTCAGGGGTGCGTGCTCAGTCCCCTCCTGTACTCTCTGTTCACCCATGACTGCATGGCCATGCACGACTCCAACACCATCATTAAGTTTGCCGACGACACAACAGTGGTAGGCCTGATCACCGACAACGATGAGACAGCCTACAGGGAGGAGGTCAGAGATCTGGCCGTGTGGTGCCAGGACAACAACCTCTCCCTCAACGTGACCAAGACAAAGGAGATGATTGTGGACTACAGGAAAAAAAAGAGGACTGAGCACGCCCCCATTCTCATCGACGGGGCTGTAGTGGAACAGGTTGAGAGCTTCAAGTTCCTTGGTGTCCACATCACCAACGAACTATCATGGTCCAAACACACCAAGACAGTCGTGAAGAGGGCACGACAAAGCCTATTCCCCCTCAGGAGACTAAAAAGATTTGGCATGGGTCCTCAGATCCTCAAAAAATTCTACAGCTGCACCATCGAGAGCATCCTGACTGGTTGCATCACCGCCTGGTATGGCAACTGCTTGGCCTCCGACCGCAAGGCACTACAGAGGGTAGTGCGTACGGCCCAGTACATCACTGGGGCAAAGCTTCCTGCCATCCAGGACCTCTATACCAGGCGGTGTCAGAGGAAGGCCCTCAAACTTGTCAAAGACTCCAGCCACCCTAGTCATAGACTGTTCTCTCTGCTACCGCACGGCAAGCGGTACCGGAGTGCCAAGTCTAGGTCCAAAAGACTTCTCAACAGCTTCTACCCCCAAGCCATAAGACTCCTGAACAGCTAATCATGGCTACCCGGACTATTTGCACTGCCCCCCCCCCCCACCCCATCCTTTTTATGCTGCTGCTACTCTGTTAAGTATTTATGCATAGTCACTTTAACTCTACCCACATGTACATATTACCTCAACTACCTCAACTAGCCGGTGCCCCCTCACATTGACTCTGCAACGGTACCCCCCTGTATATATAGCCTCCCTACTGTCACTTTATTTTACTTCTGCTCTTTTTCTTCTCAACACTTTTTTTTGTTGTTGTTTTATTTTTACTTTTTTTGTTTAAAATAAATGCACTGTTGGTTAAGGGCTGTAAGTAAGCATTTCACTGTAATGTCTGCACCTGTTGTATTCGGCGCATGTGACCAATAAAATTTGATTTGATTTGATTTGATCTCTAGGAGACAGAACGCCTCTCCTTCCTGAGCGGTATTACAGCTGCGTGGTCCCATGGTGTTTATACTTGCGTACTATTGTTTGTACAGATGAACGTGGTACCTTCAGGCGTTTGGAAATTGCTTCCAAGGATGAACCAGACTTGTGGAGGTCTACATTTTTTTTCTGAGGTCTTGACTGATTTCTTTTGATTTTCCCATAATGTCAAGCAAAGAGCCACTGAGTTTGAAGGTAGGCCTTGAAATACATCCACAGGTACAACTCCAATTGACTCAAATGATGTCAATTAGCCTATCAGAAGCTTCTAAAGCCATGACATCATTTTCTGGAATTTTCCAAGCTGTTTAAAGGAACAGTCAACTTAGTGTATGTAAACTTCTGACCCACTGGAATTGTGATACAGTGAATTATAAGTGAAATAATCTGTCTGTAAACAATTGTTGGAAAAATTACTTGTGTCATGCACAAAGTAGATGTCCTAACCGACTTGCCAAAATATAGTTTGTTAACAAGAAATTTGTGGAGTGGTTGAAAATCAAGTTTTAATGACTCCAACATAAGTGTATGTAAACTTCTGACTTCAACTGTATACTGAACAAAAATGTAAACGCAACATGCAACAATTTCAAATATTTTACTGAGTTACAGTTCATATAAGGAAATCAGTCAATATAAATACATTCATTAGGTCCTAATCTATGGATTTCACATTACTGGGCAGGGGAGCAGCCATGGGTGGGCCTGGGAGGGCCTAGGCCCACCCACTTGGGAGCCAGGCCCACCCACTGGGGATCCAGGCCCAGCCAATCAGAATGAGTTTTTTCCCACAAAAGGGCTTTATTACAAACAGAAATACTCCTCACCCCCTCCCCCTCATCAGACAATCCCGCAGGTGAAGAAACCGGATGTGGAGGTCCTGGGGTGGCGTGGTTACACATGGTCTGCGGTTGTGAGACCGGTTGGACGTACTGCCAAATTCTATAAAACGACATTGGAGGTGACTTATGGTAGAGAAATGAACATTCAATTATCTGGCAACAGCTCTGGTGGACATTCCTGCAGTCAGCATGTCAATTGCACGCTCCCTCAAAACTTTAGACATCTGTGGCATTGTGTCATGTGACAAAACTGCACATTTTACAGTGCCTTTTATTGTACCCAGCACAAGGTGCACCTGTGTAATGATCATGCTGTCTAATCAGCTTCTGGACATGCCACACCTGTCAGGTGGATGGATTATCTTGGCAAAGGGATGTAAAACATTTGAGAGAAATAGGCTTTTTGTACATATGGAACATTTCTAGGATCTTTTCTTTCAGCTCATGAAACATGGGACCAACACTTTACATGTTGTGTTTATATTCTTGTTCAGTGTATAGGCTGGTTGAGAGGGGGAGGAGTGGATACACTAGAAGAACAAGTTGTTGGCTGACATCTTGTCTTGACAGTCCTCTATGTAATGATTTACTAACATGATGATCCATGGCTTCAACATAAAGGACATTCACACGCAATGTCTTATCTGCAATTGTTCTAACAGACAGGCAACATACCTGTATCTAGTGTGTGTGTGTATGTCATAATGTGTGTGTGTGTCATAGTGTGTGTGTGTCATAGTGTGTGTGTGTGTCTGTGTGTGCGTGTGAGAGAGAGAGAGTTTCATACTGAGTGTGACAGAACATGATGTTGACATTGTGCTCACAGCACTGCAACCATCCTGTCCTGGGACTCTATAGTTAGTTGTTGTTATCAGTATAGATTTAGTCATTCCCGTTCCTCCTCAGAGTCCCCAGAGATAGTAAACCCATCTACTTTGCTCCTCCTTCCGCCTTTTTAAACCTTGAATACACTACAATTTACATTTCCTGCTGCGCAGTGATCACAAACACACATACACACACACACATAGAGATATGAAGGAACACACACACATCCTGCATCATATTCAGAAGGGCTAGAGAATCCTACCCCAGGAAGGGTCCTCAAAAGCAGAGGGGGACAGATCCACCCCTACCCCAGCCCCCCCAGTCTCCTCTGTAACCCCTTTGTCCCTTCTCTCAGGTGGTGATGATGACACTAAGTGTGGGGTGTTGGTTGTGTGACTGGCTTGGAACCTGGCTGGGCTGACCCCATTAAAGAGAGAGGGGGGGTGGAGAGGACAGAGGGAGAGAGAGAGAGAGAGGGGAGAGAGAGAGGACAGAGGGAGCGAGAGAGAGGAGAGAGGGGGGAAAGAAGGAGGATTCTTGGCTCTGCGCGGCCTGGCTAGCTGCTTTGCTCAGCTTGCAGCCAGATAATTTACTGCCCCTTCATCCGGGGGGAATGTGTTTGTAGCCAGGCGTAATGGAGGCCATCCATTCTCCCTGTCAACTTTTTTTTCTGGGCTAGGGGAGGAAATGTTTGACAGAGAGAGGGCAAAACTGTTTCTATGGGAGCTAACCTAGAGTAGTGTATACATGGGAGACATATTACACTTTGTGGCATGGCCTGTGAGAGACTGTGTTTGTTTATGTGTGAGTGTGTGTTGTGTTTTATTAATGTGGAGCTGTGTGTGTGTGTGTGTTTGTGTGTGTGTGTTAACTCTTGTAGAGTTAAAGACTTTCTCTATTTAGCTGTGTTTCTGTGGCTGTTGTGTCTTTTATCACTGTGTCATAAAGACCTATTTCTCAATAGCAAAACGACTGCACTAGAAATATAATTGGCATATTTAACATGTTCATATGAGGCTACAGTATAAAAAGTAGACCTGACTCTTCTTCAAAGAGTTGACCTATAGCATCTTGCATTCTTGTATGGACATAAGGAATAGGGAAACAGAATGGCACATAGTGTGCATCCCAAATGGCGCCCTATTCAAATATGGGCCCTGGTCAAAAGTAGTGCACTATAAAGGGAATTTGGTGCCATTTGGGACGCATACCAGTGAGTGGGCTGCTCTCTTTCATTCTGTTCCTTATCTTATTATTTTTATTTTATTAGGATCCCCATTAGGGACAGATCGAAATATACTGGGGGGAGAGGTGGTCCAAAATAGGGGAGGGTTGTCAAACTTTTTTATTTTGCTTTGGGGAGGGTTGTGTGGTTTTCTATTGGGCACAGGGGAGGGTTGTGTGGTTTTCTATTGGGCACAGGGGAGGGTAGTGCGTTTTTTTCCCTGGTTTACATTCACTCTTTTGCTCGTATTTTCCCTATAAACAATGGCTTGACTTACTTTTGATATTACCCTAATAAAGTTTAGAAACTTTTCTGAAGGTTTGGTGTGGCTATTATTAAGCTTTAGCTACTGCAGACCTATGATAGGAAGGCAGTGCGCCCCGGCACTACAACTGACTCCGACAGTTGAACTTGAGGTGAGGAAGTCTGTTTCAGGCCTACCAGAGTTACTTGTGTAACCTAACAATATAATGCTTATCTTTATACAAAATATTCTGATTGAAAATGAATGAATTAGCCTCCTTCTGTATGTCTATATCTATATAGCAGACACAGTAGCCATCTGACATAAATAAATGCATGTCGGTGTCGTAGCATGCCACCGGCATATCTCTATCTCTCTCTATCTCTTAGGTTAGGCCTAAGCTTCTCTTCCTTTATATAGGCTATATATATATACTGTATATATATACAGTACCAGTCAAAAGTTTGGACACACCTACTCATTCCAGGGTTTTTCTTTACTTTTACTACTTTCTACATTGTAGAATAATAGTGAAGACATCAGAATTATGAAATAACACATATATAATCATGTAGTAACCAAAAAAGTGTTAAACAAATATTTGAGATTTGAGATTCTTCAAATACCCACCCTTTGCCTTAATGACAGCTTTGCACACTCTTGGCATTCTCTCAATCAGCTTCACCTGGAATGCTTTTCCAACAGTCTTGAAGGAGTTTCCACATATTCTGAGCACTTGGGTTGAGGTCGGGGATTGTGGAGACCAGCAAAGCACCCCCACACCACAACACCTCCTCCTCCATGCTTTATGGTGGGAACCACACATGCGGAGAGCATCCGTTCACCCACACCACGTCTCACAAAGACACTGCGGTTGGAACCAAAAATCTCCAATTTGGACTCCAGACCAAAGGACACATTTCCACCAGTCTAATGTCCATTGCTCGTGTTTCTTGGCCCAAGCAGGTCTCTTCTTCTTATTGGTGTCCTTTAGTAGTGGTTTCTTTGCAGGAATTCGACCATGAAGGCCTGATTCACACAGTCCCCTCTGAACAGTTGATGTTGAGATGTGTCTGTGACTTGAACTCTGTGAAGCATTTATTTGGGCTGCAATTTCTGAGGCAGGTAACTAATGAACTTATCCTCTGCAGCAGAGGTAACGCTGGGTCTTCCGTTCCTGTGGCGGTCCTGATGAGAGCCAGTTTCATCATAGTGCTTGATGGTTTTTGCAACTGCACTTGAAGAAACTTTCAAAGTTCTTGACATTTTCCGTATTGACTGACCTTCATGTCTTAAAGTAATGATGGACTGTCGTTTGTCTTTGCTTATTTGAGCTGTTCTTGCCATAATATGGACTTGGTCTTTTACCAAATAGAGCTATCTTCTGTATAGTAATAGTAAAAATAAAGAAAAACCCTTGAATGAGTAGGTGTGTCCAAACTTTTGACTGGTACTGTATATCATACAGTGGACACCTAAACCTATAGACCTTTACATGCAATGCCTTGATACATTCATTGCTCAAATCGCTGACAGCTGAACCGTGAGGTGGACAATTATTATTTTAGGAAAGTAGCCTAAAAACTAATAAAAAAATGGACTATAAAGTTTTGCACATGCTACACATCGAAACACAAGGAATAGTGTTTTTGTAATTTGTTATAGCTGTTTTTAAGGACACATAAATGTGGCTCATTTGGCGAACATCCATCATTTATTGATGGCACTGGCTGATGCATTTTTGATCTCCGTAAAATTTCTTAAATGTCCTATAAATTAAAATCTTCCCTGTCATGTTGTCCCACGTCAAATTTTCTTAAAGGAAACTCTGAAATGGCATATTGTTTTTATGAAGATTTTAGAATATTCGCATGAAAATCTGTCGCCAATTGGATGGAAACCTAACTATAGACACACTAAAGGCTGTGGCAAGTGCACTAGTCCAGTATCACTTTGATTTTGCCTGCACATCATGGTTCACCAGCAGCCCCAAACATCTAAAGAATAAGCTACCAGCCAAAGAAGCTTGTAAGAATTGTACTTAAACTCCCCCCTCATACTCATCTGGAGGTTGAGCATTTTTTCATCTCTACCTATATAATGTGTCTGTATCTATGTAATGTGTCTGTATCTCTGTAATGTGTCTGTATCTATGTAATTGTATATGTATTTATGTAAATAAATAGGGACCACAATGGAAATAAGTCCCCGACTTTATTGTGCAATCCTGGTCACTTAAAAATCTTTGTGTATTTTTTTTACTCACAAATAAAATCAATTTAAACTGTGCAGTGGCAAATTGTAGAATGGAAAGAGACATCTGTTACAAAACACCCCAAAGTTTAATGACAAGCCAAGCCTTCGATACTGGATAAGCCTACAAGGTAGGGAGGGATGTATTTTCTGTTGTCCATAGTCTATTTACATAGTCTATTTATTGTGGTGTTGAAAACGCAAACCATGATATTGAAACACCCGAAGTCGGTACGCTTTGTTTATTGGTTGTGTGGTGCATTGGCACAGAAAACCTGTTGGTGGAAAATTCATTGCATATTTTTTATATAATTATAAATATAGCATCAAAATGTTGAAAATCTGATTTCCCCCTAGCTGATCATTGTCTACAGCTGGCTCTGATCGTCGTGTTATGAAACAGGCAGGGAGAGTGAGTTCGTCTGTGGTGGTCGGCAAACCCTCAACCTTTTGGCCAGCAGCCCTGCGTGGAATCGACTGTGGCACAAAAGCGTGCTGAAGTGGCAATGTCGATATCCACGTTTATAAACACAGGTCCACTACAGTTATTTTTGGTCGTAAACATTATTTTGAGTTAATTCTATGAGGGGGGAGGGTGTTCAATTTATTTTACAGTACAAGGGGAGGGTCATGTGAAAATATGTGTATTGTTGGGGAGGGGGGGTGCATTTTTTTTTAATGAGCACCTTGAGTTAGACCAGCCCCTCCTCCCTGGTAAATGTCTAACTGTCCCTTAGCTGTTGTTGACGTAGCAGCTACTCTTCCTGGGATGCACAAAAAAACACAAAACATGACATAAAACAGAACATCAATAGACAAAATAACACTAAAGTCTTTCTCCAGTCTCCACAGACTATTTTTCCATACATGACCTTCCTGGCTCTTCCTCTCCGCCTGCAGCTGCTCTGTGTCAGCCCAGTGAGTTCCAAGGTCCTGTCAGGAAACAGCTGGAACTGCTCTCACAAACGTGTCTCAACAACAAGCATGGCTATGGAATACATTAATAAGCTGAACACCACAGTTATTCTGTTTCACTGTCTATTCCCTATGTGTGAATTCCAAACTGCACCCTATTCCCTTCATAATGCACTACTTTTGACCAGGGACCGTAGGGGTGTCTATTGGGATGCGTCCACTGTGAGTAACATTCACACTAATATCCCAACTGTCTCTCCCATGCTCTGTCTCTTTCAGTCACTCTGTTTGTGAATAAGATTTAGGATTCAAGCTACTGTGGGAGGCTATCAGTGATCGCACTACGTTACACACAATCCTCAGTGATTGGTTCAGTGCAGCCTCCTACAGTGCCTTAGAGAAAGTATTCACACCCCTTTACTTTTTCCACATTTGATTGTGTTACAGCCTGAATTTAAAATGGATTAAATTGAGATTTTGTGGTCACTGGCCTACACACACTACTCCATAATGTCAAAGTGGAATTAAGTTTTTCGAAATTTAAGAAAATTAATTAATTGAAAAGCGGAAATGTCTTGAGTCAATAATAATTCAACCCCTTTGTTATGGCGAACCTAAATAAGTTCAGGAGTAAAAATGTGCTTAACAAGTCACATAATAAGTTGCATGGACTCACTCTGTGTGCAATAATAGTGTTTAACATTATTTTTTAATGACTACCTAATTTTTGTACCCCACACACACAAGGTATTTCAGTCAAGCAGTGCATTTCTAACACAGATTCAACCACAAAGACCAGGGAGGTTTTCCAATGCCTTGCAAAGAAGGGCACCTATTGGTAGATGGATAAAAATAAAATTAAAGCAGACATTGAATATCCCTTTCAGCATGCTGAAGTTATTAATTACACTTTGGATGGTGTATGAATACACCCAGTCACTACAAAGATACCGGCGTCCTTCCTAACTCAGTTGCTGGAGAGGAAGGAAACCGCTCAGGGATTGCACCATTAGGCCAATGGTGACTTTAAAACAGATACAGAGTTTAATGGCTGTGATAGGAGAAAACTGAGGATGGATCAACAACATTGTAGTTATTCCACAATACTAACCTAATTGACAGAGTGAAAAGATGGAAGCCTGTACAGAATAAAACATATTCCAAAACATGCATCCTGTTTGCAACAAGGCACTAAAGTAATACTGCAAAAAATGTGGCAAAGCAATGAACTTTTTGTCCTAAATACAAAGTGTTATGTTTGGGGCAAATCCAATATGGCACGTTATTGAGTACCACTCTCCATATTTTCAATTATAGTGGTGGATGCATCATGTTTTGGGTATGCTTGTAATAGTTAAGGACTGGAGAGCTTTTCAGGATAAAAAAAATGGAATGGTGCTAAGCACAGGCAAAATCCTAGAGGAAAACCTGGTTCAGTCTGCTTTCAACCAGACACTGGGAGATGAATTCACCTTTCAGCAGGACAATAACATGAAACACAAGGCCAAATCTACACTGTAGTTGCTTACCAAGAAGACAGTGAATGTTCCTGAGTGGCTGAGTTACAGTTTTGACTTAGATATGCTAGAAAATCTATGGCAAGACTTGACAATGGTTGTCTAGCAATGATCAACAACCAATTTGACAGAGCTTGAAGAATTCTGAAATCTTGTTCAATCCAGGTGTGCAAAGCTCTTAGAGACTTATCCAGAAAGACTCGTAGCTGTAATCCCTGTCAAAGGTGATTCTAACATGTATTGACTCAGGGGTGTGAATACTTATGTAACGGATATATTTCTGTATTTCATTTCCGATACAAACATTTCTAAAAGCATGTTTTCACTTTGTCATTATGGGGTATTGTGTGTAGATGGATGAGAAAAAAATATACACTACCCATTCAAAAGTTTGGGGTCACTTAGAAATGTCATTGTTTTCGAAAAGAAAAGAAAAAAAAATGTGTCCATAAAAATAACATAAAATTGATCAGAAATACAGTGTAGACATTGTTAATGTTGTAAATGGCTATTGTAGCTGGAAACGGCTGATTTTTTTATGGAATATCTACATAGGCGTACAGAGGCCCATTATCAGCAACCATCAGTCCTGTGTTCCAATGGCACATTGTGTTTGCTAATACAAGTTTATCATTTTAAAAGGCTAATTGATCATTAGAAAACCCTTTGCAATTATGTTAGCACAGCTGAAAACTGTTGCGCTCATTAAAGAAACAATAAAACTGGCCTTCTTGAGACTAGTTAAGTATCTGGAGCATCAGCAATTGTGGGTTCGATTACAGAATCAAAATGGCCAGAAACAAAGAACTTTCATCTGAAACTCGTCAGTCTATTCTTATTCTGAGAAATGAAGGCTATTCCATGCGAGAAATTGCCAAGAAACTGAAGATCTTGTACAACGCTTTGTACTACTCCCTTCACAGAACAGCACAAACTGGCTCTAACCAGAATAGAAAGAGGAGTGGGAGGCCCTGGTGCACAAATGAGCAAGAGGACAAATACATTAGAGTGTCTAGTTTGAGAAACAGACGCCTCACATGTCCTCAACTGGCAGCTTCATTAAATAGTACCCGCAAAACACCAGTCTCAACGTCAACAGTGAAGAGGCGACTCCGGGATGCTGACCTTCTAGGCAGAGTTACAAAGAAAGCCATATCTCAAACTGGCCATTAAAAATAAAAGATTAAGATGGGCAAAAGAACACAGACACTGGACAGAGGAAGATTGGAAAAAAGTGTTATGGACAGACGAATCGAAGTTTGAGGTGTTCGGATCACAAAGAAGAACATTTGTGAGACGCAGACTAAATGAAAAGATGCTGGGGGAGTGCTTGATGCCATCTGTCAAGCATGGTGGAGGCAATGTGATGGTCTGGGGGTGCTTTGGTGGTGGTAAAGTGGGAGATTTGTACAGGGTAAATGGGATATTGAAGAAGGAAGGCTATCACTCCATTTTGCAACGCCATGCCATACCCTGTGGACGGCGCTTGATTGGAGCCAATTTCCTCCTACAACAGGACAATGACCCAAAGCACAGCTCCAAACTATGCAAGAACTACTTAGGGAAGAAGCAGTCAGCTGGTATTCTGTCTATAATGGAGTGTCCAGCACAGTCACCGGATCTCAACCCTATTGAGCTGTTGTGGGAGCAGCTTGACCGTATGGTACGTAAGAAGTGCCCATCAAGCCAATCCAACTTGTGGGAGGTGCTTCAGGAAGCATGGGGTGAAATCTCTTCAGATTACCTCAACAAATTGACAACTAGAATGCCAAAGGTCTGCAAGGCTGTAATTGCAGCAAATGGAGGATTCTTTGACGAAAGCAAAGTTTGAAGGACACAATTATTATTTATATTAAAAATCATTATTTCTAACCTTGTCAATGACTACATTTCCTATGCATTTTGCTATACAGTATTTCCTATTCAAACTAATTTCATGAATGTTTTCATGGAAAACAAGTACATTTCTAAGTGACCCCAAACTTTTGAATGGTAGTGTATGTAATATATTTTTTTATTCAGGCTGTAACACAACAAAATGTGGAATATGTCAACCGGTCTGAATACTTTCTGAAGGCACTGTAAGTATCTGTGGGTCTCAGGCAGACACACAGAAACAGTTTAGCTCCAAAATGGCTGAGCCCTCACCTTGGTTTCTCACCAGAGCTGTCGCATCGACCTTCACCGAGACTCACAGGCAGAGGAGGAGGGGGAGAGGGGAGAAGGGGGGAGGGAGGTATAAATCAAAAGCACGTACGTGTGTGTGTGTGTGTGTGTGTGTGTGTGTGTGTGTGTGTGTGTGTGTGTGTGTGGTGCGTGCATGTGAGTGTGTGTGTGTGTATTTGTGTGTGTGCGTGTATTTGTGCCCCCGCGTGCATATAGCGTTGGAGGTAGGTGGGTTTATTCATTAATTAATTCCCTCCCTCCATCCTTCCTTTCCCCAGGTCACTCCTCCTCTCCACCTCTCCTCCTCTCCTTGTCGGGGCTTTGGCGGGCGACTCTTGTTAGCTGCAGTGCGAGTGGGGAAGTGACTGCGGCTGACAATATAATTTACGTTGTCTGTAGAGAGCTATCGGAGCGCGGCAGCCTTATTCATGCCACATTAGGGGATTTGCCTGCGCCGCTGTCTCCGGGCCCAATCCATCAGACGCCTGTTTTCCAATGCCGCTTTATTGGAGCGTGCCCTTGAGAGAGTGCTGAGAAGCAGGGAGTGTGTTTATGTGTGTGTGTGTGTGTGTGTGTGTGTGTGTGTGTGTGTGTGTGTGTGTGTGTGTGTGTGTGTGTGTGTGTGTGTGTGTGTGTGTGTGTGTGCTTCCTTGCTTGCATGAGTACATGCATGTGTGTGTGACAGTGTGCGTGTGTGCTTGTGTCGTCAAGCTTGACTGATTAAGGCTGGACTAGTCAGACAAATGAACTGCAGTCTCAGACAGGCAAAATTACAGCCATAACTTCAAAGAGGAACCATGATTACTACCATTGTCATATCAGTAAGTCTGGCACAGCATAAAAGTGGCCATTGGGCTTTTTATCTAGCGTGGATCACTGAAATTCTTCCTGTTTTAGCTGCCCATATTTCGTCCAATGGCTCATCTATTATTGTAACAATCTCAAGCCTTCATAATCAAGCAAAAGTCCTGTCCTGCTCTCCTTCCAACAGGGATAGCTGTAGCTGTCTAGATAAGTGAGTTACATTCAGAGTGGCATAGACACACACACACAGTCTGTATTGTATCTACAGTACCTAAGCTTTGTGTGGTACGAGGCTTAGGGGGAGATAAATATGCGTGGGAGAGGACTGCCTGGCACAAGTACAGTAATGAACGATGCCAAAGACCTCGTTTTTCATCCGGGATAGAGAATGTCAGACAGGAAGGCCGGAAAGACATTTTAGCTTGGTGAGTCTCTCGGCTGCAGCACATGGGGCTCCAAGTGCACCTCATTAATCACACCTAGGGGACTGGAGGGTTGCATCCAAAATGGCACCCTATTCCATATGCAGTGCACTACTTTTGACCAGGGCCCATAGTGCTCTGCTCAAAAGATGTACACTAAATAGGAAATAGGGTACCATTTGGGATGTAGCCAAGAAAAAGGGCCATATCTGTAATTATGAGAGACTTAGAAACGGGAAGTGCAGCTGGCTCCCTCCTTCCCTCTGAGAAGGTTGCAGCTAAAGAGTAAACAGTGCAGTGCACAAGAGTGTGCCCTTACAAGGGCACTAAGACAGGAGCACCTGTTGCTCAAGTGAACTTATGGGGCTAACGGTCACCTAGGCCACTACGCATCAACATACAACAGTTTGAACAACCATAAACGCAAAATACTGTTCACACTTCATCTCTCTCCTAACAAATGAATGTTTTCTTTTTTTATCACTCACTGAAGTCTTTCCCATTCCCTACCCCATCTGCCCTCCAGCCCCCCTCTGCCCCTCCACCTCAGCCGCCTCCTTCCTTTCACCCCAGTCCCCTCCACTCCCCCAACCCCACCCCACCCCTCCACCCCATTCCTCCACCACCCCACCCCAGCCCCTTACACCCATCCCACCTCTATACCACACCACCCTAGCCTCATCCACCCCTCCACCACCCCACTCCAGCCTCCTCCACCCCACCCCTCCACCACCCCACCTCAGCCTCCTCCACCCCACCCCTCCACCACCCCACCTCAGCCTCCACACCCCACCCCTCCTCCACCCCACCCCTCCAGCCCCACCCAGTCCTCCTCTGTACTCATAAATCCTGAGGACGGGAAGTGATTTAGAGGGTAATGTCTTGATGCTGCTTCCTTCCTGGCTGTAAAAATACAGTAAATGAGTGTGGAGCGGTGGCCAGTGTGCTGTTTAGCTAATGACTCTACAGGGCTGGGGGAAGCTGGGTCATACATTAAGCAGCAACAAACTGCCCCGATCCTCCTCTCTCCCCTCTTCCTCCTTCCTCCCTTCTTGCTCTGCACCCCTTCTGTTGGGGGAGAGAACATGGAGAAAGGGAGAGAGAGAGGGGGAGAGGGGAGGGACAGAGAGATTGGGAGTGAGAGAGAGAGCGAGAGAGAAAGAGAGACTATTTGCACATAGCCAGTAATATAACATTTGAAATGTCTCTATTAATTTTAAACTTTTGTGTGTGTAATGTTTACTGTTCATTTCTGAATGTTTATTACACTTTTGTTTATTATCTATTTCACTTGCCTTGGCAATGTAAACATGTTTCCCATGCCAATAAAGCGCTTTGAATTGAATTGAGAGAGAGAGGGGGAGAGAGAGCGGGAGAGAGAGGGGAAGAAAGAGAGAGTGGGGGGAGAGAGAGCAAGAGAGAGAGAGAGCGAGAGAGAGAGAGAGAGAGAGAGAGAGCGAGAGAGAGAGAGAGAGAGCGAGAGAGAGAGAGAGCGAGAGAGAGAGAGAGAGAGAGAGAGAGAGAGAGAGAGAGAGAGAGAGAGAGAGAGAGAGAAAGAGAGAGAAAGAGTGAGAGAGCTCAACCACGGGCTGCTCGGTGGAAGTGTGATATGAATGGCTACAAAAACAGGCTCTTCAGTTTGGAAAAACTCTTACTCTCTACTGCACAGGGCTATGTAGTCTGGCTAAAGGCTTGCACACATCGCACCGAATGTGGATGTAGCGTTCATGTACTGATTGCTCAGCGCGCTGTGTTTTAAAGCTCAGACACACTGGTAGGATTGTCAAATGTTTGCCTGCCTACAGTACTTAGCACCTCTGAACAGATTGCAGCTGTCAATCTCTTTAGTGTTCACACAGCAAGGACCTTGAAATCGTCAGCCGCTCAGCCTTGTTAAAATACTCCAAACCAGAAGGTGTTAGTAGCGTTGTTTGGCAATGCATGTCCATGTGTGTTGCTTTATGGTCTAGTCAATGTTAGCTAGCTAGCTGTGCTAATGTTGCTATTATTGTAGAAAGCCCTTGTTGATACTATCCAGATGGCCACAGCTAGATAACTAGCTAGCAAGATGACAAATAAACTATTTAATTCACTCTCCATAATTGCATACATATATTTTTAGCTAGCTGGCTAACATTATATGATTAGCATTATTTGCTAGCTAGTTGGAACAAGTCTGATGAAAATAAAAGACTGGAAAAAGTGCTCTCTTCTTTCCTTTTTCTTGTCACTCCTTTCGGCTCCCCCGACCATTGCAACTCTACAAGTAGAAACGCCAAGTTCGTCAGTACCAGGTCGGTACACAGGAGGGACGTATTTTGTTCTAGCAAGAGAGGGAACGGCCTCCTACTGTGATAAGTACCTATCGGCAGTTTATCGGCAGTCAGATTCTCCCCTGGTCACAGACAGCTGATGTGTTGTGCACTGAAGTCCACAAGAGAAGGGAAAAGGTGAGAGGAAGAGAGCGCGTAGATGCGAGAAGGAATTATCCAACAATCAAAGGGATCATGCTGTTTGTATGTGGCTGCTATGATAGTTGAACTGTGTTTGCGTGTGATCAGGGGTGTATTCATTCCGTCGATTCTGTTGAAAAATGTTTCTTAAATGGAAGCAAACAGAACGAAACGGGGGATAAGCATTTTTCCAATAGAAACTCTCATTGGCAACTGTTGGACTAATGATTACACCCTAGATCAGCTAGATGCAGGCAAGATTGTGCAAAGCGGTATTGAATGTGTCAATGTCTGTCACCTTGATTACAAAAATGTCTCTCGACTTCTGCACCTATGTTGTAAACTTTCATTCATAGGGTAGGTTGTAGCAACCTAATTATGGGTATATGGAAAATTCAAGCATCATGTAGTAGCCTAAACCTATCGACGTTGCAATGAGCTGGATGAATGGAATATCAATGACTGTCATCCAATATGCTGTAATAGACATAAGGCCATGCTCATAAAAAAATTAATTGTCCTCCCTCATCTTAAACGGCACCGACCGCAACTGGTGTACAAAAGATTAACACCTTCTCTTTCCATGATATCGACTGACCAGGTGAATCCAGGTGAAAGCTATGATCCATTATTGATGTCACCTTCAATCAATGTAGATGAAGGTAAGGAGACAGGTTAAAGAAGGATAAATGATACGTTTTCTGATGAAATTGCTATAGAAAGGGGCACAAGACAGGGATGTCCTCTCTCCCCCCTCATGTTTGCACTGGCTATTGAACCACTTGCAGAAATAATTAGACAGGACACAAACGTAACATGTATCAGTATTGGTAAACATGAATATAAATTCAACTTATTTGCAGATGATCTCCAGATATATCTGACCAATATTGAAAACTCAATGCCCCCTTTAATAAAAATATTTTCAGAAGAAATACAATAATAATGGCAATAGGAAAAAGAAAAACTCACGATCTACAGCAATCCTTTAAGTGGACCACAGGAAATGTAGATGAATGTTAGAAACTATTCAAGAGCTTCTGTGGCCTTACTGTACACTAGTTAGTGGTTATTGCAATAATGTTCTGCTCAGCTTTACCTGCCTAAGCATACTTTACCCCTCTGGATAGTATATAGATTTTCATAACACAGGGAGGGAGATAAACAACCTTTTCTGTCAGCACAATCATAAACCAATGTGCTGCAGATGTCTGCTCCCTTTGCTTTCTTTGAATCAAAGCAAAGCAGAATAATTAGCCAACAAAGAACTTTGCTCTTGGTCCTGGGGTTTGATATTTGTCTAGCTGTGTGTGTTCTCTCTCTCTCTCTCTCTCTCTCTCTCTCTCTCTCTCTCTCTCTCTCTCTCTCTCTCTCTCTCTCTCTCTCTCTCTCTCTCTCTCTCTCTCTCTCGACTTGTCTTTGTTGTTTTTCTGCTTGGTTAGCTTTGTTTTCCCACTCACCTCTCTCTGTTCTGTACTCCTAACTTGTAGTTCCACCTTCGAAGGCCTGACCTTATAGGACAGCACACTTAATGGGGCATTCTCTCACTCTCCATCTATTTCATGTCTATCTCTCTCTTTCTCTCTCTCTCTCCCTCAATCCATCTCACTTCTCTCTTTTACACCTGAGCTTCTATCCTTTTTTTCTTCCCCAGTAGAGAGAGATACAGACAGAGAGAGACAAACGAGAGATGAAGGAGGAGAAAGAGAGAGGAAAAGGGAGAGAAAGAGAGAGAGAGAGATGTGGTGCGAGAGAGAGAAAGGGAGAGAGATGTTGTGCTAGAGCGAGAGATGTGGTACGAGCGAGAGAAAGAGAGAGAGAGATGTGTGCAAGAGAAAGAGAGATGTGGTGCGAGAGAGAAAGAGAGAGAGAGATGTGTTGTGAGAGAGAGAGAGAGATGTGCGAGAGAGAGAGAGATGTGGTGCGAGAGAGGGAGAGAGAGAGAGATGTGTGTAGAGAGAGAGAGAGAGAGAGAGAGAGAGAGATGTGGTGCGACAAAAGACAGAGTGCTGGGTGTGACCTCTATGTCAACAAGGGCCGGGGAACTTCAACAATATTTTTTGGCGCCTGTCAGGCTGTCCAATAAAGGAGGCCGATATATGAACTATCTAGCACTGATGTAATGCGCCTCATAAATCCTCTTTAATTACTGTGTGTGGGGACAGCCAGTGGGAGCCCGGCTGGATTTATGGTGTCTCTCTGCTTGGCATCTTAAGGACTCTGTGCTTTTAATATCATTACCCTGTAATTTATTATGCTGACATGGTGCACACCCAAACCTACAGCATAACTCATGTTTATTTGTTCCCACTTCTTTGACACAGGCATTTAGCACATTTCACTTGGGGTTTAATATTTTTTTCTAATGAGCCCATTATGTGGTGTCCTCTGGCTGGCTTGCCCTCGGGTAGACTAGCGTTGGTGCTGGGCCTGGGCCTGAGGAGGCCACAGGGGCTGGGACTGGGGCCTGGTGGGGCCTGGCCGGCCCAGTCTGTGTGGAGTTCTGCCCCAACAGCAGCTCTCATCACTGGGAAAGGAAGCTCAGTGGAGAGGGTGGGAGGTGGCAGTGAGAGGTAAGTTTTAAGCCCTGCAGAAAGAGCAAGACAGATCTCTTCTCTCCTTCCTTCCTTCCGTCCTTCCTATCTCTCTCCAAGCCAGGCAGACCAATAAGAGGGGGAAGAGAGGTTACAGAAAGAGAAAGAGAGAGGGGGAAAAATATAAAAAATGTGTGCAGGGTGAGGACAGACCTGCCATGTCATGCTAATAGCTTCCAGAGCAGGGTTCCATATTACACCCAGGCACTAAGCCGTCTCAGCCCGTCTCCCTAATGCTACCAGCTAAATGCCTGCACAGTCCCAATGACAGTGACATATTCGTTTTGCAGCCTTCCGCAATCTGATATCTCTGAGTTGCCACCATACTAAAGATTTGATTAATGTCGTTCCATTTGGGCCTTGTAATTGGCCACGACTGCAGTGCCGAATAATCAGGTGTTCCATATCAGAGCAGAGAGAGCAGGAGTGAGGGAAGGGGGAGGGAATAAGAGAGCAAGAGAGAGAAGGAGGGAGATAGAGAGAGAGAGACAGACAGAGCGAAAAAAAGAGTGGGAAAGAGAGAGAGACAGAAAGAGAGAGGGAAAAAGATAGGGAGAGAGTGGGGGAGAAAAAGAGGGAAAGCAAGAGAGAGAGGCCATGCTAATGAGAGAGCTGGTTAATTAAGCATGCGGCGCAGAAGAGACAGTTACTTATGACTCCTAAGACAACGAGGCTCTCTCCAACACAGACCCACCCCTGGATATAGGACAAAGTGCTGAGTCCCACAAGACTGCAGGGCTAGGAGAGGAGGAGGAGTAGGAGTAGGAGTAGGAGTAGGAGTAGGAGAGGAAGGAAGGAAGGAAGGAAGGAAGGAAGGAAGGAAGGAAGGAAGGAAGGAAGGAAGGAAGGAAGGAAGGAAGGAAGGAAGGAAGGAAGGAAGGAAGGAAGGAAAGGAAGGAAGGAAGGAAGGAAGGAAGGAAGGAAGGAAGGAAGGAAGGAAGGAAGGAGAGGAGAGGAGAGGAGAGGAGAGGAGAGGAGAGGAGAGGGAGAGGAGAGGAGAGGAGAGGAGAGGAGAGGAGAGGGAGGAGAGGAGAGGAGGAGGGAAGAAGGGGAGGAGGGAAGAAGGGGAGGAGAGGGGAGAGCTGGAGGAGAGGAGCAGGAGGACGAGAGTAGAGTGGCGGAGGAGAGGAGGGCTGTTGCAGCAGAAGGAAACATTGTCCAGTCGTTTTTTAAAAATATAAACTTTACAGAGTTTTTTTTCGCTCCATATTTCCAAGGTGGTTTTAGTGGTACTGATCAGCTCTTTAAGATTAGAGCAGATAGGAGTACTGACTTAGAAAGAGCCTCCAGTAAGTATTTATGAAGGAAGTTAACCATGCTGAAGACAGACAGTAGGAAGGAGGAAGGAGACATCACATTACAGTTAGGGAGGAATACGGTGGAGTTAACAGGGCATTTGATTCTTCACAGTAGCTGTTGATTACATAATAAACACACAGTCATCATGTTGAGGTTATGAACGCCTGTTAAACCGGAATGAAACCACTTGAACCAAATTGTAAAACCCTAAATGTAATGACTGCTGTATTCTTAATGTTAACATTTTATACATTACATTGTGTCAGGTCCCCCTCATATGCAAAAATAGGTTTCTAACCTCCAGGGTCTTTAAAGGTAAAACAAAATAGTAAACTATAGCATTACCCACTGGGTTGCTTGATACTCTATCAGCATGTGTCAGTATCTCCTCTTTCTTTATACTGCCAGTGGAAAGAGTGAGAAGAACACACAGTGAAAGACAAGTTCTCTTCTGACCTGCAGCCTCTCTGGAGTAAAGTAGAACCACACACTGCCCTGCCCTGGTCATGTGATTTCTCTGTGTAGGGTTGATGTTGTTGAGATAAACACTGTAGTGACTTACTATAGCCAGTCAGCCCATTTAAGTTCTCGTGCCCAAGTATCGTAGTGTTTCATTTCCTGTTGTGTCGGACAGATACATTTGGAAAATAATAACACAAAACAACATATAGCTACAGTGGTGTGGAAATACCAAATATAATCTAGTTCCTTTCCACTGACCAATGAAAGTTATCCTTTGAATATGAGCTGAAAAATTGCGATATTTTCCTTTCATGTGAAAGTTATGAAGTATATTTCTCATATCCTTTACTGCATGGTGTCATCATGGGAAGCTTGTTGTCTGAGTGTCACTTCTCTCTCAGTGTGTGTTTGTGTGTGTGTGTTTGTGTGTGCGTGTGTGTGTGTGTTTAGTGTAGAGGAAAGGAGAGGCGTGTGAGTGATGACAGAGGAAGAGTAGTGTTTGGAGAGGGATTTGGCCTTTTACAGAGACAGAGGTTGTGTCACAAATGGCACGCTATTCTCCCCATAGGGCTCTGGTCAAAAGTAGTACACTATATAGAGAATAAGGTGCCATTTGGGACGATGGCAGGGATTAATGTTTCGTATACTCTGTTGTTGTGTGTACTGAGATCACAGTTCATAGCAGGCCTGCCACAGACCTGCCACCCAAGAAAGTCATCGCAAGACAAACATACAGTTAAACCTCTCTCTCACTATCCATCTATTGAAGATTTACTCCTTGGCCTTTGTCGGTTTGTTATTTATTATTTTTTTGAGCAGCAGTGTGTATGTGTGTGTGTGTGTGCGCGCGCACACATGTGTGCGTGTGTGTGCTACGTGCGTGCGTGTGTGTTTGTGTCTTTTGATCAAATTCTAATTTGTTTACAAAAGTACTAACTGGCCTACAAACAGTGAGTTTGATAGACAGAAAGAGAGAGAGAGAAAGAGAGAGAGAGAGCTAAAGAAAAGGAGAGACAGAAAAGGAGAGAAAGAAAGAGAGGAGTGAGAGACAGATTCTGTGTGTCAGGGCAGGGGGCGTGAAGATTAAACAGAGAAAAATCTGCAGCCTGGGATGCCCTGGGAGAACAGGGGGAGGACGACAGGGGAAGGATGACAGGAGAGGAGGGCAGGGGGAGGAGAGGAGAGATTCATGTGGCAGGAGAGGTGGAGGTCAGGTCTGGGAGAAGGGAGGGGTGTAGAAGGGGGTTGAGGCTTGTTGGTGCTCAGTTGAACTGGAACTGACCTAAAGATAGCCCTCTAACCCTTCCCTGACCCGACCGTTCACAAGGGCCCCTGGATAAAGGAGGCAGGTCATAAAGTGAGCATAGGACTTAAGAACAGAACAAAGGGGATGAAGAGGGAGAGAGGGACCCCCCCTCAAAAACATCTGGTGCTAAGTCACCATTTTTCACACGGGACTCTGGATAAATACTAACTTTGTCCTTCCTCCTTAAAGCTTCCAGAAAAATTAGGGCCGGTTCAAAAGGTTCCTCGATGCCTATCCATTTACATTTTCTGTTCTTTTGATTTATTCCTCTAGCTAGCGCTTCTCTAAGAGTCAAGGACTCTTGTACACTGGAATTTGACTCTTTCTCTCTCCAACACCTTCAAACAAACACACTGTGTCATATGTATACAGATAGACATTAGATTCCCAGAAGGCCTGTGTTGTCTCACTCCCTCCCTCTTCCCTCAAGTAATTTATCCTCAGAGTTAATTTGTGTACTCAAACCAAGATGCTTCTTTGGAACAAACCACTCTGTAGTGTTCCCTGTTGTTTTAATGTTCATGGAAATGGGGTTAGTCATGGCCCACTTTGAATTCTCCCAGAGAGTGCTCTGCTTGGTGTCAGAGCTTGGCTCTGGTTAGGGTGAGAGAGATTTGGAGGATATGAGTGAATTTTGGGGGAATAAGTTGACTGAGAACAGTATCTTTTACAGCAACAACCTGGGGAAGAGTGTGGATGAATGAGCCAACTGGAAGCAGGGGGTTGTTTAGGTGGCCATGATGGTATGATGGCCACATTGGGAATTTAGCCAGGACACTGGGGTTAACACCCCTACTCTTACCATAAGTGCCATGGGATCTTTAGTGACCACAGAGAGTCAGGACACTGTCCCCTTCACTGCCCTGGGGCATTGGGATCTCCTTAGACCAGAGGGAAGAGTGCCCCTAATGGACCTCCAACACCACTTCCAGCAGCATCTGGTCTCCCATCCAGGGGCCAACCAGGACCAACCCTGCTTAGCTTCAGAGGCAAGACAGCAGTGGGATGCAGGGTGGTATGCTGCAGGCAAAATATGAGAGAGGCCTGAGAAAGACTTGCCTGCCTGGCTGTACGCCTGTGTCTTTGTCTGCCTGGCTGCTTGGCTAGGCTGTGTATCTGCGGTGTGTTGACCCCCTGTAATTACGCTTTACAATCTGCTCCACAGTAACTGCTCCATAAATCTCACAACGCCTAGCCCCTCCAACCCCCCACCCCACGATGCAAACATCGTAATCCCAGCCGCAATTTCCTCTCTTTATTGGCAGTCACTTCTGATTTAATGGCCCTTTGATGATTGCACAGTAAAATGGTACATGAGGCGATTGCTCCAGATTGCAAGGGAAGAAGGGTGTGTGTGTGTGTGTGTGTGTGTGTGTGTGTGTGTGTGTGTGTGTGTGTGTGTGTGTGTGTGTGTGTGTGTGTGTGTGTGTGTGTGTGTGCGTGTGCGTGTGTGAGTCTTCTGTGTCTGAGAGTACTCACTGTCAGCCTGTTTGCTGACAAAATGCAGGCCTCACTAGTTTCAGGTCAACATCCATCAATGCAGGTATTTTACTGTTACTGTGCTGCCAGTGTACTGCACTGTTGTGTTGTTCTGTTCTACTTCATTGTAAACACCAAACTCTGTTTCCTTGTTGCTATGCTATGGCAGTTGATCCACTGAAAAAAATATAACTTTCATGATGTGCCTGTCTTTCCTATTGGCTTGTCTCAGACTCCCTCTCTCCTTCTCCTTGAATTACATACAGTGGGGAAAAAAGTATTTAGTCAGCCACCAATTGTGCAAGTTCTCCCACTTAAAAAGATGAGAGAGGCCTGTAATTTTCATCATAGGTACACGTCAACTATGACAGACAAATTGAGAAGAAAAAAATCCAGAAAATCACATTGTCAGATTTTTTATGAATTTATTTGCAAATTATGGTGGAAAATAAGTATTTGGTCACCTACAAACAAGCAAGATTTCTGGCTCTCACAGACCTGTAACTTCTTCTTTAAGAGGCTCCTCTGTCCTCCACTCGTTACCTGTATTAATGGCACCTGTTTGAACTTGTTATCAGTATAAAAGACACCTGTCCACAACCTCAAACAGTCACACTCCAAACTCCACTATGGCCAAGACCAAAGAGCTGTCAAAGGACACCAGAAACAAAATTGTAGACCTGCACCAGGCTGGGAAGACTGAATCTGCAATAGGTAAGCAGCTTGGTTTGAATAAATCAACTGTGGGAGCAATTATTAGGAAATGGAAGACATACAAGCCACTGATAATCTCCCTCGATCTGGGGCTCCACGCAAGATCTCACCCCGTGGGGTCAAAATGATCACAAGAACGGTGAGCAAAAATCCCAGAACCACACGGGGGGACCTAGTGAATGACCTGCAGAGAGCTGGGACCAAAGTAACAAAGCCTACCATCAGTAACACACTATGCCGCCAGGGACTCAAATCCTGCAGTGCAAGACGTGTCCCCCTGCTTAAGCCAGTACATGTCCAGGCCCGTCTGAAGTTTGCTAGAGTGCATTTGGATGATCCAGAAGAGGATTGGGAGAATGTCATATGGTCAGATGAAACCAAAATATAACTTTTTGGTAAAAACTCAACTCGTTGTGTTTGGAGGACAAAGAATGCTGAGTTGCATCCAAAGAACACCATACCTACTGTGAAGCATGGGGGTGGAAACATCATGCTTTGGGGCTGTTTTTCTGCAAAGGGACCAGGACGACTGATCCGTGTAAAGGAAAGAATGAATGGGGCCATGTATCGTGAGATTTTTAGTGAAAACCTCCTTCCATCAGCAAGGGCATTGAAGATGAAACGTGGCTGGGTCTTTCAGCATGACAATGATCCCAAACACACCGCCGGGGCAACGAAGGAGTGGCTTCGTAAGAAGCATTTCAAGGTCCTGGAGTGGCCTAGCCAGTCTCCAGATCTCAACCCCATAGAAAATCTTTGGAGGGAGTTGAAAGTCCGTGTTGCCCAGCGACAGCCCCAAAACATCACTGCTCTAGAGGAGATCTGCATGGAGGAATGGGCCAAAATACCAGCAACAGTGTGTGAAAACCTTGTGAAGACTTACAGAAAACGTTTGACCTGTGTCATTGCCAACAAAGGGTATATAACAAAGTATTGAGAAACTTTTGTTATTGACCAAATACTTATTTTCCACCATCATTTGCAAATAAATTCATTAAAAATCCTACAATGTGATTTTCTGGATTTTTTTTCTCATTTTGTCTGTCATAGTTGACGTGTACCTATGATGAAAATTACAGGCCTCTCTCATCTTTTTAAGTGGGAGAACTTGCACAATTGGTGGCTGACTAAATACTTTTTTCCCCCACTGTATATATACTGTACCATAGGCCCTAGCCCTTAGCCCCTAGTCCTAAACTCCTTCACATTTGTGGAGCTCTTAGAGGACTGCATACATTTAAGCAATATGGCAAAAAAAGCATAAACCTATCCAATCATTTCAGATCTCGACAAGTGGTGTAGGATGCTATAGGGGTAAGGGGTTGTTTGTGGACAGGGCCAGAGACAAAGACAGAGGCTGGGTGAGGTGAGTGGGCAGGTCTATCTGTCATGGCCTCCCAGCTGACTGAGTGTTGTGAGGAGTGAAGGAGTGAAGTGAAGTTAGTGAGCTGGAGAGGGTGTCACTGGCGGACAGATAGAGGGCCACTCCTGTGGTATGTTAATCCCTCCTCTCTCACCACCCACTCCCTCCATTCTCTTCTCCTCCCTTCTTCCTGCCTGGGCTCTTTTGTCTCACCACTGTCGTTGTTCATCATGGGCAACTGGGACAAGGGGTCAGGAGAGGGGCTTGGTGAGGCCACGGTGGGGTGGAGGGAGGGGGAGTGTTACCTCAGCTACCTCCCTCCTACTGCCCTTGAAATGCCCTCTTCACCAAACCTTCTCCTGGAGTTAGTGTTGGTGTCTTTAAAGGAACCAAATAGAAAGCATGTATTTCATGGAATATTCTTGTATTGCAAAAACAATCAATGCATGTCAATAATCTTTCTTGTTTTATTATTTTGCAGATTCTGCTGTATCACGTTCAATGGAGGATCCACTGCTCTAAATTCTAGTTTAGATGGATGTGCCAATCAGCTGTGGATATGGAAATGGCCAAGGAGCAAAGCTTTAATGTATTCCCAGGGTGCAATGGTTGTCGTAAACACAAGCATGCAACCATATTGTTGAGCGGCAGATCATATTTTACACTGTTAGCACGCCATCTGGTTCTCCCTATAAGCATTCATTACACATCATGGAACACACTCTACAGGCGGGGTACTGCAGAGTACACCCTGTCACGCACAATACGAACACACACACACACACAGCACTAGAAGCTTTCAGAGTGTAAACAGGGGACAGGGTTCAAATGAGGGCAATGCATAACAAAACACCAGAGAACAAGAGAGAGTGAGTGAGAGAGTGAGAGAGAGCGAGAGAGAGAGAGAGAGAGAGAGAGAGAGAGTGAGAGAGAGAGAGAGAGAGAGAGAGAGAGAGAGAGAGAGAGAGAGAGAGAGAGAGAGAGAGAGAGAGAGAGAGAGAGAGAGAGAGAGAGAGAGAGAGAGAGAGAGAGAGAGAGAGAGAGAGAGAGAGAGAGAGAGAGAGAGAGAGAGGGAGAGGGAGTAAAGCACCACCCATATAAATCTCTGTAGCTGATGCTGTGCCACAGCTGAACATGACATTGTGACATTCCTGAAAAATAAAAACGCTGCACAACGCTGTTCATGCTCCCAGGTGATTTTATTGTTACAACGTTTCAACCCTTAATAAGTCTTCATCAGGCATCCATATCCCAGGTGGGGGTGAAAGGTCCTACAGTGAGGGAAAAAAGTATTTCATCCCCTGCTGATTTTGTAAGTTTGCCCACTGACAAAGACATGATCAGTCTATAATTTGAATGGTAGGTTTATTTGAACAGTGAGAGACAGATTAACAACAACAAAAATCCAGAAAAACTCATGTCAAAAATGTTATAAATTGATTTGCATTTTAATGAGGGAAATAAGTATTTGACCCCTCTGCAAAACATGACTTAGTACTTGGTGGTAAAACCCTTGTTGGCAATCACAGAGGTCAGACGTTTCTTGTAGTTGGCCACCAGGTTTGCACACATCTCAGGAGGGATTTTGTCCCACTCCTCTTTGCAGATCTTCTCCAAGTCATTAAGGTTTCGAGGCTGACGTTTGGCAACTCGAACCTTCAGCTCCCTCCACAGATTTTCTATGGGATTAAGGTCTGGAGACTGGCTAGGCCACTCCAGGACCTTAATGTGCTTCTTCTTGAGCCACTCCTTTGTTGCCTTGGCCGTGTGTTTTGGGTCATTGTCATTCTGGAATACCCATCCACAACCCATTTTCAATGCCCTGGCTGAGGGAAGGAGGTTCTCACCCAAGATTTGACGGTACATGGCCCCGTCCATCGTCCCTTTGATGCGGTGAAGTTGCCCTATCCCCTTAGCAGAAAAACATAATAAGCATAATGTTTCCACCTCCATGTTTGACGGTGGGGATGGTGTTCTTGGGGTCATAGGCAGCATTCCTCCTCCAAACACGGCGAGTTGAGTTGATGCCAAAGAGCTCAATTTTGGTCTCATCTGACAACAACACTTTCACCCAGTTCTCCTCTGAATCCTTCAGATGTTCATTGGCAAACTTCAGACGGGCTTGTACACGTGCTTTCTTGAGCAGGGGAACCTTGCGGGCGCTGCAGGATTTCAGTCCTTCACGGCGTAGTGTGTTACCAATTGTTTTCTTGGTGACTATGGTCCCAGCTGCCTTGAGATCATTGACAAGATCCTCCCATGTAGTTGTGGGCTGATTCCTCAACGTTCTCATGATCATTGCAACTCCACAAGATGAGATCTTGCATGGAGCCCCAGGCAGAGGGAGATTGACAGTTCTTTTGTGTTTCTTCCATTTGCGAATTATCGCACCAACTGTTGTCACCTTCTCACCAAGCTGCTTGGCGATGGTCTTGTAGCCCATTCCAGCCTTGTGTAGGTCTACAATCTTGTCCCTGACATCCTTGGGGAGCTCTTTGGTCTTGGCCATGGTGGAGAGTTTGGAATCTGATTGATTGCTTCTGTGGACAGGTTTCTTTTATACAGGTTACAAGCTTAGATTAGGAGCACTCCCTTTAAGATTGTGCTCCTAATCTCAGCTCGTTACCTGTATAAAAGACACCTGGGAGCCAGAAATATTTCTGATTGAGAGGGGGTCAAATACTTATTTCCTTAAAAGTAAATACTTAAAAGCCATATCTCAGACTGTCCATCTTAATCTTTTCTTTTTATTGGCCAGTCTGAGATATGGCTTTTTCTTTGCAACTCTGCCTAGAAGGTCAGCATCCCGGAGTCGCCTCTTCACTGTTGACGTTGAGACTGGTGTTTTGCGGGTACTATTTAATGAAGCTGCATAGTTAATGTATTTGTCCTCTTGCTCAGTTGTGCACTGGGGCCTCCCACTCCTCTTTCTATTCTGGTTAGAGCCAGTTTGCTTTTCTTTCGAAAACAAGGACATTTCTAAGTGACCCCAAACTTTTGAACGGTAATGTATGTGTATACGTATGTATGTGGATATGTATATATAAAACATATAGGGGACTGGAAGTGATGCAGACAATTACATTGATGGAAGTTACAATCTATCTGCAATATTAAAGCTGATCTACCCCCTAAAAAAAAAAAAATATGTGAGGGAAAAAAGTATTTGATCCCCTGCTGGTTTTGTACGTTTGCCCACTGACAAATAAATGATCAGTCTATAATTTTAATGGTAGGTTTATTTGAACTGTGAGAGACAGAATAACAACAACAAAATCCAGAAAACGCATGTCAAAAATGTTATAAATTGATTTGCATTTTAATGAGGGAAATAAGTATTTGACCCCCTCTCTCAATCAGAAAGATTTCTGGCTGACAGGTGTCTTTTATACAGGTAACGAGCTGAGATTAGGAGCACACTCTTAAAGGGAGTGCTCCTAATCTCAGCTTGTTACGTGTATAAAAGACACCTGTCCACAGAAGCAATCAATCAATCAGATTCCAAACTCTCCACCATGGCCAAGACCAAAGAGCTCCCCAAGGATGTCAGGGACAAGATTGTAGACCTACACAAGGCTGGAATGGGCTACAAGACCATCGCCAAGCAGCTTGGTGAGAAGGTGACAACAGTTGGTGCGATTATTCGCAAATGGAAGAAACACAAAAGAACTGTCAATCTCCCTCGGCCTGGGGCTCCATGCAAGATCTCACCTCGTGGAGTTGCAATGATCATGAGAACGGTGAGGAATCAGCCCAGAACTACACGGGAGGATCTTGTCAATGATCTCAAGGCAGCTGGGACCATAGTCACCAAGAAAACAATTGGTAACACACTACGCCGACTGAAATCCTGCAGCACCCCCTGCTCAAGAAAGCACATATACATGCCCGTCTGAAGTTTGCCAATGAACATCTGAATGATTCAGAGGAGAACTGGGTGAAAGTGTTGTGGTCAGATGAGACCAAAATGGAGCACTTTAGCATCAACTCAACTCGCCGTGTTTGGAGGAGGAGGAATGCTGCCTATGACCCCAAGAACACCATCCCCACCGTCAAACATGGAGGTGGAAACATTATGCTTTGGGGGTGTTTTTCTGCTAAGGGGACAGGACAACTTCACCGCATCAAAGGGACGATGGACGGGGCCATGTACCGTCAAATCTTGGGTGAGAACCTCCTTCCCTCAGCCAGGGCATTGAAAATGGGTCGTGGATGGGTATTCCAGCATGACAATGACCCAAAACACATGGCCAAGGCAACAAAGGAGTGGCTCAAGAAGAAGCACATTAAGGTCCTGGAGTGGCCTAGCCAGTCTCCAGACCTTAATCCCATAGAAAATCTGTGGAGGGAGCTGAAGGTTCGGGTTGCCAAACGTCAGCCTCAAAACCTTAATGACTTGGAGAAGATCTGCAAAGAAGAGTGGGACAAAATCCCTCCTGAGATGTGTGCAAACCTGGTGGCCAACTACGAGAAACGCTTGACCTCTGTGATTGCCAACAAGGGTTTTGCCACCAAGTACTAAGTCATGTTTTGCAGAGGGGTCAAATACTTATTTCCCTCATTAAAATGCAAATCAATTTATAACATTTTTGACATGCATTTTTCTGTATTTTTTGTTGTTATTCTGTCTCTCACTGTTCAAATAAACCTACCATTCAAATTATAGACTGATCATTTCTTTGTCAGTGGGCAAACGTACAAAATCAGCAGGGGATCAAATACTTTTTTCCGTCACTGTATATATATATTTTTAACAGTTTGGGGAAGGACCTTTCCTTTTTCAGCATGATAATGCCCCCGTGCACAAAGCGAGGTCCATACAGAAATGGTTTGTCTAGATCGGTGTGGAAGAACTTGACTGGCCTGCACAGAGCCCTGACCTCAACCCCATCGAACACCTTTGGGATGAATTGGAACCCTGACTGCGAGTCAGGCCTAATCGCCCAACGTCAGTGCCCAACCTCACTAATGCTCTTGTGGCTGAATGGAAGCAAGTCCCCGTAGCAATGTTCCAACATCTAGTGGAAAGTCTTCCCAGAAGAGCGGAGGCTGTTATAGCAGCAAAGGGGGACCAACTCCATATTAATGCCCATGATTTTGGAATGAGATGTTCGACGAGCAGGTGTCCACATACTTTTGGTCATGTAGTGTACATAATCTCCTGTCTAAGAAACGAGAATACAAGGTAATCCACAAAATGTCCAAAGCAGAGAAATAATCAATTAAGGAACTCAAGAATGACTCCACTATCATTTATAAAAACCTGCCGACAAAAGAGATGCAATAGTGATGGAAAATGCTGCAGACAATGAGAAAGTAAATTCTGAGACAACTCAGTGATGATGAATTTTACAAAAGACTCCCTATGGTTCCTACTAATCAATTCAAGTCTCTGATCCATGATAAACTGTCTAAGTTTTTGAATGAAGGGGAAATTACAAAGACAGAATATAAGTATATGAAAGTTGACTGCCTAACCACACCTGTCATATATACTCTCCCCAAAATTCACAAGAGCATGATGCCATCTATACCAGGTAGGCCCATTGTGAGTAGTATCTCTGACAGAAAACATTTCTACCTTTGTAGACCATTTTGTGAAACCCTGGGCGAGCTCTCCCCACGTACACCAGAGACTCTATGGATTTTATCAATCTCCTGATATCTGTGGACCACATACCAGAAAGTATATTCTGTGTACTTTTGATGTTACCAGTCTATATACTAACATCCCCGACCAGGACGGCCTAGAGGCCCTCAAGTTCTACCTCAATGAAGGTCCCCATAATGCTCTTCCCAGCACCAAATGTATTGTGGACTTGGCTGAACTAGTACTAATCTCCAACTATTTTCTCTTCAGATGATACTTTTTCTTACAGACCAAAGGGTCAAAGACTCCAGCCACCCAAGTCATAGACTGTTCTCTCTGCTATCACATGGCAAGCAGTACCGATGCACCAAGTCTGGAACCAACAGGACCCTGAACAGCTTCTACCCCCAAGCCATAAAACTGCTAAATAGTTAGTTAAATAGTTAACCAAATAGCTACCCGGATTATCTGCATTGACCATTTTTGCACAAACCTTTTTGACTCATCGCATACTCTGCTGCTACTGTTTACTATCTGTCACTTTATCACCTCTTTATCACCTCAATGACCTCATACCCCTGCACATCAACTCGGTCATGGTACCTTTGTATATAAACAAGTTATCATTACTCATTGATATCTATTATTATGTGTTTTACTTTTCTATTATTTTTCTATTTTTTCTTTCTCTCTGCATTGTTAGGACGGACCTGTAAGTAAGCATTTCACTGTTGGTCCATACCTGTTGTTTACGAAGCATGTGACGAATATAATTTGATTTGACTTGAAGGGACAACGATGGGGAGCACTATGGCTCCTAATTATGCCTTCCTGTATTTAGGAATGTTTGAAAAACAGGTGGTGCTAAATCCAGAACTTAACCCCTTTCTCCCCAATATTTTGATGATATTTTCCTGATCTATACAGGGACTGTCACACCCTGGCTCTGGGACTCTATATGTTGAGCCAGGGTGTGTTCATTCTGTTGTGTTTATTTCTATGTTGGCTAGAGTGACTCCCAATCAGAGGCAACGAGTGTCAGCTGTCGTTGGTTGTCTCTGATTGGGAGCCATATTTAAACTGTCGGTTTTCCCTTTGTGTTTGTGGGTTTTTGTTCCGTGTTGGTCATTGTTACCGAGGACGTTACGAGTCGTTTCTTGTTTTGTTTATTGTGGTCTATTATCACTAAAGATAATAAAGTTAAAACATGTTCGTTCATCACACTGCGCCTTGGTCTATTCCTTACGACGATCGTGACAGAAAAACCCACCATACAAGGACCAAGCAGCGTGTCCAGGAGCAGGCAGCCTGGACATGGGAGGAGATATTGGACGGGAAAGGATCCTGGACTTGGAAGGAGATACAGGCCGGGATGGATCGGCGTCCGTGGGAAGAGACAGGAGAGGCGCGCCGTAGAGAGGAGCAGCGGCGCCAAACGGGTCAATGTCGGACAGGCGAGAGGCAACCCCAGATAATTTTTAGGGGGGGGGCACACGGCATGGACGACGGGGCTGACGGAGGCAGAAAAGGGGCGGATTCAGAAGGCCACCAGGTTACGGGTACACCGCCCTGTACGTCCTGTGCGGATGCCTCACACAGAGTGTGTGAGGGTAGGCATTCAGCCAGGACGGGTTGTGGCCGCTCTTCACTCCAGGCCTCCTATCCGTCTCCACAGCCCGGTTCGGCCTGTCCCTGCTCCACGCACCAAGCCTACGGGGTGCGTCGCCAGCCCAGTCCGGCCTGTCCCTGCTCCACGCACCAAGTCTACGGTGCGCGTCGCCAGCCCGGCCCGGCCTGTCCCTGCTCCACGCACCAAGTCTACGGTGCGCGTCGCCAGCCCGGCCCGGCCTGTTCCTGCCACTCGCACCAAGTCTACGGTGCGCGTCGCCAGCCCGGCCCGGCCTGTTCCTGCCACTCGCACCAAGTATACGGTGCGCGTCGCCAGCCCGGCCCGGCCTGTTCCTGCCACTCGCACCAAGTATACGGTGCGCGTCGCCAGCCCGGCCCGGCCTGTTGCTGCCACTCGCACCAAGTATACGGTGCGCGTCGCCAGCCCGGCCCGGCCTGTTCCTGCCACTCGCACCAAGTCTACGGTGCGCGTCGCCAGCCCGGCCCGGCCTGTTCCTGCCACTCGCACTAAGCCAGGGGTGCGAGACGTCAGCCTGGTAAGGCCCGTTCCTCCTCCACGCACCAAGCCAGGGGTGCGAGTCGTCAGCCTGGTAAGGCCCGTTCCTCCTCCACGCACCAAGCCAGGGGTGCGAGTCGTCAGCCTGGTAAGGCCCGTTCCTCCTCCACGCACCAGGCCAGGGGTGCGCGTCGTCAGCCTGGTAAGGCCCGTTCCTCCTCCACGCACCAAGCCAGGGGTGCGCGTCGTCAGTCCAGCACAACCCGTGCCTGGGTCACCGGTGCCTGGTAAGGTACCGGTCAACTGCTCCACTATGGAGCTGAAGCTAACCGCTCCTGCTAAGTCCAGTTCAGCTCCAGCCAGCGGGGCCAGACTGGACCAGGGGCGCTATGGGGGGTTTATTGGAGGGTGGGTGGCAAGGCCGGAGCCAGAACCGCCGCCGAGGAGGTATGCCCACCCAGCCCTCCCCTGTTTTGTTCAAGTTGAGGCGCGGTCGCAGTCCGCGCCTTTAGGGGGGGGTACTCTCACACCCTGGCTCTGGGACTCTATATGTTGAGCCAGGGTGTGTTCATTCTGTTGTGTTTATTTCTATGTTGGCTAGAGTGACTCCCAATCAGAGGCAACGAGTGTCAGCTGTCGTTGGTTGTCTCTGATTGGGAGCCATATTTAAACTGTCGGTTTTCCCTTTGTGTTTGTGGGTTTTTGTTCCGTGTTGGTCATTGTTACCGAGGACGTTACGAGTCGTTTCTTGTTTTGTTTATTGTGGTCTATTATCACTAAAGATAATAAAGTTAAAACATGTTCGTTCATCACGCTGCGCCTTGGTCTATTCCTTACGACGATCGTGACAGGGACACAGGAAGAACTCTTGGAATTCCATGCCTATCTAAACTATGAATGAGCAACTCCGTTTCAACATTAATTATGACCTATCCCAAATCAGGTTATTAAGGACAAAACCTCAGTCTCTACAGATCTCTACCGGAAGCTTACGGACAAAAGTCTCCCTGTAAGTCAATTCAGCCGCATTAGAAGGATATGTAGTTCTGATGCTTCTTACCAGAAACAGACCACAGACCTCACACAAAGGTTTAAGTAAAGGGGGTGTAAAGACAATTGGGTCAAACATGAAGGGCTAACAGAGTTGGAAAGCCTTCAACCAAAAGTAAAAGAAAAAGTAGAACATGTCCCCTCATGCTTCACCCAATACTCACCCTTGGGGAAGGCATTTAAGGACATTATCAGGAAGCACTGGTACGTTGTTGACACTGACCCACAACTGAAACCCCTCTTTAAACAACCCCCATGTATGGTCTTTAAAAGACCCCCAAACGTGAGAGACATTGTAGTCAAATCTGATTACCCCCCAGAGAAACGGGAAACAATCTTGGACAACGTCCCGGAGGGGAATTACAAATGTGGCCAATGTGTTTAATGCAGTTTCACGTACAAATGTGACTCATTCACCCACCCCTGCACAGAACAAATATTTAAGATCAGAGGCCTGATTACGTTGTTTACGTGTTGAAATGTCCCTGTGGTCTGTCCTACATACTGTAGGCAAAACCTGCAGAAGCCTTAAGACCCGGATCAGTGAGCACCGCAGTAATATATGGACAGGTGAGAAACCCTGTTGCTGTTCATTTTGCACAAGCTGGACATCCTATTACCTCCCTGAGATACATTGGGATAGAAATGGTCAAGATGTCATGCAGGGGATGGGATAATGAGAGGAAACTACTTCAAAGGCAATCTTTCTGGATCCATAGACCCAACACACTGTCTCCTCTTGGCCTTAATGAGGAGTTTGACTTGAAACTGTTTCTATAGTTCTAAAATGTCCAAACTACTGTTTTAACCCTAATTGAATACTGTGTATATCAAACGTTTGGATACACCTACCCATTCCAGGGTTTTTCTTTATTTTTTACTATTTTCTACATTGTAGAATAATAGTGAAGACATCAAAACTATGAAAAAACACATATAGAATCATGTAGTAACCAAACAAGTGTTAAATAAATCAAAGTATATTTTATATTTGAGATTCTTCAAAGTAGCCACCATTTGCCTTGATGATAGCTTTGCACACTCTTGGCATTCTCTCAACCAGCTTCATGAGGTAGTCACCTGGAATGCATTTCAATTAACAAGTGTGCCTTGTTAAAAGTTAATTTGTGGAATTTCTTAATGCGTTTGAGCCAATCAGTTGTGTTGTGACAAGGTAGGGGTGGTATACAGAAGATAGCCCTATTTGGTAAAAGACCAAGTCCATATAATGGCAAGAACAGCTCAAATAAGCAAAGATAAACGACAGTCCATTATTACTTTAAGACATGAAGGTTAGTCAATCCGGAAACTTTCAAGTGCAGTCGCAAAAATCATCAAGCGCTATGATGAAACTGGCTCTCATGAGGACCACCACAGATAAGTCAGACCCAGAGTTACCTCTGCTGCAGAGGATAAGTTCATTAGAGTTAACTGCACCTCAGATTGCAGCCCAAATAAACGCTTCACAGAGTTTAAGTAACAGACACATCTCAACATCAACTGTTATAATAATATAATAATAATATGCCATTTAGCAGACACTTTTATCCAAAGCAACTTACAGTCATGTGTGCATACATTTTTACATATGGGTGGTCCCGGGGATCGAAACCACTACCCTGGCGTTACAAGCGCCATGCTCTACCAATTGAGCTACAGAGGACCACTGTTCAGAGGAGACTGCGTGACTCAGGCCTTCATGGTCAAATTGCTGCAAAGAAACCACTACTAAAGAACACCAATAAGAAGAGGAGACTTGTTGGGCCAAGAAACATGAGCAATGGACATTAGACCGGTGGAAACTGTCCTTTGGTCTGATGAGTACTAATTTGAGATTTTTGGTTCCAACCGCCGTGTCTTTGTGAGACGCAGAGTAGGTGAACGGATGATCTCCGCATGTGTGGTTCCCACCGTGAAGCATGGAGGAGGAGGTGTGATGGTGTGGGGGTGCTTAGCTGGTGACACTGTCTGTGATTTATTTAGAATTCAAGGCACACTTAACCAGCATGGCTACCACAGCATTCTGCAGTGATACGCCATCCCATCTGGTTTGCACTTAGTGGGACTATCATTTGTTTTTCAACAGGACAATGACCCAAAACACACCTCCAGGCTGTGAAAGGGCTATTTGACCAAGGAGAGTGATGGAGTGCTGCATCAGATGACCTGGCCTCCACAATCATTCGACCTCAACCCAATTGAGATGGTTTGGGATGAGTTGGACCGCAGAGTGAAGGAAAAGCAGCCAACAAGTGCTCAGCATATGTGGGAACCTTCAAGACTGTTGGAAAAGCATTCCTCATGAAGCTGGATGAGAGAATGCCAAGAGTGTGCAAAGCTGTCATCAAGGCAAAGGGTGGCTATTTTGATTTGTATAACACTTTTTTGGTTACTACATGATTCCATATGTGTTATTTCATAGTTTTGATGTCTTCACTATTATTCTACAATGTAGAAAATAGTAAAAATAAAGAAAAAAGTATTTCCACATTCCTCATTTCCATTTTAGTCATTTAGCAGACACTCTTATCCTGAGCGACTTACAGTTAGTGAGTGCATACATTTTTCATACTGGCTCCCCGTGGGAATCGAACCCACAACCCTGGCGTTGCAAGCCCCATGCTCTACCAACTGAGCTACAGGAGGCCTCATATATGGTTATATATTTTGAATGTTGATATTGTGAACTGAACTGATATGTTTTTATCTTCTGTTTCAGGAAGTGATGTCACTGAGCACTGCCTCTATATATTTAACATTTAGTCATTTAGCAGACATGCTTATCCAGAGTGACTTACAGGAGCAATTAGGGTTAAGTGCCTTGCTCAAGAGCACATCGACAGATTTTTCACCTAGTTGGCTCGGGGATTCAAACCAGCAACCTTTCGGTTACTTGCCCAATGCACTGTTGTTTTTTTGTTTTTTTTTTACATTTAAAACATACAATCTACTTGCAGTGAAGCCGCTCAACAACTACAACACATTAGTCATCTAACAGACTCCCATCCAGAGCGACACACAGAAGCAACCAGGGTCAACGCCCTGCTCAAGGGCATGTCGCTCTTAACCGCTAGGCTACCTGCCACACCCACCTGGGATATGGATGCCTGAAGAAGACCTAAGGGTCGAAACGTTGTAACAATAAAATCTCCTGGGAGCATGAACAGCAGTGTGCGGCATTTTTATTTATATTTTCATCAATTCACCTACAACTCCAGCACCTGCAAAAAAGTATCTGGATGTGCATATGTTCTTCAGCTTTTAAATGTGATTGTGACATTCCTGCCATAGCCCAGCAGCTATCAGCACTGCCTCTGGCGAAGGACAAGACTACGGTAATGGACATGTCTCAATTACCACTATTACTAGGAACATAAACGTATTATCGACTCTATTTGTGTCGCCAGACATTTTGACAGTCACCAGATGAAAAGCTGATAGAAAGTAAACAGTTGGCGTGAGATGG